>NC_072790.1:87962624-88262624 GCF_028583425.1 Eublepharis macularius
ACGGCCTCTGGGGGTGCCGGAAGGGCTCTGGGACTGGAATGACAGGCCCCTGACTGGAATGAAGGGCCCTGGGTGTGCCAGAAGGGCTCTGGGACTGGAATGACAGGCCCCAGACTGGAATGACAGGCCCTGGGGTGTGCCAGAAGGGCTTGGGGACTGGAATGACAGGCCCCTGACTGGAATGACGGCCCCTGGGTGTGCCAGAAGGGTTCGGGGACTGGAATGACAGGACCCTGACTGGAATGACAGGCCCCGGGTGTTCCAGAAGGGCTCGGGGACTGGAATGACAGCCCCCTGACTGGAATAAAGGCCCCTGGGTGTGCCAGAAGGGCGCTGAGACTGGAATGACAGGCCCCTGACTGGAATGACGGCCCCTGGGTGTGACAGAAGGGCTCGGGGACTGGAATGACAGGCCCCATGCTGGAATGACGGCCTCTGGGGGTGCCAGAAGGGCTCTGGGACTGGTATGACAGGCCCCTGACTGGAATGATGGTCCCTGGGTGTGACAGAAGGGTTTGGGGACTGGATTGACAGGCCCCATGGTGGAATGAGGGGCCTCTGGGTGTGCCAGAAGGGCTCTGGGACTGGAATGACAGGCCCGTGACTGGAATAAAGGCCCCTGGGTGTGCCAGAGGGGCTCGGGGACTGGAATGACAGGCCTCTGACTGGAATGACAGGCCCTGGGTGTGCCAGAAGAGCTGGGGACTGGAATGACAGGCCCCATGCTGGAATAAACGGCCCCTGGGTGTGCCAGAAGGACTCGGGGACTGCATTGACAGGCCCCATGCTGGAATGACGGCCCCTGGGTGTGACAGATGGGCTCGGGGACTGGAATGACAGCCCCCTGACTGGATTGACGGGCTCTCGGTGTGCCAGAAGGGGTCTGGGACTGGAATGACAGGCCCCAGACTGGAATGACGACACCTCGGTGTGCCAGAAGGGCTTGGCGACTGGATTGACAGGCCCCATGCTGGAATGACGGACCCTGGGTGTGCCACAAGGGCTCTGGGACTGGAATGACAGGCCCCTGACTGGAATGAAGGGCCATGGGTGTGCCAGAAGGGCTCTGGCACTGGAATGACAGGCCCCAGACTGGAATGAAGGGCCCTGGGTGTGAGAGAACGGCTCGGGGACTGGAATGAAAGGCCCATGACAGGAATGACGGCCCCTGGGTGTGCCAGACGGGCTCTGGGACTGGAATGACAGGCTCTGTGCTGGAATGACGGCCCCTGGGTGTTACAGAAGGGCTCAGGGACTGGAATGACAGGCCCCTGACAGGAATGACGGCCCCTGGGTGTGCCAGAAGGGCTCGGGGACTGGAATGACAGGCCCCTGACTGGAAGGACAGCCCCTGGGTGGGCCAGAAGGTCTCTGGGACTGGAATGACAGGCCCCTGACTGGAATGACGACTCCTGGGTGTGACAGATGGGCTCTGAGACTGGAATGACAGGCTCTATGCTGGAATGACTGACCCTGGGTTTTGACAGAAGGTCTCTGGGACTGGAATAACAGGCACCATGCTGGAATGACGGCCTCTGGGGGTGCCGGAAGGGCTCTGGGACTGGAATGACAGGCCCCTGACTGGAATGACGGGCCCTGGGTGTGACAGAAGGGCTCTGGGACTGGAATGACAGGCCCCTGACTGGAATGATTGTCCCTGGATGTGACAGAAGGGCTTGGGGACAGGATTGACAGGCCCCATGGTGGAATGACGGCCTCTGGGTGTGCCAGAAGGGCTCTGGGACTGAAGTGACAGCCCCCTAACTGGAATAAAGGCTCCTGGGTGTGCCAGAAGGGTTCGGGGACTGGAATGACAGGCCCCTGAATGGAATGACAGGCCCTGGGTGTGCCAGAAGGTCTCGGGGATTGGAATGACAAGCCCCTGACCGGAATGAAGGCTCCTGGGTGTGCCAAAAGGGCTCGGGGACTGGAATGACAGGCCCCTGACTGGAACGACAGGCCCTGGGTGTGCCAGAAGGGCTCGGAGACTGGAATGCCAGGCCCCTGACTGGAATAAAGGCCCCTGGGTGTGACAGAAGGGCTCGGGGACTGGAATGACAGGCCCCATGCTGGAATGACGGCCCCTGGGTGTGCCAGAAGGACTCGTGGACTTTATTGACAGGCCCCATGCTGGAATGACGGCCCCTGGGTGTGAGAGAAGGGCTCGGGGACTGGAATGACAGGCCCCTGACTGGAATGACGGGCCTGGGTGTGCCAGAAGGGCTCGAGGACTGGAATGACAGGCCCCTGACTGGAATGACGGTCCCTCGGTGTGCCAGAAGGGCTCTGGGACTGGAATGACAGGCCCCAGACTGGAATGACAACACCTGGGTGTGCCAGAAGGGCTTGTGGACTGGATTGACAGGCCCCATGCTGGAATTTCGGCCCCTGGGTGTGCCAGAAGGGCTCTGGGACTGGAATGACAGGCCCCTGACTGGAAATGAAGGGCCCTGGGTGTGACAGAAGGGCTCAGGGACTGGAATGACAGGCCCATGACTGGAATAAAGGCCCCTGGGTGTGCCAGAAGGGCGCTGAGACTGGAATGAAGGGCTCGGGGACTGGAATTACAGGCCCCATGCTGGAATGACGGCCTCTGGGGGTACCAGAAGGGCTCTGGGACTGGCATGACAGGCCCCTGACTGGAATGATGGTCCCTGGGTGTGACAGAAGGGCTTGTGGACTGGATTGACAGGCCCCATGGTGGAATGACGGCCTCTGGGTGTGCCAGAAGGGCTCTGGGACTGGAATGACAGGCCCCTGACTGTAATAAAGGCCCCTGGGTGTGCCAGAAGGACTCGGGGACTGGAATGACAGGCCCCTGACTGGAATGACAGGCCCTGGGTGTGACAGAAGGGCTCAGGGACTGGAATGACAGGACCCTGACTGGAATAAAGGCCCCTGGGTGTGCCAGAAGGGCGCTGAGACTGGAATGCCAGGCCCCTGACTGGAATGACGGCCCCTGGGTGTGACAGAAGGGCTCGGGGACTGGAATGACAGGCCCCATGCTGGAATGACGGCCCCTGGGTGTGCCAGAAGGACTCGGGGACTGGATTGACAGGCCCCATGCTGGAATGACGGCCCCTGGGTGTGCCAGAAGGGCTCAGGGAATGGAATGACAGGCCCCTGACTGGAATGACGGGCCCTGGGTGTGCCAGAAGGGTTTTGGGACTGGAATGACAGGCCCCTGACTGGAATGACGGGCCCTCGGTGTGCCAGAAGGGCTCTGGGACTGGAATGACCGGCCCCAGACTGGAATGACGACACCTCGGTGTGCCAGAAGGGCTTGGCGACTGGATTGACAGGCCCCATGCTGGAATGACGGCCCCTGGGTGTTGCAGAAGGGCTCTGGGACTGGAATGACAGGCCCCTGACTGGAATGAAGGGCCCTGGGTGTGCCAGAACGGCTCTGGCACTGGAATGACAGGCCCCTGACTGGAATGACGGCCCCTGGCTGTGCCAGAAGGGCTCTGGGACTGGAATGACAGGCCCCTGACTGGAATAAAGGCCCCTGGGTGTCCCAGAAGGGCTCGGGGACTGGAATGACAGGCCCCTGACTGGAATGACAGGCGCTGGGTGTGACAGAAGGGCTCAGGGACTGGAATGACAGGCCCCTGACTGGAATAAAGGCCCCTGGGTGTGCCAGAAGGGCACTGAGACTGGAATGCTAGGCCCCGTGCTGGAATGACGGCTCGTAGGTGTGACAGAAGGGCTCGGGGACTGGAATGACAGGCCCCATGCTGGAATGACGGCCCATGGGTGTGCCAGAAGGTCTCTGTGACTGAAATGACAGGCCCCTGACTGGCATGAAGGGCCCTGGGTGTGCCAGAAGGGCTCGGAGACTGGAATGACAGGCCCCTGACTGGAATGACGACCCCTGAGTGTGAAAGATGGGCTCTGAGACTGGAATGACAGGCTCTGTGCTGGAATGACTGACCCTGGGTGTGACAGAAGGGCTCTGGGACTGCAATAACAGGCACCATGCTGGAATGACGGCCTCTGGGGGTGCCGGAAGGGCTCTGGGACTGGAATGACAGGCCCCTGACTGGAATGAAGGGCCCTGGGTGTGCCAGAAGGGCTCTGGGACTGGAATGACAGGCCCCAGACTGGAATGACAGGCCCTGGGTGTGCCAGAAGGGCTTGGGGACTGGAATGACAGGCCCCTGACTGGAATGACGGCCCCTGGGTGTGCCAGAAGGGTTCGGGGACTGGAATGACAGGACCCTGACTGGAATGACAGGCCCCGGGTGTTCCAGAAGGGCTCGGGGACTGGAATGACAGCCCCCTGACTGGAATAAAGGCCCCTGGGTGTGCCAGAAGGGCGCTGAGACTGGAATGACAGGCCCCTGACTGGAATGACGGCCCCTGGGTGTGACAGAAGGGCTCGGGGACTGGAATGACAGGCCCCATGCTGGAATGACGGCCTCTGGGGGTGCCAGAAGGGCTCTGGGACTGGAATGACAGGCCCCTGACTGGAATGATGGTCCCTGGGTGTGACAGAAGGGTTTGGGGACTGGATTGACAGGCCCCATGGTGGAATGAGGGCCTCTGGGTGTGCCAGAAGGGCTCTGGGACTGGAATGACAGGCCCGTGACTGGAATAAAGGCCCCTGGGTGTGCCAGAGGGGCTCGGGGACTGGAATGACAGGCCCCTGACTGGAATGACAGGCCCTGGGTGTGCCAGAAGAGCTGGGGACTGGAATGACAGACCCCATGCTGGAATAACGGCCCCTGGGTGTGCCAGAAGGACTCGGGGACTGCATTGACAGGCCCCATGCTGGAATGACGGCCCCTGGGTGTGACAGATGGGCTCGGGGACTGGAATGACAGCCCCCTGACTGGATTGACGGGCTCTCGGTGTGCCAGAAGGGGTCTGGGACTGGAATGACAGGCCCCAGACTGGAATGACGACACCTCGGTGTGCCAGAAGGGCTTGGCGACTGGATTGACAGGCCCCATGCTGGAATGACGGACCCTGGGTGTGCCACAAGGGCTCTGGGACTGGAATGACAGGCCCCTGACTGGAATGAAGGGCCATGGGTGTGCCAGAAGGGCTCTGGCACTGGAATGACAGGCCCCAGACTGGAATGAAGGGCCCTGGGTGTGAGAGAACGGCTCGGGGACTGGAATGAAAGGCCCATGACAGAAATGACGGCCCCTGGGTGTGCCAGACGGGCTCTGGGACTGGAATGACAGGCTCTGTGCTGGAATGACGGCCCCTGGGTGTTACAGAAGGGCTCAGGGACTGGAATGACAGGCCCCTGACAGGAATGACGGCCCCTGGGTGTGCCAGAAGGGCTCGGGGACTGGAATGACAGGCCCCTGACTGGAAGGACAGCCCCTGGGTGGGCCAGAAGGTCTCTGGGACTGGAATGACAGGCCCCTGACTGGAATGACGACTCCTGGGTGTGACAGATGGGCTTTGAGACTGGAATGACAGGCTCTATGCTGGAATGACTGACCCTGGGTTTTGACAGAAGGTCTCTGGGACTGGAATAACAGGCACCATGCTGGAATGACGGCCTCTGGGGGTGCCGGAAGGGCTCTGGGACTGGAATGACAGGCCCCTGACTGGAATGACGGGCCCTGGGTGTGACAGAAGGGCTCTGGGACTGGAATGACAGGCCCCTGACTGGAATGATTGTCCCTGGATGTGACAGAAGGGCTTGGGGACAGGATTGACAGGCCCCATGGTGGAATGACGGCCTCTGGGTGTGCCAGAAGGGCTCTGGGGACTGAAGTGACAGCCCCCTAACTGGAATAAAGGCTCCTGGGTGTGCCAGAAGGGTTCGGGGACTGGAATGACAGGCCCCTGAATGGAATGACAGGCCCTGGGTGTGCCAGAAGGTCTCGGGGATTGGAATGACAAGCCCCTGACCGGAATGAAGGCTCCTGGGTGTGCCAAAAGGGCTCGGGGACTGGAATGACAGGCCCCTGACTGGAACGACAGGCCCTGGGTGTGCCAGAAGGGCTCGGAGACTGGAATGCCAGGCCCCTGACTGGAATAAAGGCCCCTGGGTGTGACAGAAGGGCTCGGGGACTGGAATGACAGGCCCCATGCTGGAATGACGGCCCCTGGGTGTGCCAGAAGGACTCGTGGACTTTATTGACAGGCCCCATGCTGGAATGACGGCCCCTGGGTGTGAGAGAAGGGCTCGGGGACTGGAATGACAGGCCCCTGACTGGAATGACGGGCCTGGGTGTGCCAGAAGGGCTCGAGGACTGGAATGACAGGCCCCTGACTGGAATGACGGTCCCTCGGTGTGCCAGAAGGGCTCTGGGACTGGAATGACAGGCCCCAGACTGGAATGACAACACCTGGGTGTGCCAGAAGGGCTTGTGGACTGGATTGACAGGCCCCATGCTGGAATTTCGGCCCCTGGGTGTGCCAGAAGGGCTCTGGGACTGGAATGACAGGCCCCTGACTGGAATGAAGGGCCCTGGGTGTGACAGAAGGGCTCAGGGACTGGAATGACAGGCCCATGACTGGAATAAAGGCCCCTGGGTGTGCCAGAAGGGCGCTGAGACTGGAATGAAGGGCTCGGGGACTGGAATTACAGGCCCCATGCTGGAATGACGGCCTCTGGGGGTACCAGAAGGGCTCTGGGACTGGCATGACAGGCCCCTGACTGGAATGATGGTCCCTGGGTGTGACAGAAGGGCTTGTGGACTGGATTGACAGGCCCCATGGTGGAATGACGGCCTCTGGGTGTGCCAGAAGGGCTCTGGGACTGGAATGACAGGCCCCTGACTGGAATAAAGGCCCCTGGGTGTGCCAGAAGGACTCGGGGACTGGAATGACAGGCCCCTGACTGGAATGACAGGCCCTGGGTGTGACAGAAGGGCTCAGGGACTGGAATGACAGGACCCTGACTGGAATAAAGGCCCCTGGGTGTGCCAGAAGGGCGCTGAGACTGGAATGCCAGGCCCCTGACTGGAATGACGGCCCCTGGGTGTGACAGAAGGGCTCGGGGACTGGAATGACAGGCCCCATGCTGGAATGACGGCCCCTGGGTGTGCCAGAAGGACTCGGGGACTGGATTGACAGGCCCCATGCTGGAATGACGGCCCCTGGGTGTGCCAGAAGGGCTCAGGGAATGGAATGACAGGCCCCTGACTGGAATGACGGGCCCTGGGTGTGCCAGAAGGGTTTTGGGACTGGAATGACAGGCCCCTGACTGGAATGACGGGCCCTCGGTGTGCCAGAAGGGCTCTGGGACTGGAATGACCGGCCCCAGACTGGAATGACGACACCTCGGTGTGCCAGAAGGGCTTGGCGACTGGATTGACAGGCCCCATGCTGGAATGACGGCCCCTGGGTGTTGCAGAAGGGCTCTGGGACTGGAATGACAGGCCCCTGACTGGAATGAAGGGCCCTGGGTGTGCCAGAACGGCTCTGGCACTGGAATGACAGGCCCCTGACTGGAATGACGGCCCCCTGGCTGTGCCAGAAGGGCTCTGGGACTGGAATGACAGGCCCCTGACTGGAATAAAGGCCCCTGGGTGTCCCAGAAGGGCTCGGGGACTGGAATGACAGGCCCCTGACTGGAATGACAGGCGCTGGGTGTGACAGAAGGGCTCAGGGACTGGAATGACAGGCCCCTGACTGGAATAAAGGCCCCTGGGTGTGCCAGAAGGGCACTGAGACTGGAATGCTAGGCCCCGTGCTGGAATGACGGCTCGTAGGTGTGACAGAAGGGCTCGGGGACTGGAATGACAGGCCCCATGCTGGAATGACGGCCCCTGGTTGTTCCAGAAGGACTCGGGGACTGGATTGACAGGCCCCATGCTGGAATGATGGCCCCTGGGTGTGCCAGAAGGGCTCAGGGAATGGAATGACAGGCCCCTGACTGGAATGACGGGCCCTGGGTGTGCCAGAAAGGCTCTGGGACTGGAATGACAGGCCCCTGAATGGAATGACGGGCCCTCGGTGTGCCAGAAGGGCTCTGGGACTGGAATGACAGGCCCCAGACTGGAATGACGACACCTCGGTGTGCCAGAAGGGCTTGACGACTGGATTGACAGGCCCCATGCTGGAATGACGGCCCTTGGGTGTGCCAGAAGGGCTCTGGGACTGGAATGACAGGCTCCTGACTGTAATGAAGGGCCCTGGGTGTGCCAGAAGGGCTCTGGCACTGGAATGACAGGCCCCTGACTGGAATGACGGCCCCTGGGTGTGCCAGAAGGGCTCTGGAACTGGAATGACAGGCTCTGTGCTGGAATGACGGCCCCTGGGTATGACAGAAGGGCTCAGGGACTGGAATGACAGGCCCCTGACAGGAATGACGGGCCCTGGGTGTTCCAGAAGGGCTCGGGGACTGGAATGACAGGCCCCTGACTGGATTGACGGGCTCTCGGTGTGCCAGAAGGGGTCTGGGACTGGAATGACAGGCCCCAGACTGGAATGACGACACCTCGGTGTGCCAGAAGGGCTTGGCGACTGGATTGACAGGCCCCATGCTGGAATGACGGACCCTTGGTGTGCCACAAGGGCTCTGGGACTGGAATGACAGGCCCCTGACTGGAATGAAGGGCCCTGGGTGTGCCAGAAGGGCTCTGGCACTGGAATGACAGGCCCCAGACTGGAATGAAGGGCCCTGGGTGTGAGAGAACGGCTCGGGGACTGGAATGACAGGCCCATGACAGGAATGACGGCCCCTGGGTGTGCCAGACGGGCTCTGGGACTGGAATGACAGGCTCTGTGCTGGAATGACGGCCCCTGGGTGTGACAGAACGGCTCAGGGACTGGAATGACAGGCCCCTGACAGGAATGACGGCCCCTGGGTGTGCCAGAAGGGCTCTGGGACTGGAATGACAGGCCTCTGACTGGAAGGACGGCCCCTGGGTGGGCCAGAAGGGCTCTGGGACTGGAATGACAGGCCCCTGACTGGAATGACGACCCCTGGGTGTGACAGATGTGCTCTGAGACTGGAATGACAGGCTCTATGCTGGAATGACTGACCCTGGGTTTTGACAGAAGGTCTCTGGGACTGGAATAACAGGCACCATGCTGGAATGACGGCCTCTGGGGGTGCCGGAAGGGCTCTGGGACTGGAATGACAGGCTCTGTGCTGGAATGACGGCCCCTGGGTATGACAGAAGGGCTCAGGGACTCGAATGACAGGCCCCTGACAGGAATGACGGGCCCTGGGTGTGCCAGAAGGGCTCGGGGACTGGAATGACAGGCCCCTGACTGGATTGACGGGCTCTCGGTGTGCCAGAAGGGGTCTGGGACTGGAATGACAGGCCCCAGACTGGAATGACGACACCTCGGTGTGCCAGAAGGGCTTGGCGACTGGATTGACAGGCCCCTGACTGGAATGACGGGCCCTGGGTGTGACAGAAGGGCTCTGGGACTGGAATGACAGGCCCCTGACTGGAATGATTGTCCCTGGATGTGACAGAAGGGCTTGGGGACAGGATTGACAGGCCCCATGGTGGAATGACGGCCTCTGGGTGTGCCAGAAGGGCTCTGGGACTGGAGTGACAGCCCCCTAACTGGAATAAAGGCTCCTGGGTTTGCCAGAAGGGTTCGGGGACTGGAATGACAGGCCCCTGAATGGAATGACAGGCCCTGGGTGTGCCAGAAGGTCTCGGGGATTGGAATGACAAGCCCCTGACCGGAATGACGGCTCCTGGGTGTGCCAGAAGGGCTCGGGGACTGGAATGACAGGCCCCTGACTGGAACGACAGGCCCTGGGTGTGCCAGAAGGGCTCGGAGACTGGAATGCCAGGCCCCTGACTGGAATAAAGGCCCCTGGGTGTGACAGAAGGGCTCGGGGACTGGAATGACAGGCCCCATGCTGGAATGACGGCCCCTGGGTGTGCCAGAAGGACTCGGGGACTTTATTGACAGGCCCCATGCTGGAATGACGGGCCCTGGGTGTGCCAGAAGGGCTCGAGGACTGGAATGACAGGCCCCTGACTGGAATGACGGTCCCTCGGTGTGCCAAAAGGGCTCTGGGACTGGAATGACAGGCTCTGTGCTGGAGTGACGGCCCCTGGGTATGACAGAAGGGCTCAGGGACTGGAATGACAGGCCCCTGACAGGAATGACGGGCCCTGGGTGTGCCAGAAGGGCTCGGGGACTGGAATGACAGGCCCCTGACTGGAATGACGGCCCCTGGGTGGGCCAGAAGGGCTCTCGGACTGGATTGACAGGCCCCTGACTGGAATGACGACCCCTGGGTGTGACAGATGGGCTCTGAGACTGGAATGAGAGGCTCTATGCTGGAATGACTGACCCTGGGTGTGACAGAAAGGCTCGGGGACTGGAATAACAGGCCCCATGCTGGAATGACGGCCTCTGGGGGGTGCCGGAAGGGCTCTGGGACTGGAATGACAGGCCCCTGACTGGAATGACAGGCCCTGGGTGTGACAGAAGGGCTCGGGGACTGGAATGACAGGCCCCATGCTGGAATGACGGCCTCTAGGTGTGCCAGAAGGGCTCTGGGACTGGAATGCCAGGCCCCTGACTGGAATGATGGTCCCTGGGTGTGACAGAAGGGCTTGGGGACTGGATTGACAGGCCCCATGGTGGAATGACGGCCTCTGGGTGTGCCAGAAGTGCTCTGGGACTGGAGTGACAGCCCCCTAACTGGAATAAAGGCTCCTGGGTGTGCCAGAAGGGTTCGGGGAAAGGAATGACAGGCCCCTGAATGGAATGACAGGCCCTGGGTGTGCCAGAAGGTCTCGGGGATTGGAATGACAAGCCCCTGACCGGAATGACGGCTCCTGGGTGTGCCAGAAGGGCTCGGGGACTGGAATGACAGGCCCCTGACTGGAACGACAGGCCCTGGGTGTGCCAGAAGGGCTCGGAGACTGGAATGCCAGGCCCCTGACTGGAATAAAGGCCCCTGGGTGTGACAGAAGGGCTCGGGGACTGGAATGACAGGCCCCATGCTGGAATGACGGCCCCTGGGTGTGCCAGAAGGACTCGGGGACTTTATTGACAGGCCCCATGCTGGAATGACGGCCCCTGGGTGTGAGAGAAGGGCTCGGGGACTGGAATGACAGGCCCCTGACTGGAATGACGGGCCCTGGGTGTGCCAGAAGGGCTCGAGGACTGGAATGACAGGCCCCTGACTGGAATGACGGTCCCTCGGTGTGCCAGAAGGGCTCTGGGACTGGAATGACAGGCCCCAGACTGGAATGACAACACCTGGGTGTGCCAGAAGGGCTTGTGGACTGGATTGACAGGCCCCATGCTGGAATTTCGGCCCCTGGGTGTGCCAGAAGGGCTCTGGGACTGGAATGACAGGCCCCTGACTGGAATGAAGGGCCCTGGGTGTGACAGAAGGGCTCAGGGACTGGAATGACAGGCCCATGACTGGAATAAAGGCCCCTGGGTGTGCCAGAAGGGCGCTGAGACTGGAATGAAGGGCTCGGGGACTGGAATTACAGGCCCCATGCTGGAATGACGGCCTCTGGGGGTACCAGAAGGGCTCTGGGACTGGCATGACAGGCCCCTGACTGGAATGATGGTCCCTGGGTGTGCCAGAAGGGCTCTGGGACTGGAATGACAGGCTCTGTGCTGGAATGACGGCCCCTGGGTATGACAGAAGGGCTCAGGGACTGGAATGACAGGCCCCTGACAGGAATGACGGGCCCTGGTGTGCCAGAAGGGCTCGGGGACTGGAATGACAGGCCCCTGACTGGAATGACGGCCCCTGGGTGGGCCAGAAGGGCTCTCGGACTGGATTGACAGGCCCCTGACTGGAATGACGACCCCTGGGTGTGACAGATGGGCTCTGAGACTGGAATGAGAGGCTCTATGCTGGAATGACTGACCCTGGGTGTGACAGAAAGGCTCTGGGACTGGAATAACAGGCCCCATGCTGGAATGACGGCCTCTGGGGGTGCCGGAAGGGCTCTGGGACTGGAATGACAGGCCCCTGACTGGAATGACGGCCTCTGGGTGTGCCAGAAGGGCTCTGGGACTGGAATGACAGGCCCCTGACTGGAATGACGGTCCCTGAGTGTGACAGAAGGGCTTGGGGACTGGATTGACAGGCCCCATGCTGGAATGACGGCCTCTGGGTGTGCCAGAAGGGCTCTGCGACTGGAATGACAGGCCCCTGACTTGAATAAAGGCCCCTGGGTGTGCCAGAAGGGTTCGGGGACTGGAATGACAGGCCCCTGAATGGAATGACAGGCCCTGGGTGTGCCAGAAGGGCTCGGGGACTGGAATGACAGGCCCGTGACTGGAATGATGGCCCCTGGGTGTGCCCGAAGGGCTCAGGAACTGGAATGACAGGCCCCTGACTGGAACGACAGGCCCCTGGTGTGCCAGAAGGGCTCGGGGACTGGAATGACAGGCCCCTGACTGGAATAAAGGCCCCTGGGTGTGCCAGAAGGGCGCTGAGACTGGAATGACAGGCCCCTGGCTGGAATGATGGCCCCTGGGTGTGACAGAAGAGCTCGGGGACTGGAATGACAGGCCCCATGCTGGAATGACGGCTCCTGGGTGTGCCAGAAGGACTTGGGGACTGGATTGACAGGCCCCATGCTGGAATGACGGCCCCTGGGTGTGCCAGAAGGGCTCGGGGACTGGAATGACAGGCCCCTGACTGGAATGACGGGCCCTGGGTGTGCCAGAAGGGCTCGGGGACTGGAATGACAGGCCCCTGACTGGAATGACAGGCCCTGGGTGTGACAGAAGGGCTCGGGGACTGGAATGACAGGCCCCATGCTGGAATGACGGCCTCTAGGTGTGCCAGAAGGGCTCTGGGACTGGAATGCCAGGCCCCTGACTGGAATGATGGTCCCTGGGTGTGACAGAAGGGCTTGGGGACTGGATTGACAGGCCCCATGGTGGAATGACGGCCTCTGGGTGTGCCAGAAGTGCTCTGGGACTGGAGTGACAGCCCCCTAACTGGAATAAAGGCTCCTGGGTGTGCCAGAAGGGTTCGGGGAAAGGAATGACAGGCCCCTGAATGGAATGACAGGCCCTGGGTGTGCCAGAAGGTCTCGGGGATTGGAATGACAAGCCCCTGACCGGAATGACGGCTCCTGGGTGTGCCAGAAGGGCTCGGGGACTGGAATGACAGGCCCCTGACTGGAACGACAGGCCCTGGGTGTGCCAGAAGGGCTCGGAGACTGGAATGCCAGGCCCCTGACTGGAATAAAGGCCCGTGGGTGTGACAGAAGGGCTCGGGGACTGGAATGACAGGCCCCATGCTGGAATGACGGCCCCTGGGTGTGCCAGAAGGACTCGGGGACTTTATTGACAGGCCCCATGCTGGAATGACGGCCCCTGGGTGTGAGAGAAGGGCTCGGGGACTGGAATGACAGGCCCCTGACTGGAATGACGGGCCCTGGGTGTGCCAGAAGGGCTCGAGGACTGGAATGACAGGCCCCTGACTGGAATGACGGTCCCTCGGTGTGCCAGAAGGGCTCTGGGACTGGAATGACAGGCCCCAGACTGGAATGACAACACCTGGGTGTGCCAGAAGGGCTTGTGGACTGGATTGACAGGCCCCATGCTGGAATTTCGGCCCCTGGGTGTGCCAGAAGGGCTCTGGGACTGGAATGACAGGCCCCTGACTGGAATGAAGGGCCCTGGGTGTGACAGAAGGGCTCAGGGACTGGAATGACAGGCCCATGACTGGAATAAAGGCCCCTGGGTGTGCCAGAAGGGCGCTGAGACTGGAATGAAGGGCTCGGGGACTGGAATTACAGGCCCCATGCTGGAATGACGGCCTCTGGGGGTACCAGAAGGGCTCTGGGACTGGCATGACAGGCCCCTGACTGGAATGATGGTCCCTGGGTGTGCCAGAAGGGCTCTGGGACTGGAATGACAGGCTCTGTGCTGGAATGACGGCCCCTGGGTATGACAGAAGGGCTCAGGGACTGGAATGACAGGCCCCTGACAGGAATGACGGGCCCTGGTGTGCCAGAAGGGCTCGGGGACTGGAATGACAGGCCCCTGACTGGAATGACGGCCCCTGGGTGGGCCAGAAGGGCTCTCGGACTGGATTGACAGGCCCCTGACTGGAATGACGACCCCTGGGTGTGACAGATGGGCTCTGAGACTGGAATGAGAGGCTCTATGCTGGAATGACTGACCCTGGGTGTGACAGAAAGGCTCTGGGACTGGAATAACAGGCCCCATGCTGGAATGACGGCCTCTGGGGGTGCCGGAAGGGCTCTGGGACTGGAATGACAGGCCCCTGACTGGAATGACGGCCTCTGGGTGTGCCAGAAGGGCTCTGGGACTGGAATGACAGGCCCCTGACTGGAATGACGGTCCCTGAGTGTGACAGAAGGGCTTGGGGACTGGATTGACAGGCCCCATGCTGGAATGACGGCCTCTGGGTGTGCCAGAAGGGCTCTGCGACTGGAATGACAGGCCCCTGACTTGAATAAAGGCCCCTGGGTGTGCCAGAAGGGTTCGGGGACTGGAATGACAGGCCCCTGAATGGAATGACAGGCCCTGGGTGTGCCAGAAGGGCTCGGGGACTGGAATGACAGGCCCGTGACTGGAATGATGGCCCCTGGGTGTGCCCGAAGGGCTCAGGAACTGGAATGACAGGCCCCTGACTGGAACGACAGGCCCCTGGTGTGCCAGAAGGGCTCGGGGACTGGAATGACAGGCCCCTGACTGGAATAAAGGCCCCTGGGTGTGCCAGAAGGGCGCTGAGACTGGAATGACAGGCCCCTGGCTGGAATGATGGCCCCTGGGTGTGACAGAAGAGCTCGGGGACTGGAATGACAGGCCCCATGCTGGAATGACGGCTCCTGGGTGTGCCAGAAGGACTTGGGGACTGGATTGACAGGCCCCATGCTGGAATGACGGCCCCTGGGTGTGCCAGAAGGGCTCGGGGACTGGAATGACAGGCCCCTGACTGGAATGACGGGCCCTGGGTGTGCCAGAAGGGCTCGGGGACTGGAATGACAGGCCCCTGACTGGAATGACGGTCCCTTGGTGTGCCAGAAGGGCTCTGGGACTGGAATGACAGGCCCCATGCTGGAATGACGGCCCCTGGGTGTGCCAGAAGGGCTCTGGGACTGGTATGACAGGCCCCTGACTGGAATGAAGGGCCCTGTGTGTGCCAGAAGGGCTCTGGGACTGGAATGACAGGCCCCTGACTGGAATGAAGGGCCCTGGGTGTGAGAGAAGGGCTCAGGAACTGGAATGACAGGCCCATGACAGGAATGACGGCCCCTGGGTGTGCCAGAAGGGCTCTGGGACTGGAATGACAGGCCCCTGACTGGAATGACGGGCCCTCGGTGTGCCAGAAGGGCTCGGGGACTGGAATGACAGGCCCCTGACTGGAATGACGGCGCCTGGTTGTGCCGGAAGGGCTCGGGGACTAGATTGACAGGCCCCTGCCTGGAATGACGGGCCCTGGGTGTGCCAGAAGGGCTCGGGGACTGGAATGACAGGCCCCTGCCTGGAATGACGGCCCCTGGGTGTGCCAGAAGGGCTCTGGGACTGGAATGACAGGCCCCTGACTGGAATGACGGCCCCTGGGTGGGCCAGAAGGGCTCTGGGACTGGAATGACAGGCCCCTGACTGGAATGACGAGCCCTGGGTGTGCCAGAAGGGCTCTGGGACTGGAATGACAGGCCCCTGACTGGAACGACAGGCCCCTGGTGTGCCAGAAAAGCTCGGGGACTGGAATGACAGGCCCCTGACTGGAATAAAGGCCCCTGGGTGTGCCAGAAGGGCGCTGAGACTGGAATGACAGGCCCCTGGCTGGAATGACGGCCCCTGGGTATGACAGAAGGGCTCAGGGACTGGAATGACAGGCCCCTGACAGGAATGACGGGCCCTGGGTGTTCCAGAAGGGCTCGGGGACTGGAATGACAGGCCCCTGACTGGATTGACGGGCCCTGGGTGTGACAGAAGGGCTCAGGGACTGGAATGACAGGCCCATGACTGGAATAAAGGCC
Organism: Eublepharis macularius; assembly: GCF_028583425.1. Taxonomy (NCBI): domain Eukaryota; kingdom Metazoa; phylum Chordata; class Lepidosauria; order Squamata; family Eublepharidae; genus Eublepharis; species Eublepharis macularius. Next base: position 87,978,518 of record NC_072790.1, read on the forward strand.
CCTGGGTGTGCCAGAAGGGCGCTGAGACTGGAATGAAGGGCTCGGGGACTGGAATTACAGGCCCCATGCTGGAATGACGGCCTCTGGGGGTACCAGAAGGGCTCTGGGACTGGCATGACAGGCCCCTGACTGGAATGATGGTCCCTGGGTGTGCCAGAAGGGCTCTGGGACTGGAATGACAGGCTCTGTGCTGGAATGACGGCCCCTGGGTATGACAGAAGGGCTCAGGGACTGGAATGACAGGCCCCTGACAGGAATGACGGGCCCTGGTGTGCCAGAAGGGCTCGGGGACTGGAATGACAGGCCCCTGACTGGAATGACGACCCCTGGGTGGGCCAGAAGGGCTCTCGGACTGGATTGACAGGCCCCTGACTGGAATGACGACCCCTGGGTGTGACAGATGGGCTCTGAGACTGGAATGAGAGGCTCTATGCTGGAATGACTGACCCTGGGTGTGACAGAAAGGCTCTGGGACTGGAATAACAGGCCCCATGCTGGAATGACGGCCTCTGGGGGTGCCGGAAGGGCTCTGGGACTGGAATGACAGGCCCCTGACTGGAATGACGGCCTCTGGGTGTGCCAGAAGGGCTCTGGGACTGGAATGACAGGCCCCTGACTGGAATGACGGTCCCTGAGTGTGACAGAAGGGCTTGGGGACTGGATTGACAGGCCCCATGCTGGAATGACGGCCTCTGGGTGTGCCAGAAGGGCTCTGCGACTGGAATGACAGGCCCCTGACTTGAATAAAGGCCCCTGGGTGTGCCAGAAGGGTTCGGGGACTGGAATGACAGGCCCCTGAATGGAATGACAGGCCCTGGGTGTGCCAGAAGGGCTCGGGGACTGGAATGACAGGCCCGTGACTGGAATGATGGCCCCTGGGTGTGCCCGAAGGGCTCAGGAACTGGAATGACAGGCCCCTGACTGGAACGACAGGCCCCTGGTGTGCCAGAAGGGCTCGGGGACTGGAATGACAGGCCCCTGACTGGAATAAAGGCCCCTGGGTGTGCCAGAAGGGCGCTGAGACTGGAATGACAGGCCCCTGGCTGGAATGATGGCCCCTGGGTGTGACAGAAGAGCTCGGGGACTGGAATGACAGGCCCCATGCTGGAATGACGGCTCCTGGGTGTGCCAGAAGGACTTGGGGACTGGATTGACAGGCCCCATGCTGGAATGACGGCCCCTGGGTGTGCCAGAAGGGCTCGGGGACTGGAATGACAGGCCCCTGACTGGAATGACGGGCCCTGGGTGTGCCAGAAGGGCTCGGGGACTGGAATGACAGGCCCCTGACTGGAATGACGGTCCCTTGGTGTGCCAGAAGGGCTCTGGGACTGGAATGACAGGCCCCATGCTGGAATGACGGCCCCTGGGTGTGCCAGAAGGGCTCTGGGACTGGTATGACAGGCCCCTGACTGGAATGAAGGGCCCTGTGTGTGCCAGAAGGGCTCTGGGACTGGAATGACAGGCCCCTGACTGGAATGAAGGGCCCTGGGTGTGAGAGAAGGGCTCAGGAACTGGAATGACAGGCCCATGACAGGAATGACGGCCCCTGGGTGTGCCAGAAGGGCTCTGGGACTGGAATGACAGGCCCCTGACTGGAATGACGGGCCCTCGGTGTGCCAGAAGGGCTCGGGGACTGGAATGACAGGCCCCTGACTGGAATGACGGCGCCTGGTTGTGCCGGAAGGGCTCGGGGACTAGATTGACAGGCCCCTGCCTGGAATGACGGGCCCTGGGTGTGCCAGAAGGGCTCGGGGACTGGAATGACAGGCCCCTGCCTGGAATGACGGCCCCTGGGTGTGCCAGAAGGGCTCTGGGACTGGAATGACAGGCCCCTGACTGGAATGACGGCCCCTGGGTGGGCCAGAAGGGCTCTGGGACTGGAATGACAGGCCCCTGACTGGAATGACGAGCCCTGGGTGTGCCAGAAGGGCTCTGGGACTGGAATGACAGGCCCCTGACTGGAACGACAGGCCCCTGGTGTGCCAGAAAAGCTCGGGGACTGGAATGACAGGCCCCTGACTGGAATAAAGGCCCCTGGGTGTGCCAGAAGGGCGCTGAGACTGGAATGACAGGCCCCTGGCTGGAATGACGGCCCCTGGGTATGACAGAAGGGCTCAGGGACTGGAATGACAGGCCCCTGACAGGAATGACGGGCCCTGGGTGTTCCAGAAGGGCTCGGGGACTGGAATGACAGGCCCCTGACTGGATTGACGGGCTCTCGGTGTGCCAGAAGGGGTCTGGGACTGGAATGACAGGCCCCAGACTGGAATGACGACACCTCGGTGTGCCAGAAGGGCTTGGCGACTGGATTGACAGGCCCCATGCTGGAATGACGGACCCTTGGTGTGCCACAAGGGCTCTGGGACTGGAATGACAGGCCCCTGACTGGAATGAAGGGCCCTGGGTGTGCCAGAAGGGCTCTGGCACTGGAATGACAGGCCCCAGACTGGAATGAAGGGCCCTGGGTGTGAGAGAACGGCTCGGGGACTGGAATGACAGGCCCATGACAGGAATGACGGCCCCTGGGTGTGCCAGACGGGCTCTGGGACTGGAATGACAGGCTCTGTGCTGGAATGACGGCCCCTGGGTGTGACAGAACGGCTCAGGGACTGGAATGACAGGCCCCTGACAGGAATGACGGCCCCTGGGTGTGCCAGAAGGGCTCTGGGACTGGAATGACAGGCCTCTGACTGGAAGGACGGCCCCTGGGTGGGCCAGAAGGGCTCTGGGACTGGAATGACAGGCCCCTGACTGGAATGACGACCCCTGGGTGTGACAGATGTGCTCTGAGACTGGAATGACAGGCTCTATGCTGGAATGACTGACCCTGGGTTTTGACAGAAGGTCTCTGGGACTGGAATAACAGGCACCATGCTGGAATGACGGCCTCTGGGGGTGCCGGAAGGGCTCTGGGACTGGAATGACAGGCTCTGTGCTGGAATGACGGCCCCTGGGTATGACAGAAGGGCTCAGGGACTCGAATGACAGGCCCCTGACAGGAATGACGGGCCCTGGGTGTGCCAGAAGGGCTCGGGGACTGGAATGACAGGCCCCTGACTGGATTGACGGGCTCTCGGTGTGCCAGAAGGGGTCTGGGACTGGAATGACAGGCCCCAGACTGGAATGACGACACCTCGGTGTGCCAGAAGGGCTTGGCGACTGGATTGACAGGCCCCTGACTGGAATGACGGGCCCTGGGTGTGACAGAAGGGCTCTGGGACTGGAATGACAGGCCCCTGACTGGAATGATTGTCCCTGGATGTGACAGAAGGGCTTGGGGACAGGATTGACAGGCCCCATGGTGGAATGACGGCCTCTGGGTGTGCCAGAAGGGCTCTGGGACTGGAGTGACAGCCCCCTAACTGGAATAAAGGCTCCTGGGTGTGCCAGAAGGGTTCGGGGACTGGAATGACAGGCCCCTGAATGGAATGACAGGCCCTGGGTGTGCCAGAAGGTCTCGGGGATTGGAATGACAAGCCCCTGACCGGAATGACGGCTCCTGGGTGTGCCAGAAGGGCTCGGGGACTGGAATGACAGGCCCCTGACTGGAACGACAGGCCCTGGGTGTGCCAGAAGGGCTCGGAGACTGGAATGCCAGGCCCCTGACTGGAATAAAGGCCCCTGGGTGTGACAGAAGGGCTCGGGGACTGGAATGACAGGCCCCATGCTGGAATGACGGCCCCTGGGTGTGCCAGAAGGACTCGGGGACTTTATTGACAGGCCCCATGCTGGAATGACGGGCCCTGGGTGTGCCAGAAGGGCTCGAGGACTGGAATGACAGGCCCCTGACTGGAATGACGGTCCCTCGGTGTGCCAAAAGGGCTCTGGGACTGGAATGACAGGCTCTGTGCTGGAGTGACGGCCCCTGGGTATGACAGAAGGGCTCAGGGACTGGAATGACAGGCCCCTGACAGGAATGACGGGCCCTGGGTGTGCCAGAAGGGCTCGGGGACTGGAATGACAGGCCCCTGACTGGAATGACGGCCCCTGGGTGGGCCAGAAGGGCTCTCGGACTGGATTGACAGGCCCCTGACTGGAATGACGACCCCTGGGTGTGACAGATGGGCTCTGAGACTGGAATGAGAGGCTCTATGCTGGAATGACTGACCCTGGGTGTGACAGAAAGGCTCGGGGACTGGAATAACAGGCCCCATGCTGGAATGACGGCCTCTGGGGGTGCCGGAAGGGCTCTGGGACTTGAATGACAGGCCCCTGACTGGAATGACAGGCCCTGGGTGTGACAGAAGGGCTCGGGGACTGGAATGACAGGCCCCATGCTGGAATGACGGCCTCTAGGTGTGCCAGAAGGGCTCTGGGACTGGAATGCCAGGCCCCTGACTGGAATGATGGTCCCTGGGTGTGACAGAAGGGCTTGGGGACTGGATTGACAGGCCCCATGGTGGAATGACGGCCTCTGGGTGTGCCAGAAGTGCTCTGGGACTGGAGTGACAGCCCCCTAACTGGAATAAAGGCTCCTGGGTGTGCCAGAAGGGTTCGGGGAAAGGAATGACAGGCCCCTGAATGGAATGACAGGCCCTGGGTGTGCCAGAAGGTCTCGGGGATTGGAATGACAAGCCCCTGACCGGAATGACGGCTCCTGGGTGTGCCAGAAGGGCTCGGGGACTGGAATGACAGGCCCCTGACTGGAACGACAGGCCCTGGGTGTGCCAGAAGGGCTCGGAGACTGGAATGCCAGGCCCCTGACTGGAATAAAGGCCCCTGGGTGTGACAGAAGGGCTCGGGGACTGGAATGACAGGCCCCATGCTGGAATGACGGCCCCTGGGTGTGCCAGAAGGACTCGGGGACTTTATTGACAGGCCCCATGCTGGAATGACGGCCCCTGGGTGTGAGAGAAGGGCTCGGGGACTGGAATGACAGGCCCCTGACTGGAATGACGGGCCCTGGGTGTGCCAGAAGGGCTCGAGGACTGGAATGACAGGCCCCTGACTGGAATGACGGTCCCTCGGTGTGCCAGAAGGGCTCTGGGACTGGAATGACAGGCCCCAGACTGGAATGACAACACCTGGGTGTGCCAGAAGGGCTTGTGGACTGGATTGACAGGCCCCATGCTGGAATTTCGGCCCCTGGGTGTGCCAGAAGGGCTCTGGGACTGGAATGACAGGCCCCTGACTGGAATGAAGGGCCCTGGGTGTGACAGAAGGGCTCAGGGACTGGAATGACAGGCCCATGACTGGAATAAAGGCCCCTGGGTGTGCCAGAAGGGCGCTGAGACTGGAATGAAGGGCTCGGGGACTGGAATTACAGGCCCCATGCTGGAATGACGGCCTCTGGGGGTACCAGAAGGGCTCTGGGACTGGCATGACAGGCCCCTGACTGGAATGATGGTCCCTGGGTGTGCCAGAAGGGCTCTGGGACTGGAATGACAGGCTCTGTGCTGGAATGACGGCCCCTGGGTATGACAGAAGGGCTCAGGGACTGGAATGACAGGCCCCTGACAGGAATGACGGGCCCTGGTGTGCCAGAAGGGCTCGGGGACTGGAATGACAGGCCCCTGACTGGAATGACGGCCCCTGGGTGGGCCAGAAGGGCTCTCGGACTGGATTGACAGGCCCCTGACTGGAATGACGACCCCTGGGTGTGACAGATGGGCTCTGAGACTGGAATGAGAGGCTCTATGCTGGAATGACTGACCCTGGGTGTGACAGAAAGGCTCTGGGACTGGAATAACAGGCCCCATGCTGGAATGACGGCCTCTGGGGGTGCCGGAAGGGCTCTGGGACTGGAATGACAGGCCCCTGACTGGAATGACGGCCTCTGGGTGTGCCAGAAGGGCTCTGGGACTGGAATGACAGGCCCCTGACTGGAATGACGGTCCCTGAGTGTGACAGAAGGGCTTGGGGACTGGATTGACAGGCCCCATGCTGGAATGACGGCCTCTGGGTGTGCCAGAAGGGCTCTGCGACTGGAATGACAGGCCCCTGACTTGAATAAAGGCCCCTGGGTGTGCCAGAAGGGTTCGGGGACTGGAATGACAGGCCCCTGAATGGAATGACAGGCCCTGGGTGTGCCAGAAGGGCTCGGGGACTGGAATGACAGGCCCGTGACTGGAATGATGGCCCCTGGGTGTGCCCGAAGGGCTCAGGAACTGGAATGACAGGCCCCTGACTGGAACGACAGGCCCCTGGTGTGCCAGAAGGGCTCGGGGACTGGAATGACAGGCCCCTGACTGGAATAAAGGCCCCTGGGTGTGCCAGAAGGGCGCTGAGACTGGAATGACAGGCCCCTGGCTGGAATGATGGCCCCTGGGTGTGACAGAAGAGCTCGGGGACTGGAATGACAGGCCCCATGCTGGAATGACGGCTCCTGGGTGTGCCAGAAGGACTTGGGGACTGGATTGACAGGCCCCATGCTGGAATGACGGCCCCTGGGTGTGCCAGAAGGGCTCGGGGACTGGAATGACAGGCCCCTGACTGGAATGACGGGCCCTGGGTGTGCCAGAAGGGCTCGGGGACTGGAATGACAGGCCCCTGACTGGAATGACGGTCCCTTGGTGTGCCAGAAGGGCTCTGGGACTGGAATGACAGGCCCCATGCTGGAATGACGGCCCCTGGGTGTGCCAGAAGGGCTCTGGGACTGGTATGACAGGCCCCTGACTGGAATGAAGGGCCCTGTGTGTGCCAGAAGGGCTCTGGGACTGGAATGACAGGCCCCTGACTGGAATGAAGGGCCCTGGGTGTGAGAGAAGGGCTCAGGAACTGGAATGACAGGCCCATGACAGGAATGACGGCCCCTGGGTGTGCCAGAAGGGCTCTGGGACTGGAATGACAGGCCCCTGACTGGAATGACGGGCCCTCGGTGTGCCAGAAGGGCTCGGGGACTGGAATGACAGGCCCCTGACTGGAATGACGGCGCCTGGTTGTGCCGGAAGGGCTCGGGGACTAGATTGACAGGCCCCTGCCTGGAATGACGGGCCCTGGGTGTGCCAGAAGGGCTCGGGGACTGGAATGACAGGCCCCTGCCTGGAATGACGGCCCCTGGGTGTGCCAGAAGGGCTCTGGGACTGGAATGACAGGCCCCTGACTGGAATGACGGCCCCTGGGTGGGCCAGAAGGGCTCTGGGACTGGAATGACAGGCCCCTGACTGGAATGACGAGCCCTGGGTGTGCCAGAAGGGCTCTGGGACTGGAATGACAGGCCCCTGACTGGAACGACAGGCCCCTGGTGTGCCAGAAAAGCTCGGGGACTGGAATGACAGGCCCCTGACTGGAATAAAGGCCCCTGGGTGTGCCAGAAGGGCGCTGAGACTGGAATGACAGGCCCCTGGCTGGAATGATGGCCCCTGGGTGTGACAGAAGAGCTCGGGGACTGGAATGACAGGCCCCATGCTGGAATGACGGCTTCTGGGTGTGCCAGAAGGACTTGGGGACTGGATTGACAGGCCCCATGCTGGAATGACGGCCCCTGGGTGTGCCAGAAGGGCTCGGGGACTGGAATGACAGGCCCCTGACTGGAATGACGGGCCCTGGGTGTGCCAGAAGGGCTCGGGGACTGGAATGACAGGCCCCTGACTGGAATGACGGTCCCTTGGTGTGCCAGAAGGGCTCTGGGACTGGAATGACAGGCCCCATGCTGGAATGACGGCCCCTGGGTGTGCCAGAAGGGCTCTGGGACTGGTATGACAGGCCCCTGACTGGAATGAAGGGCCCTGTGTGTGCCAGAAGGGCTCTGGGACTGGAATGACAGGCCCCTGACTGGAATGAAGGGCCCTGGGTGTGAGAGAAGGGCTCAGGAACTGGAATGACAGGCCCATGACAGGAATGACGGCCCCTGGGTGTGCCAGAAGGGCTCTGGGACTGGAATGACAGGCCCCTGACTGGAATGACGGGCCCTCGGTGTGCCAGAAGGGCTCGGGGACTGGAATGACAGGCCCCTGACTGGAATGACGGCGCCTGGTTGTGCTGGAAGGGCTCGGGGACTAGATTGACAGGCCCCTGCCTGGAACTGACGGGCCCTGGGTGTGCCAGAAGGGCTCGGGGACTGGAATGACAGGCCCCTGCCTGGAATGACGGCCCCTGGGTGTGCCAGAAGGGCTCTGGGACTGGAATGACACGCCCCTGACTGGAATGACGGCCCCTGGGTGGGCCAGAAGGGCTCTGGGACTGGAATGACAGGCCCCTGACTGGAATGACGAGCCCTGGGTGTGCCAGAAGGGCTCTGGGACTGGAATGACAGGCCCCATGCTGGAATGACGACCCCTGGGTATGCCAGAAGGGCTCTGGGACTGGAACGACAGGCTCTGTGCTGGAATGACGGCCCCTGGGTGTGCCAGAAGGGCTCAGGGACTGGAATGACAGGCCCCTGCCTGGAATGAAGGGCCCTGGGTGTGCCAGAAGGGCTCGGGGACTGGAATGACAGGCCCCTGACTGGAATGACGGCCCCTGGGTGGGCCAGAAGGGCTCTGGGACTGGAATGACAGGCCCCTGACTGGAATGAAGGGCCCTGGGTGTGACAGACGGGCTCTGGGACTGGAATGACAGGCTCTGTGCTGGAATGACGGCCCCTGGGTATGACAGAAGGGCTCAGGGACTGGAATGACAGGCCCCTGACAGGAATGACGGGCCCTGGGTGTGCCAGAAGGGCTCGGGGACTGGAATGACAGGCCCCTGACTGGATTGACGGCCTCTCGGTGTGCCAGAAGGGGTCTGGGACTGGAATGACAGGCCCCAGACTGGAATGACGACACCTCGGTGTGCCAGAAGGGCTTGGCGACTGGATTGACAGGCCCCTGACTGGAATGACGGGCCCTGGGTGTGACAGAAGGGCTCTGGGACTGGAATGACAGGCCCCTGACTGGAATGATTGTCCCTGGATGTGACAGAAGGGCTTGGGGACAGGATTGACAGGCCCCATGGTGGAATGACGGCCTCTGGGTGTGCCAGAAGGGCTCTGGGACTGGAGTGACAGCCCCCTAACTGGAATAAAGGCTCCTGGGTGTGCCAGAAGGGTTCGGGGACTGGAATGACAGGCCCCTGACTGGAATGACGGGCCCTGGGTGTGCCAGAAGGGCTCGAGGACTGGAATGACAGGCCCCTGACTGGAATGACGGTCCCTCGGTGTGCCAGAAGGGCTCTGGGACTGGAATGACAGGCTCTGTGCTGGAATGACGGCCCCTGGGTATGACAGAAGGGCTCAGGGACTGGAATGACAGGCCCCTGACAGGAATGACGGGCCCTGGGTGTGCCAGAAGGGCTCGGGGACTGGAATGACAGGCCCCTGACTGGAATGACGGCCCCTGGGTCCGCCAGAAGGGCTCTCGGACTGGATTGACAGGCCCCTGACTGGAATGACGACCCCTGGGTGTGACAGATGGGCTCTGAGACTGGAATGAGAGGCTCTATGCTGGAATGACTGACCCTGGGTGTGTCAGAAAGGCTCGGGGACTGGAATAACAGGCCCCATGCTGGAATGACGGCCTCTGGGGGTGCCGGAAGGGCTCTGGGCCTGGAATGACAGGCCCCTGACTGGAATGACAGGCCCTGGGTGTGACAGAAGGGCTCGGGGACTGGAATGACAGGCCCCATGCTGGAATGACGGCCTCTAGGTGTGCCAGAAGGGCTCTGGGACTGGAATGACAGGACCCTGACTGGAATGATGGTCCCTGGGTGTGACAGAAGGGCTTGGGGACTGGATTGACAGGCCCCATGGTGGAATGACGGCCTCTGGGTGTGCCAGAAGGGCTCTGGGACTGGAGTGACAGCCCCCTAACTGGAATAAAGGCTCCTGGGTGTGCCAGAAGGGTTCGGGGACTGGAATGACAGGCCCCTGAATGGAATGACAGGCCCTGGGTGTGCCAGAAGGTCTCGGGGATTGGAATGACAAGCCCCTGACCGGAATGACGGCTCCTGGGTGTGCCAGAAGGGCTCGGGGACTGGAATGACAGGCCCCTGACTGGAACGACAGGCCCTGGGTGTGCCAGAAGGGCTCGGAGACTGGAATGCCAGGCCCCTGACTGGAATAAAGGCCCCTGGGTGTGACAGAAGGGCTCGGGGACTGGAATGACAGGCCCCATGCTGGAATGACGGCCCCTGGGTGTGCCAGAAGGACTCGGGGACTTTATTGACAGGCCCCATGCTGGAATGACGGCCCCTGGGTGTGAGAGAAGGGCTCGGGGACTGGAATGACAGGCCCCTGACTGGAATGACGGGCCCTGGGTGTGCCAGAAGGGCTCGAGGACTGGAATGACAGGCCCCTGACTGGAATGACGGTCCCTCGGTGTGCCAGAAGGGCTCTGGGACTGGAATGACAGGCCCCAGACTGGAATGACAACACCTGGGTGTGCCAGAAGGGCTTGTGGACTGGATTGACAGGCCCCATGCTGGAATTTCGGCCCCTGGGTGTGCCAGTAGGGCTCTGGGACTGGAATGACAGGCCCCTGACTGGAATGAAGGGCCCTGGGTGTGACAGAAGGGCTCAGGGACTGGAATGACAGGCCCATGACTGGAATAAAGGCCCCTGGGTGTGCCAGAAGGGCGCTGAGACTGGAATGAAGGGCTCGGGGACTGGAATTACAGGCCCCATGCTGGAATGACGGCCTGTGGGGGTACCAGAAGGGCTCTGGGACTGGCATGACAGGCCCCTGACTGGAATGATGGTCCCTGGGTGTGCCAGAAGGGCTCTGGGACTGGAATGACAGGCTCTGTGCTGGAATGACGGCCCCTGGGTATGACAGAAGGGCTCAGGGACTGGAATGACAGGCCCCTGACAGGAATGACGGGCCCTGGTGTGCCAGAAGGGCTCGGGGACTGGAATGACAGGCCCCTGACTGGAATGACGGCCCCTGGGTGGGCCAGAAGGGCTCTCGGACTGGATTGACAGGCCCCTGACTGGAATGACGACCCCTGGGTGTGACAGATGGGCTCTGAGACTGGAATGAGAGGCTCTATGCTGGAATGACTGACCCTGGGTGTGACAGAAATGCTCGGGGACTGGAATAACAGGCCCCATGCTGGAATGACGGCCTCTGGGGGTGCCGGAAGGGCTCTGGGACTGGAATGACAGGCCCCTGACTGGAATGACGGCCTCTGGGTGTGCCAGAAGGGCTCTGGGACTGGAATGACAGGCCCCTGACTGGAATGATGGTCCCTGAGTGTGACAGAAGGGCTTGGGGACTGGATTGACAGGCCCCATGCTGGAATGACGGCCTCTGGGTGTGCCAGAAGGGCTCTGCGACTGGAATGACAGGCCCCTGACTTGAATAAAGGCCCCTGGGTGTGCCAGAAGGGTTCGGGGACTGGAATGACAGGCCCCTGAATGGAATGACAGGCCCTGGGTGTGCCAGAAGGGCTCGGGGACTGGAATGACAGGCCCGTGACTGGAATGATGGCCCCTGGGTGTGCCCGAAGGGCTCAGGAACTGGAATGACAGGCCCCTGACTGGAACGACAGGCCCCTGGTGTGCCAGAAGGGCTCGGGGACTGGAATGACAGGCCCCTGACTGGAATAAAGGCCCCTGGGTGTGCCAGAAGGGCGCTGAGACTGGAATGACAGGCCCCTGGCTGGAATGATGGCCCCTGGGTGTGACAGAAGAGCTCGGGGACTGGAATGACAGGCCCCATGCTGGAATGACGGCTCCTGGGTGTGCCAGAAGGACTTGGGGACTGGATTGACAGGCCCCATGCTGGAATGACGGCCCCTGGGTGTGCCAGAAGGGCTCGGGGACTGGAATGACAGGCCCCTGACTGGAATGACGGGCCCTGGGTGTGCCAGAAGGGCTCGGGGACTGGAATGACAGGCCCCTGACTGGAATGACGGTCCCTTGGTGTGCCAGAAGGGCTCTGGGACTGGAATGACAGGCCCCATGCTGGAATGACGGCCCCTGGGTGTGCCAGAAGGGCTCTGGGACTGGTATGACAGGCCCCTGACTGGAATGAAGGGCCCTGTGTGTGCCAGAAGGGCTCTGGGACTGGAATGACAGGCCCCTGACTGGAATGAAGGGCCCTGGGTGTGAGAGAAGGGCTCAGGAACTGGAATGACAGGCCCATGACAGGAATGACGGCCCCTGGGTGTGCCAGAAGGGCTCTGGGACTGGAATGACAGGCCCCTGACTGGAATGACGGGCCCTCGGTGTGCCAGAAGGGCTCGGGGACTGGAATGACAGGCCCCTGACTGGAATGACGGCACCTGGTTGTGCCGGAAGGGCTCAGGGACTAGATTGACAGGCCCCTGCCTGGAATGACGGGCCCTGGGTGTGCCAGAAGGGCTCGGGGACTGGAATGACAGGCCCCTGCCTGGAATGACGGCCCCTGGGTGTGCCAGAAGGGCTCTGGGACTGGAATGACAGGCCCCTGACTGGAATGACGGCCCCTGGGTGGGCCAGAAGGGCTCTGGGACTGGAATGACAGGCCCCTGACTGGAATGACGGGCCCTGGGTGTGTCAGAAGGGCTCTGGTACTGGAATGACAGGCTCTATGCTGGAATGACGGACCCATGGTGTGCCAGAAGGGCTCTGGGACTGGAATGACAGGCCCCTGACTGGAATGACGGCCCGTGGGTGCGATAAATTATGTCTTGGCTCCTTGCTAATGCTATTTCTTTAAACTTGAAAATATTTGCCGTATGGTACTCTATCGTATCAGGACAAGCTTTACTGTGTAAACTCAACATTACCTCCACTGACCTATCAAAATCTGCACAAAAAAGTTAACTCATTCAGCCCCTACTCCTCATAAAGGAACTAATTCCAGTAAGAAACAACTGAGCAACAAAATGGAAAGCATTCCAGAGTCAAGAAATTGTTTTTTTCCCCATTTCCTTGCAAGCCTTATAAGTGGGGAAGGGGGGAAACAATCCAAACTTTAAAAAAAAACCAGTTTAATATGTCACTAGCAGTTTGTGCTACCCAGCAGTATTGAGGTTCGGGTGGGAGGGACATTTTCTCTTGCTCCCCATAAAGACAGGCCCTTGATTTTGCACTTTTGTTCAACAGGCCCAAATGAGTTCACTTTCCACAGGGTCTCTCAGAGGCTGTACATATATCATGTTTTTTGATTTAGCATTTGGTATGAAAATTGCTTTCTTATTAATTTGAGTTCAATAGTTTTTGTTATCAACATTATATTGCCTTTTCAATGGGTGGTGGGTAGGGGGTGAAGTTTTGTTATTTTATACTAGAAACAGAGCCCGTTGTGCAAATAAATACAATGGGCTCTAGAAAGCTGGGGCTGCGGAGGGCTGGTGGGAAGTTGTGGTTAGAAAGGGCTGGCAGGTGGGGGGCAAGGTGGGTCTGGGGAGAGGTGAGAAGCAGGAGGGGTCTGGGGAGGGATGGCAAGTACGTAGGCAATGGAGGTTTGGGGAGGTCTGAGAGTCAGTTGGGGTGTGGAGAGGAAAGGCAGGTAGGGAGGCAATGGGTGTTTGGGAAGGGGTCAGAGGCAGGTGGAGTGTGGAAAGGAAATGCATGGAGGGAGGCAATGGGTGTTTGGGAAGAGGTCAGAGGCAGGTGGGGGTGGGGAGAGTAATGGCAGTTAGGGAGGCAATGGGGTTTTCGGGAGGGCTGAGAGCCAGGTGGGGTGTGGAGGGGAAAGGCAGGTAGGTAGGCAATGGGGTTTTGGGAAGGGCTAAGAGCCAGGTGAGGTGTGGAGGGGAAAGGCAGGTAGGGAGGCAATGGGGTTTTCGGGAGGGGTCAGAGGCAGGTGGGGTGTGGAAAGGAAAGGCAGGGAGGGAGGCAATGGGGGTTTGGATCGGAGAGCGGAGTGCCGTGGCTCCAGAGGCCTTGCAGGGCGGTGGCAATCTGCTCACGCCACCTTTCCCCGGGCCCAAGGAGAGTGGAGAACTGCTGCCCTGCGAGGCCCCAGGAACCGTGTGCACTGCTCTCCTCGAACCCGGGTCGAGACGCCACAAGAGGAGCACCGCTGCCATGCGAGGCCCCGGGTCTTTGCAGAGTGGCGTGCCCGGCTCCGGCAGGGCTGACATGGCAGCGGGTGCTTTGCCCTCATCCTGTCCCTGCCGAAAGCAGCGCGGCGCGGTTCTGGCAGGGGTCAGAGGGCAGCAGGCTTCTCTCCTGCCACGGCTCCTCTGAGGCTTTCTGACACGCCGCCCTTGCTGCCCTTCCTGTGCCACCGCGGGAAGGGCTGAGAGGGGCACCGCTGTGGTGCAAGGGCTGAGCGGAGTGCTGCTGCCGTGCAAAGCCCCGGATCTTTGCAGAGTGGCACACCTGGCTCCGGCAGAGCTGACGCAGCAGCGAGCACTTCGCCCTCGCCCTGTCACCCCGTCCCTTCCAAAAGCGGTGCGGTTTGGCTCCAGCATGGATCAGAGGGTGGCGGGCTTCTCTCCCGCCGTTGCTCCCCCAGGGCTTGCCGACGCGCCGCCCTTCCCGTGCCGCTGCCACCACCCTCCGAACGGGCTGCGAAACCTGCGGCATCGAGCGGCATCCTCCAGAAGCGGCCTGCCTGGTGCACTTACTGGTGCATCGGAAACCCGCTAAGGGAATTATAAAGTAGGACTAGCAACAAAGCCCGTTGTGGGGGGGGGAACCAACAGGCTCTAGAAAGGTCAGGGCAGGCGGGGCAGGCATTTCCTCTTCCGCCCTGTGCTGCGCCCCCTTCGCAGTCACGCGGTGCCCGCTCCGAGTTCAACATGGGGAGAATCTGCGTGTGGATTTGGAGCGACGCGCGTTCTCGGCCTGGGGCAGCGCAGGCAGCAAGAGCTTCGAAGTGGGCGGGACAGGGTAAAAGCCGGAACGAGACGGAACAGGCCGGAAGGGGCACAAAAGAAATGCCAGTGCCACAAAAAAGAGGGGGATGTGTTAGAGACACTCCAGAACAATATTTTAGAAATGAAAACTCTGGACTGGCACCCTTTTATTAACCCATTCCATGCCAAAAAGCTCCCGGAACAGCACAAAACAGCCCGGAACGGGCACTAAAGAAATGCCAGTGCCACAAAAAACAGTGGGATGTGTTAGAGCCATTCCAGAACAATATTTTAGAAATGAAAACTCAGGACTGGCACCCTTCAATTAACCCGTTCCATGCCAAAAAGCCCGGAACAGCACTAAACAGCCCGGAACGGACACTAAAGAAAGGCCAGTGCCACAAAAAAGAGGGGGATGTGTTAGAGACCCTCCAGAACAATATTTTAGAAATGAAAACTCTGGACTGGCCCGCTTTTATTAACCCGTTCCATGCCAAAAAGCTCCCGGAACAGCACAAAACAGCCCGGTACGGGCACTAAAGAAACGCCAGTGCCACAAAAAACAGTGGCATGTGTTAGAGACACTCCAGAACATCATCTTCAAGGCCTGTCCATCATCTTCAAGGCCTCCTGGAGGACTGGGGATGTGCCACAAGATTGGAGAAGAGCGAATGTTATCCCAATCTTTAAGAAAGGGAGGAAGGATGACCCAGGAAACTACAGGCCAGTCAGTCTGACTTCTGTTGCTGGGAAGATACTAGAACAGATTTTAAAGGGATCAATCTGTAAGCATCTGAAGGACCGCTCAGTGATCCGGGGAAGTCAGCATGGTTTTGTTCCTAACAGATCCTGCCAGACCAACCTGGTTTCCTTCTTTGATCGAGTGACCAGCTTGCTGGATCGGGGGAACTCTGTTGACGTGATTTATCTGGATTTCAGTAAAGCTTTTGATAAGGTCCCCCCTGACATTCTGATGGGCAAACTGGAAGACTGTGGAGTAGACTATAGGACAGTTCGGTGGATAGGGAACTGGTTGGAGGACCGCACTCAAAGAGTGGTGGTCAACGGCTTTTCATCAGATTGGAGGGAGGTGTCCAGTGGGGTGCCGCAGGGCTCGGTTTTGGGCCCGGTACTTTTCAATATTTTTATCAATGATCTGGATGAAGGAGTGGAAGGGCTGCTCATTAAATTTGCTGATGACACCAAATTGGGAGGGGTAGCAAACACCCAAGAAGATAGAATTAAAATTCAACAAGACCAGAATACTCTGGAGAACAGACTGCAGTTTTCTGCAGACTCGGGACTGAAAGCACACCCAGACCATGTTTTTCGCTTCCCTCCACCCCAACAATTATCTGTTGGTAGCCTGGGACTTAGCCTCAGGCAAAGAGGAGTTACCTGGCTGGATGCTCCAAGTAACAATAAAAAAATATGTCCTATTTTTTCAGTTATTTATTTGTTTATTTATTTGAAAAAAAAATTAAGAGATGTCCGATTAATATATATAATAAACCAAAAAAAGGAATCCACTTTAAGGATTGCTTCCCATAGACCAATTCAGTTAGAGGGTCAAAATGAAGGTGAGTGCAAAAATGATGCGAAGGGTGTGTGTGTTTGTACAGTGAACAGTGGATTAATGTGAACAAAATCAGTGATGCAAAAATTCGTGACAGCTTGGTTGGAAAGCTGCATGAAGTATTGGTATCTGAAGAGCGTTTTGACTAAAGTGTCAGCAGGTGCTTGGAGAGACGGTTCAAGCATACAGGAGTGAACAGCAGAGCTGATTTGAAGAGAAGGAGACTGGGTAAGGTTGCAACCTCCAGATAGAGCCTGGAGTTCTCCTGGAATTACAGCTGATCTCCAGATAAGAGAGATCAACTCCCCTGGAATAGCTGCTTTGGAGGGAGGACTCTATGACATTATATGCCACCGAGGTTCCTTTCCTTCCTAAACCACACCATCCTCTGATATTACCCCTAAATCTTCTGGCACAAGCAGGAGTCAGCAACTGTAAGACTGGGGAGGCTGAGGATGGTGAAGCAGCAAATATCATACTCTAGAATGTAACAGATAAAGGGCTTCTAAGCAAGATCAGGTTTGCCATTATGGCCTCTAGGAGAAAATTTCCTATGGGATGGTGGTCTGGGGTACCACTTGTCTGCACACAACACACACACACGTCAGTGCCCAGGCAGCCAGGAGGGCCAATAAGGCTGGCTAGGCAAGAATCAGCCAGTGGTCTAGTGGTGCAGAAAAGCCTGGTGCTGCAGATGCTGCCTATCCTCCTCACTTGGCTTGCCTTTGCCTCAGTTGCCCCATCAGTGATCCCTCTTGATCAGAGACACCAGCCACAGATGACCAATGATGAGGCAAGTGAGGCAAAGACGAGCCGAGGGAGACAGGCAGCAATAGTCCTTGGCTTCACTGTGGTGCTGCCTCCTGCTGCTGGCTTGTACTTGCATATTAGCCCATTATCTGTTGGATCTCCTCCAGATGAGGCAGTGTTGATGGAAGAGGGATGGGACCAATGGTGAAGAACCATTTTCCATGGCTTCTTTGGCAACCCTGTCCACCCCCGTTGCCACGTGATAAAGATGATCCATTTCAGTCTGATTGTTGCCCTCATCATGGCAGACTAAGATCATTTGTTGCCCTGATGAATGCCCTACACTGATCCTCTTATTTGGAAACTGCATCCTTGTTTGTTTTCCTGTACTTCTTAGTGCCTTTTGATATCGTTGACAATGCCATCCTGTGACAGCACAGCATTCATATTTGCTAACGCTGTGACCTGGAACCAGGTATTTGGGACACAGGGAAGTTTATATCCCAAACATCTGTCTGCCATGCAGCCACAAAGAGGTAGGTAGATAACATGCACAAATGATGTCTTCTTCACCCACTGGTTTGTAAAGTGTGGGTTGGTGAACCCCAAAAAATGGAGCCAGGGCATCCATTGTAGATGTCAGCACTCAAAAGGCAAGGATTGGTGGGGGGGGGGTTTACCTCCCCCTGTCACATATGTGGAAGAGAACAGCTTCTCACATATGTGAAGGACAAAGGCTTTACATTCAGTAGACAAATGGCAGCTTTCTCCCTCCCTCCTTGACGGTATCTTAAGACAGCCCTGATCAGGTGAGCAAAGCTGCTGTGGTGGAACATAGAGGAAGAGGTTGTCCTACCGATATGCCAGGCCAAGGCCATCTCACAGTCAAGACTCTGAACTGAGTTTGATAACTGATGGCGGAGGCGGGGCGGGGGGCGGGGGGGGAGCGGCGCAGCCGCAACCCCTGGGGGCCCGGCTGTCCTCGTCCTCGTCCTGGGCATGGGCATGGGCATGGGCATGGGCAATTTTATTTTTGGCAACCTCTTCTACATGCAAAACTTTTTTGGTACAAAGTTGTAATGTTATAAAATGGTAAAAATTTCATAAAATTGTAATTTTACTAACAATCCAACTCAAATAAGTTTATAGACAATTCAAACAGTATTGCTTTTATAATCATATTAGGCATAAATATTAAACTTAACTTTTAAACATTAAGTAAAAAGTATTAAACACTCGGTAGAGATGGGTTGAAGGTTTTATCTTAAATCCTGAGCAGCTTGAAACCTTCAAGTGAGAACTGAAAACATGTTTCTCTGTTTTAGAGAAACTGCTTTTCAGTACAAAATAAACGGGATGTATGTTTTTGTTGCACTCTTCCAACCAGGAGACAGACTCCTCCTAAGAGTTTAATGGCTTCTTTCATTAACAAACGCTAGTCGTTTTCATTACGTGAGGTATCAAAATATAAATGTTTATTTAAATAAAACATAGAAAAATAGAACAGATGAACGCAACAAGAATTAAGTTTCCTCACATTTCTTAATGAAATCTAACTCAGTCAGATTAACGATGAAATGCATTCAAGTTACCGTAGCACATATTACAAGGGTAAGTTTCCTGCCTAGATCTTCATGAGATTTCTTTTGGCCAAAACCCTGATATGCTATTTGGATTACCATTTTTATATATTATCTTATGCAGAAATCTAAGATCTTTTCATATGTTAACAAAGATAAATATCAAACCAATCATAATTTAATTCTTTTTTACTATTTCCAATCATGTGACATTTTACCTAGCCAAAAGTACCACTATGCCCAGCTGTAAGATAAGAGATATGGATAGTAAAAGTGACAAGAAAAGTTACATGACCAGCTCATCCTTGGTCTCTGCTAACAATTACAGAACATGTATCTGATACTGTTCACTATTCTTAATTGGCTGTCAAAGATAAAGAAGCACCAGTTATACACCATACTAGAAAAAGAACTACAGTGATGTTCATACAGTGTTATTTAGAATGCATATGTTTCACTAAGTATGTGTTCTAAACCATAATCAGCAGTCTACTGGTTTGAATCCCACTACTGACATGAGTTCAGTAGGTGGCCTTGAGTCAGCCACTCCTCTCAGCCCCACCTCCATTGTGGGGATAAGAATAACACTGACTTGTTCACTGCTCTGGGTGAGGCACTAATATGTGTAGAAGAGCGGTATATAAGCACGGTTATTATTATTATTTATATTTCCATGACACCATCCCTTGACCTGTGAAATTAAGTATTTTGATAAATATGAAAGTGATACCAAATATAAATGCATTGCATAATGTGTGAGTGTACATATACAAACTTTAAAAATTGTATTGGATAATACCGCAAAGCATGATTACTGAGAAAGCTGCTTCCACTGCTTTCAGTGTGGAGAGCTGCTTGTAGATCAAAAGAACCTGACAAGCTGTCTTCATGCAGAGTGCGCTTGATTCTCTTGGCTTTCAATTCTGCTTTCGTTCAACATGGGTAAATCAATGTGTCAGCAGTAAACATTTGTATCACTCCTCTCTGAATGACCTTTTAAATTTTACTGCCTATCGTGTCAAAGCAATTAAAATTAACAATACAGTTACTAAGCTGCTAAGATCAATTAATGGCTCTTAGGTTTTATCTATTGATCTAGTGACATCTTCAAAACCCACTGGTAACAGACTATACATACTTCTCTTCTATCCACAATATATACACAAGGATTAATTACATATTCTTATCTTCTAAATTACATATTTAAATGACATATTCTTATCTCCTAAATTAATTAGTCAAACTCTTACATCAAGGATTGGTGACAAGTTGTGGACAGACTACGCTTGGACAGAATGTACACTGAAAATAAATGACATCAAACAAATTGGAAACTAAATAAATCACTTTTATTTAACAAATAAATTTCTTCTGAAGTCTCTTTAGAAATTAAACAATAGAAACAAACTATGTGGCATTCCTCAAATCCACGTGTGGGATGCTATGGAAGTGGTACTTAGAGGGAAATTAATCTCCGTTGCCTCCTGTCATGAAGAGCAAAAAGAAAACATTAGAAATGAAATGATATCTAGAATAAGAAAACTAGAAGATGAACACAAAAAAGGCCACCCAATCTATAAACTTGCTTGCATGAAAATTAGAGGAAAAAACCTCCTCACATTCTATACAAGCTATTAAAGGCACCCAGGAAAAACTCAAACTAATTCTGTAAAATTAGCCGATGTATTTGCTGAATACTACCAAACCATTTGTACATCAGACAATCCTGACACTAATCATATTTTAAATTATTTATCATCACAGGAAATTTGGAAAAAAACCTCACAAGAACATAAACAATATCTGGACCAACCAGTCACAACAGAAGATGTTACAGTCACTATCAAATCCTTGAAAAAAATAACAAAGCTTCAGACAGGGATGGATTCCCTGTCAAATTTTTACAAAAAAATACATTCACCTACTTTCAACTCCACTAACTGCCACGTGCAACTCTGTTATGTTAGGAGGTAGCATCCCTCTATCTTGGTCAGAGGCTGAAATAGTAGTTACTCCAAAAAAGGACAACCATATTACAAATACTAAATCTTCTCAACCAATACCCTTCCTGAATCAAGACCAAAAGATCTTTACAAGCATATTTGCCAAAACATTGTCTAAATTTAAATAACCAACTACATTCACCTTGACCAGACAATACACGTAACACTTTAACTATAATTAATTTCTGTGAAGCATACAAAACCCCTGCATTACTTCTGGCCTTTGATATAGAGAAGGCATTTGGTTAAGTGGAAATACCATATCTAAAACTTTTACTTCAAAAAATGGGTTTTGGCGACCAATTCTAAAATGCCATTAATGCTCTTTATCTTTCTCCAAAAGCTACAGTTAGGACTAACAATGTACATTCAATAGATATACATATAGCAAGGGGAACTAGACAAGGCTGTCCCCTTTCCCCATTTCTGTTTGCCATAACTATAGACAGGGCCGGTGCTACCATTAGACCAACTAGGCAGCCGCCTTGGGCACAGACCTCAAGAGGGGCATAGTTTTATACAGATTACTTTCTTGAAAAAAATGCAACTAAGAAAACCTATTGAGCACCCCCTAAATGGTCCTGTCCACAGACATCAAGCAGCTCAAAAGCTCACCGTAACTTATTTATTTATTTATTTATTTGATGTATACCCTGCCCTCCCCAAAGATGGGCTAAGGGTGGCTAACAACATTAAAAATACATTAAAATCACAGAAACATAAAATCAATAATTTTTTATAAAAAATAATTAAAATGGTCCAGGAGCAGGCTATTTAAACAAATATTGGGAGTCCGTATACAGGCATGGCAGATGGCTGAGGGCAGCTCCGGAAGAAATGGTGGTCTTAGATGGAAGAAGAAGGACACTCGCTGGCACTCAGCCAAAGGCCCAGCAGAACATCTCCGTTTTACAAGCCCTGCAAAACTGTAACAGGTCCCACAGGGCCCAGATCTCCAGCGGGAGAGCATTCCACCAGGCCAGGGCCAGGGCAGAAAAAGCCCTCGCCCTGGTTGAGGCCAGATGGATGTCCTTTGGGCCAGGGACCACCAGGAGTTGCTTGTCTGCAAAACGCAACACCCTGCAGGGGACGTAATGGAAGAGGCGGTCCGGCAGGTATGGAGGTCCCAGTGCATGAAGGGCTTTAAATACCAAGATTAACACCTTGAACCAGATCTGGAACTCCACTGGAAGCCAGTGCAGCTGGCACAGCACATGATGAATGTGTGCTTGGATGGGCGTTCCGGTAAGGATGCGTGCCGCTGCATTCTGGATCAGCTGTAACTTCCGGGTCAGACCCAAGGGCAGTCCAGGATAGAGTGAGTTGCAGTAGTCTAGCCTGGAGGTGACCGTTGCATGGATTACTGTGGCCAGGTCCTGTGGTGAAAGATAGGGCGCCAGTTGCCTGCCCTGTCGAAGATGAAAAAAGGCAGACCTGGCAACAGTCATGACCTGGGCCTCCATTGAAAGTGTAGCATCCAAGGTCACACCCAGACTCCTCACCATCAGGGAAGGTTTCAATTGTACCCCATCAACAGCTGGGAGCCGGTTCCCAGCTCGATTGCCCCATGATCCAGACACAGAACCTCTGTCTTCAGGGGATTCAATTTCAGGCGACTCTGATGTAACCATACCGTCACAGCCTTAAGACCCTTGACCAAGGAATCCAAAGCAAGATCGGACTGGCCATCTGTAATGATTCCAAGTAAATGTGTGCATGTATCTTTAAATGCTTGGTGAGATAGGTGAAGAGTGGGGGGTGAAAGAGATGGATGAGTGAGTGATATGAGTCAGGCTATGGCATTCCATCCTTGATAGTCTGTTTCACTCCCTTCTGCAAGAAGACAAGGTCTTTTGATTTCAAAAGGTTTATTGTGAAAGACAGCATTCAAGCCCAGATGTGCATATTCCAGGATTAGAGATCCTGGCCGAGCAAAGCATTGCTAGGAATGAATCATAGAGCAAAGGTTGTTACATTTCACACTCTCGGAGCCCAGCCTCCCCCCCCCCAAGTTCATACAGCAAAACTTCTCAGAGGTGCGCTGAGCTGGCCAAGGTCGAAACAGCAGATAAGACAGGATCCTTTCCCATGGAATCGGCTCCTTGCTGGTGTTGCCTGGAGGGAAAGAAGTCTAAACACTACGATTAAATATGGCGTTACTTAGGTTAAAACAGTTTCTGACAATATGATTGGTTGAGGACTGAGAGGGTGGGTGGAGTGAATGCAGTTTGAGACTGAGAGTAGAGAGAAAATTTTTAGTCAGAAGGAAGCAGACTAGCTGTGTGCTGCCTGAATATGTTGAAGTGTTTATGAGAGAAATATAACCTGTGTGGAACCTGAACTGAGCATGTTTGTGAAAGGACACTCAGTCAGGGAAAGAGAGGCCAGCTGTGTGAATGAGAGTAAATGAAGTAACTTTAAGAACCGAGAACTACGTTTATGAAACCAATACGCTTCTCGAATAAATAAAAGCTTATTTTTGTTTTGCTATATCCCAGTGTAGCTGTCATTGCTATATCCCATTCCTATCTTCAGGGCCACATAGAACCACGAAGGAGCCTGACGCTTAGGAACGTTACCAAAGGGAAAATTTAAATAAAATATCTTGGAATAAAATATTCCGGGTGGCAGCAGACTACCCAGAGGGTTAAGGGATAGATTAAAAGAAAAATCTACCCTAAAGAAAGTAAAGGTCATAACACCATCCATCAGCAGATAGAGCTGAGTGTCATCCGCATACCAGTGACAACCTAGCTCAAAGCTGTGGGCTAACGGGGCAAGGGGGCACATATAGATGTTAAATAGCATCGGGGAAAGAATCGCCCCCTGAGGGATGCCACATACCAAAGAATGGTAAGCAGACATCTGTTCCCTGAGTGTCACCCTCTGTCCTAGATTGTGAAGGAAGGAGTTCAGCCATTGCAGGGCTGTTCCACGAATCCCCACATCGGCAAGGCAATGGGTCAGAAGATTATGATTGACCATGTCAAATGCTGCTGTAAGATCTAAAAGTATCAGCAGTGCCGACCCACTCCGGTCCAGGTGTCGTCGCAGATCATCTGTGAGGGCAACCAGAGCCATCTCTGTACCATGGCCAGGCCTGAAGCTGGACTGGAATGGATCCAGGATAGAGGCATCACCCAGGTATACCTGCAGCTGTTCTGCTACCGCCCTCTCAATTACTCAAAGTTATCTCAGAAGTCTCAGTCAACTTGAGAGGAACAATCTTTAGTGAAACTACTCCTTTTTAGCTCTCCAGAGAGCCAGCTAAAAAGAAGAAAGCAAACAAATTAAGTATCTGCAGACAAAAGTATCTCCTTTTCAAGTACAACAGAATTCTCTCTCTCATTGTCTCACAGCAAACATGAGAAGGGGGTGGTAGTAGAAGACACTCTGTTGTGCCAGCCAGGAAAAAGGTGGGGAAATAGCTTTCAATGCTACAAAAAGAAACTTTTCAGCAACTTGAGGAAGCCAAGCAAGAAGTGAGAAGGAAAACAAAAGGGAAAAGGTGGGAAACTGTCTCCAGAGCTAAGAAATAAACCCACTTCTTAGAGCAAACTGTATCCCAGCAACACCAAGAGAAGAGGCAGAGTGGAAAACACTAAAATCTTCACAGCTATTCTGCTGTGTCTGGAAAGAAATGGGCAGAAAGTCAGCTTCATGGCTGCAATAAAAGGGAGGAAAGTAGGGAAATTCTGCTGTAGCAATGCACATAGCATACTTGCTGCAGAGGAACAAGTGCAGGGAAAAATACCTCTGCACTAGAACCTACAACTATATAGCCAAGCTTTTAAGGTTTCCTCAAAATCTGAAAATCCTTTAAAAAGTTATGATGACCTCGTCCAATCCTTAAGGCCACTTTTGGTAGGTGCTCGAGAGGGAAAACTGGTCAAGACCAAGTTGTGGCATTTGGAGATCAGTTGTAATTTGTGGGGATCTCCAGGAGGGTTGACAACCACAGAGTCATCAAGCCAGGCGGCCTTATAAAGGGAGTTTCTCCTACAGGTGAGGCTGGGTTCATTAAGCTTCTTTCTCCAGGTTTGTAATGACAGGATCTGATCTACTACTCATGAGTAGCAGAGATGAGCCAGCTTGGAGAAAGAAGCTTAATGAACCCAGCCTCACCTGTAGGAGAAACTCCCTTTATAAGGCTGCAGCTAGCATGGGATTAGCTAGTCAGAATTGTGGCATTCTTGACTTGGCTGTTGGTGAGCTCTTAGGCTCTGGCTGCCTGAGCCTTGGTGGGTCACAGTCTTTGATTTTGGAATCTGTTACTTGACCATGGAGTTTGACCTGAGAATCTTTGTTGTTGGCCCTGTTGTCGTCAGAACTTGCCTCCAACCTAGTGAGCACGATATTTTTAATCCTTCTGTTTCTATTTGTTGCTCTCCATTATACTCTTAGATTATGTTGCTGCTGTTTCTTTGGGTTTGTCATGAAAATATGGTTTAGAGCAAATTATTCTAAGTGATACATGTGTATTCTAATGAACTTTGTTTTAGAATTTCATTAGGCTGTCTTGTTTTTGGGCATAAATTGAGCTAAATGTGTAAGTTTGGTTTTCTATAGTGCCTTTAATAAATATGAATCTGCCTTTCGGATCTCTTAGTGTATTTTTATGTTGGAAGGGTAAATACTTTTACTTTACCCTTTCAACATAAATTTTAAATTTCCGGCATGGGAGAGATGGAGCTCTTTCAATGTGCTATCATTCTCTTCAACACCGACACCACACCCTCCGCTTTTCTCCATTTCTCAGTTTCTTCTGGTGGTAGCTAGGATATTTCACCCCATGAAGTAGGTTCAGGTATTTCTGCTGTTCTTAGTGCAGGGATAGTCAAGTCAAGTTTATTATTACAGTCTGCAACCAGTACATATAAAACCATTTGCAAATCAGTTTAAAAGCCGTTGAGACTGGATACTGGGGAAGAACGATGAATAAATATAAGAGTAAAAAAATAAGATTATCATAGATTAGTTGTTTAAGCTGCCTTATGTGATTTACGTTGCTTGTAGACCTGGGCACAGAATCTTGCTACTTGACATGGTGTCTGGTGATTCTGATCAGACAAAAGATAATCAAGTTTGATTTTATTTGAACTTCCAGGGAATCTTTCTACTAATAGACTAATGGTTTCCGCTCTAATTTTACTATGACTTGGGCAGTTGAAGAAGATGTGCTTCATTGAGTCAGTTTCTCTTAGGGGATAGGAGCAAAGCCTAAGAGAGTAATGGACAGCTTTAAACTTTCCTTCCAGAACGGCAGAGGGTAGAGTTGAACTTCTACCTAAAGCAAATGCCCTTCTGGAGTTACTGGATTCAAGAAAGTAAAAATAGGCTGCAGGAGCAGCAATATATTTAGTAGTATCTGAAGAAATAAAACCTGGTGCTCTAAGAAAATGTTTGTCTTTCAATGTCTGTCACTCTCTGCTTAATGAGTGATTTTTCTCGGTCTAACCCCATGACTAGCAAACTTTGAGGGGAAAGACCCAATTTTCCCAGGGATTTCAGAGTCGCCTTTTGCCAATTAGATTGAAATTTGTCTTGGAATAACAGAGGAAGCAGACGTTGCGGGTTTAGACACCCTGACAACCATTTGAAAATTGAAAGGATGGTGATTCTGGCCTCTACCCTTAACATTCCTGTTTCCAGTCTAACCCATGAGTTAGGCATGCATTTGGGCACTTGTAATAGAGCTCTAAGGAATTTGGAGTGCACTCTCTCAAGTTGAGAGAAAGAGGAGGATGGCAGCCCCATGATCCATATACTAATTGGGCCAATGGTTTGGCTTTAAACAATCTGAGCGCAGCCGGTACATACTGCCCCCCTTGTGATCGATAGAATTTCAGTATACCGTGTGCTGTTTTTTCTCTCACATCAGCAATGAAGCTGCTATGTGTTGTTTTGGTACCTGAGGCTTGCAAAACTACACCCAAATATTTGAAGCTGGTAAGTTGTTCTAACTGATGCCCCTGAAGCTCCCATCGTCTGGTCTTTGGATTTTTACCGAAAGCCAGGATCTTAGTTTTTTGGTAATTAGTTAGAAGGTGTTCAGTATCACAGAATTGGGAGAATTTTTTTAGGGCTCGTTTCAGCCCTATGGGGGTCCTAGAAAGTAATACAGCATCATCTGCATAGAGCAGTACGTGAATGTGCCTATTTGCTAATTTGGGAGGATGCAATCCAGGGGCATTCAAAAGGTTTACCAAATTGTTGATGTAGAAGATAAACAGAAAGGGGGCTAGAAGGAACACCTGCCTGTAAGTTTGAATGGGGTCAGTCAAATGCCCAATTCGGCTGCACCTTGCTCAGGGCAGTTTGCTTGTGCATAGCCCCCAAAAGGGACAGCAGTCGCCTATCAATAGAGGAGGCCTGCAGTTTCCTCCAAAGTCTATTTCTAGAGACTGTGTCAAAAGCTGCTTTTAAATCAACAAGTGCCCGGTAAAGTCATGCTTGGTTTTCTGTAGCGTATTTCTCTATAAGGTGTTGCATTACTAGGCAGTGATCTATTGTTGACCTGCCAGCTCTAAAACCAGCTTGCTCATCAGCAATTATTGCCTCCTGTTCTAGCCAGTCTAAAGATTTCTTCAGCAGATGTTTTGTAGACAACTTGCTTACAATGCTTAGTAAGCTGATTGGTCTATAATTGGATGGATCCTCCTTCTTTCCCTTCTTATGGAAGGGGACTACTATAGCCATTCCCCAATCATTGGGGATGTAGCCGGTTTCATCAATATAAGTAAATAGGGAGGCTAGGAAAGTTTCCCACCAGTCCTTATTTGTTTTTCGTAATTCTGGAGATATTCCATCAAGCCCAGGGGCTTTTGCATTCTTTAACTGGCTAATATAAGCTTTTACCTCTTCGGCATGAACTGGGGGGCATTTGGCCAGATTTTCTATTGTTAGGGCAGGAGGGGGTTGAATAGGATCATCATACATTTTTTGGAAAAAAGAAGTCCATTTATCTGGGGGGGATAGAGGAAGCCAAGGGGGAGGCGGCTGTGGAGGCGCAGTTTGACACTAGTTTCCAGAACACCACTGAGTTTTTGCTCGTAGCTGCTTCAATTATATTGGCCCACAGTTTTCTGGTATGTTCTTTCTTACAGCGGGCAACCAGTGATTTATATTTCTTTTTAAAAAATGAAAGAGAACGATATGCATCTTGTCTGGTCTTTTCATCAGCTCTCAGTGCTAACTTATAGGCATAGATTAAAGCATTTTTAGCACAAATACAGCTCTGATCAAACCCAGGTTTAGATGACAAATTGGTCTTGACCAGTTTTCCCTCTCGAGCACCTACCAAAAGTGGCCTTAAGGATTGGATGAGGTCATCATAACTCTTTAAAGGATTTTCAGATTTTGAGGAAACCTTAAAAGCTTGGCTATATAGTTGTAGGTTCTAGTGCAGAGGTATTTTTCCCTGCACTTGTTCCTCTGCAGCAAGTATGCTCTGCGCGTTGCTACAGCAGAATTTCCCTACTTTCCTCCCTTTTATTGCAGCCATGAAGCTGACTTTCTGCCCATTTCTTTCCAGACACAGCAGAATAGCTGTGAAGATTTTAGTGTTTTCCACTCTGCCTCTTCTCTTGTTGTTGCTGGGATACAGTTTGCTCTATGAAGTGGGTTTTTTCTTAGCTCTGGAGGCAGTTTCCCACCTTTTCCCTTTTGTTTTCCTTCTCACTTCTTGCTTGGCTTCCTCAAGTTGCTGAAAAGTTTCTTTTTGTAGCATTGGTGTAGCAGGGTTCAGTGTTCCCAAGAATTGAGACTAGACAGAATCTTCAGGAAGGAATGATGTTTATTGCCGGCAGAGCTCAGCATGACTAGTGCCATAAAGAACTGAGCTCCCGATTCATTCACAGTTCCTCATTTTATACATACAGCATATAAACACATCACATGGTGTTGGTGTCAGGTAAGCTAAGCTCATTTTAGCTAGAATGTATCTGTTTTCCCATCTAACAGCGAGGCACTTCAACTGACAATTTAGATGAACATGTCTACATTGCTTCCGCTTTTACTTTGAATGCAGGCTATTTTAGATAAGCATGTCTACATAGCTTCCTCTTTCACTTTGAATGCAGGCTACTGTAAAATGTGAGAACAAAGTTTATTTTTCATTATAATCATTCAGTATTAATGGCACACAGCATTTGCAATCTATTAGTAATTAAACAATTGGTATTTCCTTCAGCTACATTTCCCCCCTTTCAGCCTCTGATTAGTGCAGCAAAGAGGCTGACCCAAAACTTTGTCTGTACAATTTATGCCTTTAGCCCTACATACTCCCCCTCCTTCTTTTCATCCTCTGACGGGAACCTCAGAGCCCGCATCTTAATTGAATAATCTCGTTCAGGAGATACAGAGGTAACAGTATATAGCTGAGTCAGGGGTGGGGCTCCCCTGGGTGGAGGCGCCACCGGTGTGACCATCATTGTTGTGCCTAAAACTGTAGATTGTATGAGGCGAATAACACAGGGAATACAACAAGGGAGGAATATAATACCGGCTAGAGCACACCCCATCAGAAACAAAGCTTTCTTCCACCAAACTCCTCCTAAGAAGGAGTCCCACCAGGTAGTGTACCAAGCAGATTTCTACATCTGCACAGGGACATGGGCTAGCTTGCGTGTATTGGAAGCTATGTTTGTAACTGCTTGCCCACTGTCATCAATTGATAAACAACAATCCGAGAGATTAAACTTTCTACATACTCCTCCTTCCTCGGCTAGCAGGTAGTCTAGAGCCAATCTATTTTGGTAGATAGGTGCTCTCATTTGGGTCTGCTGCCGGGCCAAGAGTTCAAGAGCCGCAGCTGTTTGATTAGTAATAATCTCAAGGACAGCCCGAAGACGGATTAGGCGGTTCAGTATGTAAATAGGGTGTGGCAGCCCCAAGACCCATCCTGTGCCCAGGTGGCTGGGCCATAATACTCTATTATACGCTGGGGGGCCTGAACTGTATGGTTTCACTGGGTTAATATTTCAGGGGTCACTTCCATTGCCACCCAGGGCCATTGCTCACTCATAAGGGGTCCCCCACACACCCAACAATCTGAGACATTTAAAGAGGCGGCTATTTGTTCAGCAAGAGTCAAAAAGAGATTTCTACCAGGGGCGGGGATTGGAACATCTGAGGCAACCTCCTGATACAAGGAGGAGTATACCACAATCGGGGCCTTAGTTGTGGCCTCAGTTTCTGGTGGCTGAGTTGCTCTGGGGGTGTAGGCCACACGATCCTTCCCCCACGCAGCTGGGATGCATAACCATGGTATGGTTGGGCAACCTTGCACCGTACCAGACCAGGACCACCCTATATTTTGGACCATTGCATACATTTTCCCTTCATGATAACAAACTTTTGCAAGATGTCTGTGATAACACTTTGTACTAACAGGGGTGGTTACGGCATGAAAAGTTCGGATATACCGTTTCAAGCCAAAACAATGGTTACACCTCCATCCTCTCTGTGGGAGCGTCATCTGTGTTGGAAGGAGTATAAGGAGGAGGAGAAGACAGCCTACAATTGGGGCACATCGTAATAGCATAGTGTTGGCACTTACAGACTGGACAAGTCTCTATTTATGGTCGTCTGCCCAAAATACACCTGAGTAGGCAGCTGAAAAGAAGGGTTAGCCAGACCCCAAACACACACCCCGATATAATAATGAAGGCAGAGTATGACATGAAGCTCTTCTTAAAACTTAACTTTAAATTGCAGCCTGAGTCTAGCACATTTTCCCTGGACCAGGCTTTTTAGCAAAGCACTTATAATATAGTCAAGCAAAGCTTAATCTAGATATAATATCAGAGCGGTGGGGGAGTAGCACCACTCCCTGGAGTGGGAGAGTAGGAGGAGTATATAAGAAACACTGGGGGCAGGGTACGTTACTACAATGTTGTTGACCACAGTCAGGACAAACTACCTCTTGGATGCCTGTCCCGATCTTATAAAAACAACAGATAAGGAGAACAAAACACAGGAAAAATGCACAGCCAGTAAAGGTATAGGAGAAAACGCGAAAAAACATCAACTGTTACTGTAGTCCACCGATGATCGAAGCTTCAGCTGTGGGTAGACTAGCCAGCCCAGGAGTGGCTAGACCAGAGCGTCTTCAGCCTTGAACCTGAACAGCCTCCTGGAGTGCTCAGGTACCAGGCCCTGGAACTGTTGCCTGTGAATCTTAGCCTTTTCCGGTAGGCTGAGATCCAGAGGGTAGCTTCTTCAGTCAGAAACGGAGGGGATCGTCTGGACAGATCTCTGAAACTCAAGGCGTGGCAGCAGGTTTAATATTAGTCCAATGAACCCAAACTGCAATGCCTTTTACTTTCACAGCAGTAGGAGTTGCTAACAGGACAGTGTATGGGCCCTTCTATTTAGGTCCTAGCAGAATTACTTGCCAGTCCTTTACCCAAATCTCAGCTCCTGGCTGAACCTTATGGACTAGATTAAACACTGGCAAAGGCTATTGTTCTCCTACATACTTTTGAATTTTTTGCAAAGTCTTGCCCAGGGCCACAACTTGTTCCCTGAGTCTCAGATCTCCCAACTGACAAGGGTTTCCTGTAACACCTTGTAAAATAGGAGGTGGCCTACCAAACATTAACTCAAATGGGGACATTTTCACTTAAAATAACTGCTGGCAGACCCCACCGTCCTACAATTTCCTTTAAGAGACACCGAACTACCTCTCTGGCCTTTTCAGTTTTACAAGGAAACGCTTCTACTCACCCAGAATATGAGTTAACAAACACTAACAAGTATCGGAATACTTGGTACCGTGGCAATTCAGTAAAATCTACAACTAGTGACTGAAATGGCAGAGACCCCGGGGGTTGGAACCCAGGAGGTGGACCTGGTCCTTGTCGGGGGTTGTTTCTGGCACACACGACACAGCTTCTGGAAACAGCTGCACACAGTCCATGTAGTTTAGCAATGTACAAGTCCTTGTTTAGTAACTCTGCTAGTGCTGACTTTCCATAATGAGTGGCTTCGTGGGCAGCTTTTACTACTGCATGAGCAATTGATTCTGGCCCAAAGAGTCTTCTATCTGGAAACTGAAGCCAGCCATCACATCTCTGGGTATTCTGAGGACTAGCCTAGTCCTCCTCCTCATGGGAATACTTTGGAGTCCAATCAGACATCTGGACTTGGAAAAGGACATTGAAAATGGGATGGCTGCAAAAATTCTTCTCTGGCCACTGCAATGCATGACAGTTACTTTTTAAAGCCTTGGAGCAATTGCAAAATCTCAGGTCCATTTTTAATTCGTTTTCATGAAGCAGTGATGAGACCTTTCTCTTTGTATAAAACTCCATGAGCATGCAGAGTAAGAAATGCATATTTAGAATCTGTCCAAATGTTAACCTTTTAATCCTTCTGCTAACTGAAGAGCTCTGGCTAAAGCAGTAAGTTCAGCTTTCTGAGCAGAGGTATTGGGTGGCAAGGGTTTAGCTTCTATATTCTTTGTCCAAGTTACTACTGCATACCTTGCATTTCTAACCCCATTTTCGACAAAGCTGCTGCCGTCAGTAAAATAATGTCTGGGTTTGGCATGGGGACATCAGTCAGGTCCTTTCGGCTAGAGTAAACTTCATCGATGGTTCGGAGACAATCAAGGGTTGGGCTCTCCTCATCTACTGGCAGTAAGGATGCTGAGTTGAGAGCACTAATTACAGTTAGCTTCACTTGTGGGTTTTCAGCAATCCCTGATACGTGGTCATGCATACATTTGTGAACGAATCTCTTCCCTGTAGTCCATCAGGGCGAGCACAGAATGTGGGACTTTAACACAGACCTTCTGTCCCAAAGTCAGCTTCTGCGAATCTTTGACTAGCTCTGCTGTGGCTGCTACAGCACGGAGACAGGCTGGCCAGCCTTTTGCTACAGCATCCAACTGCTTAGACAGGTATGCTACTGGCCTTTCCTAATTTCCCAGATGCTGGGTTAATACTCCAGCTGCTGTGCCATTCCTCTTATGCACAGAAGAGCAAAAAGGCTTCATAAGGTCTGGCAGACCCAGGGCAGGGGCTTCCAGCAACTGTCCTTTAAGAGTCTGGAATGCTTGCTTCTGCTCTTTTCCCCACAGAAAAAGGATCCCGTTCTCCCCCCTTTGTAACTTCATAAAGGGGCTTTGCTGTTTTTGCAAAGTTGGGAATCCAAATTTGGCAATACCCTGCAGACCCCAGAAACTCTCGCACTCGCCTCCTGGAGGAGGGCTCTGGAATGGAGCAGACTGCTTCCTTGCATTCATGGCCCAGGGACCTGATTCCTTCTGATATATCAAATCCCAAATATTTTACTTGGGGCTGACAGAGCTGTGCTTTCTTCTGTGACACTTTGTAGCCAGCTTTGTATAGCACCTTTAGCAACTTCTGGGTAGCCTCATAACAAATCCCCTTACAATGATTGTTTTATCTGTCACGGGGACTACTGGCTGAGTTACTACTGAACGTTCAGCTCTAGTGTCCACTAAGAAAGAAATATTTTGGCTCCTCATGCAAATTTCAACCATGGGCTCCTGGGGGCCAAGATTGAAGGTGCTCAGTCTGGCTTATGCCTCCCATTCTTCGTCCCATTCAGAGTCTATTTGCCATCCATATTTGTCCTCTCTCAATGCTGCTTCCATGGCTGGTCCTCATCTTTTATACGTTCCATCTCGGACTTCACCTCGGCTCTGGGGGTCCCATCTTTTCCTTCTTCTATCATCTCGTCCTCTTCCACATCCCCTGATACTCTGTAGCCTCTCTTTGCACTCATCTTTCTAATGCCCTCTTTTAAAACACCACGCACATGTTTCAAAATCTAGGGGCTGCCTGCCTCCTCTCTCTCAGGGTGCCCCCCATACGTCCCCTTCCAGGGGGGTACTGTCCCTGTTGGGGCTGCTGGGCCAGTGCTACAGCCAGCAATTCTGCCTTCTTTTTCATTTTTCTATCGGTCTCTCTTTGTGCTTCCTGTTCACGATTAGAAAAAACTTTATGGGCAATTTCAAGCAGCTGCTCTATATTCATTCCCAGGAACCCTTCTTGCTTCTGTATTTTCCTTCTAATGTCCCCTGCTGCTTGGGTGACAAAAGTGTTCAAAACCATTCTCCTATTTTCTTCTGCTTCTGGGTCATAGGGAGTGTATTGACGGTAGGTCTGGTAGACCCTTTCTAGGAAAGCACCAGGAGGCTCATTTGGTTCTTGTTGACACTCTTGTATTTTTCTCATATCGGTTGCCCTTTTTCCTGCAGCCTTTATCCCTTGTATCAGGGCCTGCTGGTACCCGGTTAGTTTAGCCATGCCTCCCTCTTCATTGGCATCCCAGTTCGGATCTGCCATAGTAAATGCCTCTTTCACCTTTTGTTTCTGCATCCTCCCCTTCTTTCACTAGCTTTGCTAGGTATTTCCTAGCTCCTTGTATAATACGTTTGCGTTCCTCTGTATTGAAGAACGTGATTAGGAGCTGGTTACAGTCCTGCCAAGTTGGTTTATGGCTATTAATTATGGACTGAAACAAAGTAGTCACCGGTTCTGGCTGATCTGAGAATGGAGGTGTGTGAGTCTTCCAATTGTACAGATCAGTAGTTGGAAAGGGTATATATATTAAATGCGAGGTCCCTGAGCGAGGGTCCACTGTCTCTCTTAAGGGACAGGCTTTAGTTTTCTTCAAGGGATAGACATTGCTCTCTTCCCCTTCTTTTTCTAGCTCTGGGATATCTTTATACTCATCTTCTGCCTCTACATTTTCTTTCCGTGTCTAAGATCTGGTTTTGGCAGGGGTAGCATTGGAGGGGTTTCTTGGTCCACCCCCAGCTCCCCTTACTTGCTCTCCTACAGGCCCTTCCACTCTCTCTCCTCCTCTAGGCAGTGAGGGAGCATATGGTGGTGCGGGCACCTCTTCTTCTTGGGTTTGTTGAACAGGCTTAGACTTCGGCTGGAGCCTAGCTTCTAGAGGGGCAGTGGGACAGGCAGTATCTCGCTTTACTGGCACCACCGGGTAGATGCCTCCCTTTGATGATCGCCTTCTTGACTATGGATTCATCCTCCTTCCTTTCCCTAGGGCCATAAGCTGCACCTCCTTCTTCCTAGCCCGGTACCCCGGCCAGTCCTTAACCCAGGGAGGGGGATTCAAACAAGTATCAAACCATGACTGTGCATATATAATCTGATCATCATGTTACTTAAGAGTAAAGTGATAAACATTTAGGGCAGTTGTTTCGTCAAAAGTCCCTTCTTTTGGCCAGCCTAAATCAAATGTAGGCCAGAAAATTTCCAACAGCTCAGGGGTTGGATTCTCCCCTGACTGGACCCATCCTCCATACACCTCCTGGAAATGTTTCAACATCAATTTCAAGGGGGTTGTTTCTGGGGATGAGCATGAACCACCCATTATCAACACAGAGCCCAGACAAGACAAGACAGTCTAGGGATTAATAACAGTGAGAAAGCAGTAAGGGGTCTGCTTCTCACGAGGCCCTACGCACTCGCTTCTCGTCTTTGACGACCTGACGAAGTCGCCCAGCCAGGAAATGCGTCTCGGAGATTCACACACCAATCGCCCTAGGCGTTCCATTCATGTCATTCACATGACTGTCAGAACTGTGGCTAGATAAAATCCTTACTCCAGTCTGCCTTCTGCAATTAGACAAAAGTCCATTGTTTCCAAAAAGCATTTAATGAAGAAAAAGATTATTATAGTCCACTGGCCTGAATGCAATATCCAGGTTGGTACATATACATTGTTACCAATGCCAGGCAAAGCAAGAGATACATATTAAATATCATAGCTGACCCATCCTCCCCCCACAGTTCTCAAAACATTCCCTTTGAAGCTGCAAAAGCGAAAGCTTCCCCAAGGCCGGTTCTTGGTGGGACGTCGGTAGCCAAAACAATGCAGGTCTGTGAGATAGCTGCCTGGGAACCTCTGCACCTGGGGAAGAAAGCACTGAACACTGAAAGGATTAAATATGGAGTCGGTTAAGCATAAGTATACAAAAGAGCATTCTGATCCTGACATTCTGCCCCCCCTAAGAAGCCCCCCCCCCCGGTTTATGTGGATAGCGAGAGTGGAATGCTTTCACCAGTCTAGGGGCATGGACATGCACAGCACTGACCCACTCATCAAATCCAGAATCAAAGTCCTTCCACCTAATTAGGTAAAACAGCTGATTTCGTTTAATTTTTGAGTCCAGTATTTGTTGTACTTCGTAGTGGGTCTGGTCATCGATTAACGTTGGAATCGGGGGGCCTTTGACGTGCCATTGGTTATCTGTTGGAGCCTTTTTTAGGAGGCTGACATGGAAAGTATCATGCACGTAGTGTAGGTTCTTTGGCAAATCTAAAGCAACAGTCACTTTGTTGATTACTTTGGCAAATCTAAAGCAACAGTCACTTTGTTGATTACTTTACGCACTGGGAAAGGTCCTAAAAACTTCAAGGCTAGTTTCCGGCTGGTTTGAGATAATTTTAGGTTTTTTGTAGACATATAGACAAGATCGCCAGGTTGTAAATCCCATTCCGCCGCACGGTGGCGGTCTGCGTACTTCTTGTAGTCCTGTTTGGCTTTGTCGAGGTGTTTTTTGATTTGAGTCCATTTGTGAGCTGCTTCCCCCCACCACTCGGTGACGTCCTGAGAAGCTGTAGTTGGAGGGGGGAGCGCTTCAAACGGGAACGGCTTGAAGTGGAAGCCATAAACTACTTTGAAAGGGGTTTCTCCTGTAGATGCGTGTACACTGTTATTATAGGAGAACTCTGCCAACGGGAGCAAGTCAACCCAATTGTCTTGTTGGAAGTTGATGTAACAGCGTAGAAATTGTTCTAATATCTGGTTAGTTTTTTCGGATTGTCCGTCTGTTTCTGGGTGATGGCTTGAACTGAGCCCTTGTTCAATTCCCAGTAGTTGTAAAAGCTCCCGCCAGAAGTTGGCAACGGATTGCCCGCCGTGATCCGAAATCACCTTGGATGGAAAAGAATGTATTTTCACAATGTTTTTCATAAAAATATCAGCTAGTTTTCTAGCGGAGGGGATGGTGGTGCACGGTATAAAGTGTGCTTGCTTGGAAAACAGATCGACCACGACCAAAATACAGTTATGTCCCTTAGAGGGGGGTAGGTCGGTAATAAAGTCCATAGAAATAATCTCCCACGGTCGACTTGGCGTTTCTAATGGTTGCAAGAGCCCCGGAGGTTTGCCCTTTCTGGATTTGGCGCTGAGACAGATGGGGCAAGAGGCTATGTATTGGGAGATGTCCTTGCGCATGCCTGGCCACCAAAATTGGCGTTGCACCAAGTGGAGCGTTTTTAAGTAACCGTAGTGTCCCGCTGTGGGGGCATCGTGACATCATTGTAAAACATCCTTTCTCAGACATTTAGGCACATAAAAACGGTCTCCCCAAAGCCATTCCCTGTTGGCGGATTGTTGCAGTTTGTCTTTGGGCGCCTCCCCCCCCTCCTTCTCCACTTCGGCTTTCAGCTTTTCTCTCCACCCCTGATCGGGTGAAGGGGAGGGCTTAGCGCGGCTGCGCGTAGTCATCACACCCCCTAATTGCGTAGGTGAAAACACCGTGTCGACTGTCTCCTCCCTTTTGCTTTTATGTTGGGGCATGCGTGATAGAGCGTCAGCGAGGAAGTTAGTTTTGCCTGGGAGGAAGTTTAAGGTAAAATTGAATTTCGAGAAGAATTCTGCCCACCGCAATTGCTTGGCGTTTAGTCTGCGAGGGCTGCGCAGGGCCTCTAAATTTTTGTGATCCGTCCAGACTTCGAACGGATGCCGGGCTCCTTCTAGCCAATGTCTCCAATTTGTGAGCGCCGCCTTAACAGCGAAGGCTTCCTTTTCCCACACATTCCAATTTCTCTCTGCCTCAGAAAACTTTCTGGAAAGGAAGGCGCAAGGTTTGAGATTTCCGTCCTCCCCTCGCTGCAATAACACACCCCCAATTGCCATATCGCTGGCATCGACCTGTACTATGAAGGGGCAGTTTTCATCGGGGTGTTGTAGGACGGGTTCTGAGACAAACTGCCCTTTTAGCTGGTTGAATGCTGCCTCGCATTCGGGTGTCCATGATAGCTTTGCACCAGGTTTTTTTGCTTGCTCCCCCTTGTCTTTCGTTTTTAACAGTTCAGTTAAGGGGAGCGTGGTCTGGGCGAAATTAGCAATGAATTCTCTATAGAAATTGGCAAACCCTAGAAACGACTGCAATTCTTTTCTGGTTGAGGGGACTTGCCAATTTAATACCGCTTGTATTTTTTCTGGGTCCATTTTCAAACCCTCTGACGATATACAATAGCCCAGATAGGTGAGTTAAGTTTTGTGGAACTCACATTTTGAAAGTTTAATAGGCAGTTTGTTATTCATGAGTGTGGTTAGGACCTTTTGTACAAGTTCCACATGTTCCTCCTCCGTTTCTGAGTAAATCAACACATCATCAAGATACACCACTACCCCCTGGTACAGAAATTCATGCAGGACTTCATTGATCATGGACATGAAAACCGACGGGGTGCCAGTCAAGCCGAAAGGCATTACTAAATATTCATATTGTCCGAGTGGGGTATTGAACGCGGTTTTCCATTCATCCCCTTCTCGGATACGGACATGGAAGTAAGCATCTTTTAAATCCAATTTAGTAAAGATCTTACCTTGGGCCACGACGTTGAGTAGATCTTTGATGAGTGGAATGGGGTAGGCGTTGCTAGCGGACACAGCGTTTAGTCCCCGAAAATCAGTACACAGTCTCAAGCCCCCATCCTTCTTTTTCACGAACAAAACTGGGGCTGCATGGGGACTATTAGCTGGGCGGATGAACCCCCTTTGCAAATTGAGATCAATGAACTTCCGAAGTTCGTCTCTTTCGTTGGGGCTCATAGGGTATAACCGACCCTTTGGCAGCAAAGCCCCTGGTAAAATTTCCACAGCACAGTCTGTCCTCCTATGCGGAGGGAGCGTATTGGCCTCTTCTTCGGTGAAGGCTTGAGTGAATGCCCTATATTTTTTAGGTATTTGGTTAATTTCTTCTTGGGTGAGTAGAGCTGAATCAGACATAGTGGGATTTCTTCCCCAGTTCTGATCCCAACGATGATTTTTGCAAGATTCATGGGTGAAAGTAATACTCCCTTCTGCCCAGTCGATGTGGGGGTTGTGATCGCACAACCATCGGCTTCCCAGTATCAGGGGATATTTAGCTGTGGCACTAATGACGAAGGATCTGGTTTCCCAATGTGATCCCATGCCTGTTATGATCGGAGCAGTTTCTGTGGTAACCGGATTCATGTTAGTGCCATCCATTTGTTCAAAAATGACAGGTATATCCAAATCTTTCACTGGGAGCACTAGTCCATTGACTAAGGCAGGTGCAATAATGTCTCTAGAGCAGCCCGAATCAATTAGGGCTTGCACACAGATGTGCATCTTCTTGTCAGTATTTACTAACGTTACAGGAATGAACAGTATGGACCCCGGGGGTCGGTTTAACACTGGACCAGACTGACGTGTGATCTGCCGTTTGGGTCCTTTTACGACAGATCCATTTCGTTTCCCGACTCCGGGCTCTTGGGATTTCCTCCCCCGATCAGGGCTGTTTGATCGTCTTCGGTGATCTCCTCCAACTCCAGTCCTCTATCTGGGAAGCTTTTTTTTTTTTTTTAATTTTTATTTTTATAGCTACAAAACACTACACCAGACTATCACAAGGAAAGGGGAGAGGGAAGGGACAAAGGGAGGTGGAAAAAGAAAAGGGGGGGGGAATGAACTACAAACACTAAACACTACACTTCAATGTTTCCCTTCATACTGTCATAATACAAAAATAGCTCCATAGAATAATGATGGAGTGGTTAATCATACAGAGAATAAACATTTCAAATTCTGATTAAACTTTCCTCCCCCTTCTAGGTCCCGGACGCAATTCTCTCTGTGCAACTGCTGTTGCGATGCTCTCCTCCTCCTCCCCCCCCTCCGGCTCCTCCTTTTCTTCGTTCTTGGTGCAGCAGAGTTCTGGGTTTTTATTCTCAAAATCCTTTAGTTGATCTTCTGATAATATCTTATAGGCCTGATCTTTATATCTGAACCATATTCCTTCCGGGAATAACCATTTGTACTTTATTCCATGGTCCCTCAGAAGAGCTGCAAACTTTTTATATTTAAAACGCCGTTTCCGGACTAGAAATGGAACGTCCTTCAAAATCTTGACTTTCAAACCCATAAAGTCCAAATCCGCATTGTATGAGTTATATAGGATGGTGTCCCGAATCTTTTTAGATGAAAAGTCAATAATGATCTCACGAGGCAACTGTCGCTTTGTTGCATATTTTGAAGAAGCCCGACGGACCTCCAAAATGGCGCTTTTGACCTCTTCTTTAGTCGTCCTCGCGGGTGTCGCC
Organism: Eublepharis macularius; assembly: GCF_028583425.1. NCBI lineage: Eukaryota > Metazoa > Chordata > Lepidosauria > Squamata > Eublepharidae > Eublepharis > Eublepharis macularius. The sequence goes on from NC_072790.1 coordinate 88,018,434, forward strand.
AGTAGTTCCGAGACCAAATCCCACAGATCCTCATTTTCCTCCTCTTTCACGTTTTGGAGACGCAAAATTGTCTGCGTTCGTTCCACCTGTAGCCCGATCAGCTGGTTCTCCACCAACTTCAGCTCCTTTTTTGTAGCCTTCACAAGTGACGCACTTTCCAGAGCAGACTTTTCTGCCCCCCCCGCTGCTGCCTTAATGGTTTTCACCTCGCTTTCAATTAAGCCCACCCTTTGATCAGTTTCGTTCAGCTTGTCAACAAAGGGTTTTATAGCTTCCACCACCGCCCTGCGCACCAACTCTTCGAGCGACTCCCCCTTCTGCAAGGTAGCCGAGATTGACTTACCGAGAGCGGGACTTTGCTTCCTTGCTGCCATTTTGGGGGGGGGGGGCGCCAACAAAATTCTGGAACTCAACGAAGGGGAAGAGCGAGTCTTCTTCAGATCAACCTCTCCTTCACAAACGCTTGTAAAACAGAAGGGATTCGCTTGTTTACAGGCTTCCGCCTCTGGGAAGCTTTTTCTTGGCGCTCCCCTACTCCTCGGGGCAGCTCTGGGTACCGGAGTAGGGCGCGGCAGCACTGGGCTGGTTAGGGGAGCTGGGCGTCGTAATTGGAGCGGAGGTCTTTGCACAGGCCGATATGGGCATTGCGCTGCGAAATGGCCACCCTGGCCGCACTGTAAGCACAATCCCTGTTGCCATCTAGCATCTCTCGCTCCCCGGGTGGCATACCCAGTTCCCCTGCTCCCTCTCAGAGACAAAAGTGTAGAGGAGCGTCTTTGGCTCGGGGGTTGTTGATGTTGTTCCGCTAGGCGAACTTCCAGGAGTCGATTTTCGACTTCGCAAGTCAACTGTATCCATCCTATCAGTGTAGGCGGGTTGTCTTGCATGAGCGCTCAGTCTAGTAGTTTCGGATTCAATCCTTGTTTATACAAAATGATCTTGGTGGACTCCTCGCACCTCGGGCATTTGGCAGCAAGCTGTCGGAATTGTGTGGCATAGTCTCTAGCTGACATGCTGCCTTGCCTAATTGCTTGCAACTCCGTTCTAGCCCGAGTTTCCTCCAAGGGATCCTCATATTGCGCCCGAATAGCATCCACTAACCCTTGGAGAGTTTCCAACTTGGAGGCCCCCACATTATAAAGTCCCACATACCAGTCCGCTGCTTTACCTTGGAGACGCGATCCCAGATGCTCTATCTGGCTGGCTTCGCTTCCAAACAGGTGTCCCCAACGATTAAAAAATTGCACCACTTGTACCAGGAAAAATCCCAATTTGGACGGGTCTCCATCAAAAGTCGCGTCCAGTTTGACCCATCCCATGGGTAGATCCTGTCTGGGGGTTTGGTCTGGCATGGGATAAGCGTCCATTGGCCCCAGTTGCAGCGGTGGCTGGCGCGGGTGGGAATACGGTTGAGGTTGGGGGACCGGTTGCCTTGGCGTCGGCTGCGGGTGTAGAGGTTGCAGGGGCGGAGGGGCCACCGGCCCCGTTAGCGGTATCGACCCCGGAGACAGCAGGGGTCCCCTCGGTGTCGGCTGTCGCGGCGTCGGCCGGGTTGGCGCTGGTCGGGTGGGGCGAGGTCCCCTCGGCGAGGTCTGCGTTCCTTGAACCACCCGCGGCGTAATTGGTTGACTCGCTTGGGTTGTCGGTGGATAAACTATAGGGGAAGCCGGCCCTCGTGGTTGTGCCGGTAAAGTTCCTGGAACCACCATCGGTGTGGTTGGCTGGCTCGCTTGGGTGGTTGGTGGAGGAATTATAGGGGAAGCCGGTCTGCGTGGTTGGGCTGGTGGTTCTTCCTCCTCCTCCTCCTCCGTTTCCTCGCTGCTGCTGGTATCTGTGGTTGCGGGCTGGTCTGGGTACAGGTCCTCCGGACACGGTTCTCCACCTTCTCCCGCCAGGAGGGATCCCCCTCCAGTGGCCCCAATCTCCTCACCCGTTTCCGACGGTTGCTGCGGCCATATCTGGTCCTGCAAGTTAGCCAGACTCTGGCTAATGCCAGGCAGGCCCGTTGGCGGGGCCCTGTCTCTGTCTCCCACCACTAAAACTGAAAGCAGATGTACGGCGTTGGCTAGACTCTCTTCCATATTCTGTAGTCTATTCTCCAACCTCTGTACTCTGTCTGTGGACTGCTGCGGATCCCCCGTATCCCCAGTAGTTGGAGGGGTTGGCGGGTGGTCCGTGCTCAGCGTCTGTTGCCACGGCTGGGGTGCTTCCACCCCTTGTTCTTCCTGTGACCACGCAGCAAGTACACCTTTGGTTAATCCAGTGATTGCTGAAATCCCAGAATCAATGGCAATGGTTCTGCTCTGGAGCTGTGCCCATTGATGCTCTCCGACATCTGGTTCCCCCACTCTCGGGGTGACTTCGGCATAGTCCCAGCTCAGAGCACCTCGCTGGGAAGTATCCCCTTCCGTTCACTCGGCCGTCCAGTTCCAGAACAGCCACGGACGGCCCTCAGCTTGCTCCGGTATAGATCCCAGACTACGCCGGCTATCCAACTGTATTTGGGTAAACATCGCGCTGATCCTCTGCTCCCTCGTCTTTCTGGGCCGGGCCCCCCACTGCGTCGGGGTCGGCACGCTGAATAATGGAACGGCTGATGCGCTGGGCCTCGTTCTCTCAGTACTGGGAGCGAGGGTAAAAATGGTTGTAACTGTGGATCCGTGTCTCCTTGGCACAACTTGAGAAGATTCCGAGCCTCGAGGACCAGGAGAGGCATACGGGTCGAACAAAGGGTCCCGGGGCGGGACAGCTTTGGAGTCCGTTTGATCCGGTTGAGGCATTGGAAAGGTGATTGGTAACAAAATGTCAGAACTGTGGCTAGATAAAATCCTTACTCCAGTCTGCCTTCTGCAATTAGAAAAAAGTCCATTGTTTCCAAAAAGCATTTAATGAAGAAAAAGATTATTATAGTCCACTGGCCTGAATGCAATATCCAGGTTGGTACATATACATTGTTACCAATGCCAGGCAAAGCAAGAGATACATATTAAATATCATAGCTGACCCATCCTCCCCCCACAGTTCTCAAAACATTCCCTTTGAAGCTGCAAAAGCGAAAGCTTCCCCAAGGCCGGTTCTTGGTGGGACGTCGGTAGCCAAAACAATGCAGGTCTGTGAGATAGCTGCCTGGGAACCTCTGCACCTGGGGAAGAAAGCACTGAACACTGAAAGGATTAAATATGGAGTCGATTAAGCATAAGTATACAAAAGAGCATTCTGATCCTGACAATGACAAGTTTCCATCCCAGTTCCTACAAGCACCAGCGGGTTCAGTTGAGTCCCTCTGACTCACTTACTTGGGCTGTGCTAGGGGGTGATCAAGCCCCTCTTCGCTCCAAAGTGGAACGGTAAACCCAATTACTCCATACTCACATGTCCCGGGACTTTCTTGGATCACTCGTTCCTGATTCCGTCACCGGGTTGTTGACGCCCCAGTGGCGCACCGCTGACACCCGAGGAAGGCAGGGCCTGCTCCTGAAAAACTCAGGGGGCGCCCACAGGTCCACTACCAGTCTAGAACCAGCGGCCCCGGACTGGGGGTCAAGGGGGTACCCCAAGGGTCCCCTCAATCCCGGAAGAACGAGCCCCCAAAAATGTAGCAGGGTTCAGTGTTCCCAAGAATTGAGACTAGACAGAATCTTCAGGAAGGAATGATGTTTATTGCCGGCAGAGCTCAGCATGACTAGTGCCACAAAGAACTGAGCTCCCGATTCATTCACAGTTCCTCATTTTATACATACAGCATATAGACACATCACATGGTGTTGGTGTCAGGTAAGCTAAGCTCATTTTAGCTAGAATGTATCTGTTTTCCCATCTAACAGCGAGGCACTTCAACTGACATTTTAGATGAACATGTCTACATTGCTTCCGCTTTTACTTTGAATGCAGGCTATTTTAGATAAGCATGTCTACATAGCTTCCTCTTTCACTTTGAATGCAGGCTACTGTAATATGTGAGAACAAAGTTTATTTTTCATTATAATCATTCAGTATTAATGGCACTCAGCATTTGCAATCTATTAGTAATTAAACAATTGGTATTTCCTTCAGCTACATTGGAAGCTATTTCCCCACCTTTTTCCTGGCTGGCACAACAGACTGTCTTCCACTCCCACCCCCTTCTCATGTTTGCTGTGAGACAATGAGAGAATTATGTTGTACTTGAAAAGGAGATACTTTTGTCTGCAGTTACTTAGTTTGTTTGCTTTCTTCTTTTTAGCTGGCTCTCTGGAGAGCTAAAAAGGAGTAGTTTCAGTAAGGATTGTTCCTCTCAAGTTGACTGAGACTTCTGAGATAATTTTGAGTCTCCTAGACTATTTTGAGATGCAGCAATGACTGGCAGTGTTATCTGAAAGCAGGATGATATAACTCATAAGGTTTGCCTTTTTTGAGAGTTAATGATCTCATATTGCCTATCCAAAGCCATACCATACTGCTGTTATTCAAAGAACAATATACACGAATCGCTAGCATCTTTTTCACCTTAATAATTACTTCAACTGGTCCACTTTGTTGGGGGAAATGGTTAAAAAATAGCTTTTCTTCAGAGGTGCAATGGATCTTGAATCAATAGAGAGTCAGGACACGAGTTTAGCTTTTAAAATCATTTACTTCTAAAGGAAAAAAGGTTAACAGGATTGCCTACAAAATAACAAATGCCTGGAGCTACATTCTCACTACTGGTTACAAACAAAGAGCTGGGATAACTGAATGGAGAATCTTCTTCTCCCTCTGTCTTCTTGACCCTGAAAGAAAATCACCTGACCTGTTGACCAATAACAGTTTACAAACACTCAAGTTTTCTGGGCTTGCAGATTATTGGCTTTGAGCCAGGTTCCCCTTCCAGGTCAATCTAAACAATAGCATGGTAGGTAAACACATTAACCCCATAATGAGTGAATCTCAGACCTTGCAACACACATATATTCCAACACATTTATGGTACAGGTTTCTCATATTTGTTTTACATATTGGGAAATGTATTGTTGAGGTAGTGGTGCTCATTCGAGTCTTTCTCCATCAGGCTGCTCCCTTTGCCAAAGATTGCTGGCATTGATTGTGTGGGCCGAGGAGAGTATAGCCATCTGTCTGGTGTACTGATTGCCCAGCGCACCAGCAGATGCTGTGCCTGGCCTGTTAGAGGCGGTGGCTGGCTGGGCCTTGGAGTACCCCAGGATTCTGGTCTTAGGGGACATCAGTGTCCATGCTGATAATGCTACCTTCTCACAGGCCATGGACATGATAGCCTCCATGGCAGCATTAGGACTCTCCCAGTTTGTATCAATGCCCACACATCGAGCAGGACACACACAGGATTTGATCTTTGGGTTCGGGATACAGGTGGATCTGGATGAAGCTATAGCAGTGCCATGGTCAGACCACCTCATCCTGAGGGCTTGTCTGGGCACCATGACCCCCTCCTGCTTGGGCGATGAGCTGATTTATGCTCACCCGTGGAGTCAAATGGATCCAATTGAATTGCAGAACGCTCTGCAGGATCCGATGCCCCCTGGTGGCTCATTGGATGAGCTGATAGAGGACTGGAATGTCCGTTTCTCTGAAGCTATTGATGAGATCGCTCCCCATCGCTCTCTCCGCCCCCGAACTAGGGTAGCTCCTTGGTATACTGATGAGCTACGACAAATCAAATGGGAGCTGAGATGGCTAGAGCGAGTGTGGTGGCGACTCCATGATGAAATGACAAGAACATCTTATAGGACGTTTATGAAGGCCTATGAGATGGCACTGAAAGCTGCAAAGAGAGACTACTATGCAGCTTCCACTGCGTCCACTAGTTCTTGCCCTGCACAACTTTCCAGAGTGATTTGGTCTTTAACGTCCCTCACACATGGGACAAATAAAAATGTAAATTCGGTAATAAGCTGTGAGGCTTTTGGAGACTATTTTGCGAATAATATCTTGTCACTCCGCTGGGATCTGTCCACCACAGTTGATGCAGTATGTGTACTGGAGGCCCCTTGGTCGTCCTCAGGGTTGATATTAGATCAGTTCAGGCCACTCTCCCAGGAGGAGGTGGGCAGGGTCCTTCATGCTGTGAAACCTACCACGAGCTCACTGGACCCATGCCCATCATGGCTGGTGAAAAGTGGTGGTGATGGGATTTGGGCACCGTTAGCTGACATCATTAATCTTTCTCTGAGTTATGGGTTTTTTACAGACTCACTGAAAGAGGCAGTGGTGCGGTCCTTCTTAAAGAAACCATCACTGGATCCTGCTGATCCAGCCAATTATCGCCCAGTTTCGAATATTCTGTTCCTGGGTAAGGTAATTGAGAGGGCAGTAGTGGAACAGCTGCAGGTATACCTGGGTGATGCCTCTATCCTGGATCCATTCCAGTCCAGCTTCAGGCCTGGCCATGGTACAGAGACGGCTCTGGTTGCCCTCACAGATGATGTGCGGCGACACCTGGACCGGAGTGGGTCGGCACTGCTGATACTTTTAGATCTTACAGCAGCATTTGACATGGTCAGTCATAATCTTCTGACCCATTGCCTTGCCAATGTGGGGATTCGTGGAACAGCCCTGAAGTGGCTGAACTCCTTCCTTCACAATCTAGGACAGAGGGTGGCACTCAGGGAACAGATGTCTGCTTACCATTCTTTGGTATGTGGCATCCCTCAGGGGGCGATTCTTTCCCCGATGCTATTTAACATCTATATGTGCCCCCTTGCCCTGTTAGCCCGCAGCTTTGGGCTAGGTTGTCAATGGTATGCGGATGACACTCAGCTCTATCTGCTGATGGATGGTGTTATGACCTTTACTTTCTTTAGGGTATATTTTTCTTTTAATCTATCCCTTAACCCTCTGGGTAGTCTGCTGCCACCCGGAATATTTTATTCCAAGATATTTTATTTAAATTTTCCCTTTGGTAACGTTCCTAAGCGTCAGGCTCCTTCGTGGTTCTATGTGGCCCTGAAGATAAGAATGGGATATAGCAATGACAGCTATACTGGGATATAGCAAAACAAAAATAAACTTTTATTTAGTCGAGAAGCGTATCGGTTTCATAAACGTAGTTCTCGGTTCTTAAAGTTACTTCATTTACTCTCATTCACAGAGCTGGCCTCTCTTTCCCTGACTGAGTGTCCTTTCACAAACATGCTCAGTTTAGGTTCCACACAGGTTATATTTCTCTCATAAACACTTCAACATATTCAGGTAGCACACAGCTAGCCTGCTTCCTTCTGACTAAAAATTTTCTCTCTACTCTCCGTCTCAAACTGCATTCACTCCACCCACCCTCTCAGTCCTCAACCAATCATATTGTCAGAAACTGTTTTAACCTAAGTAACGCCATATTTAATCGTGTAGTGTTTAGACTTCTTTCCCTCCAGGCAACACCAGCAAGGAGCTGATTCCATGGGAAAAGATCCTGTCTTATCTGCTGTTTCGACCTTGGCCAGCTCAGCGCACCTCTGAGAGTGTTTTGCTGTATGAACTTGGGGGGGGGAGGCTGGGCTCCGGGAGTGTGAAATGTAACAACCTTTGCTCTATGATTCATTCCTAGCAATGATTTGCTCGGCCAGGATCTCTAATCCTGGAATATGCACGTCTGGGCTTGAATGCTGTCTTGCACAATAAACCTTTTGAAATCAAAAGACCTTGTCTTCTTGCAGAAGGGAGTGAAACAGACTATCAAGTATGGAATGCCATAGCCTGACACATATCACTCACTCATGCATCTCCTTCACCCCCCACTCTTCACCTATCTCATCAAGCATTTAAAGATACATGCACACATTTACTTGGAATCATTACAGATGGCCAGTCCGATCTTGCTTTGGATTCCTTGGTCAAGGGTCTTGAGGCTGTGACGGTGTGGTTACATCAGAGTCACCTGAAATTGAATCCCCTGAAGACAGAGGTTCTGTGTCTGGATCATAGGGCAATCGAGCTGGGAACCGGCTCCCAGCTGTTGATGGGGTACAATTGAAACCTTCCCTGATGGTGAGGAGTCTGGGTGTGACCTTGGATGCTACACTTTCAATGGAGGCCCAGGTCATGACTGTTGCCAGGTCTGCCTTTTTTCATCTTCGACGGGGCAGGCAACTGGCGCCCTATCTTTCACCACAGGACCTGGCCACAGTAATCCATGCAACAGTCACCTCCTGGCTAGACTATTGCAACTCACTCTATCCTGGACTGCCCTTGGGTCTGACCCGGAAGTTACAGCTGATCCAGAATGCAGCGGCACGTGTCCTTACCGGAACGCCCATCCCAGCGCACATTCATCATGTGCTGTACCAGCTGCACTGGGTTCCAGTGGAGTTCCAGATCCGGTTCAAGGTGTTAACCTTGGTATTTAAAGCCCTTCATGGACTGGGACCTCCATACCTGCCGGACCGCCTCTTCCATTACGTCCCCTGCAGGGTGTTGCGCTCTGCAGACAAGCAACTCCTGGTGGTCCCTGGCCCAAAGGACATCCATCTGGCCTCAACCAGGGCAAGGGCTTTTTCTGCCCTGGCCCTGGCCTGGTGGAATGCTCTCCCGCTGGAGATCTGGGCCCTGTGGGACCAGTTACAGTTTTGCAGGGCTTGTAAAACGGAGATGTTCTGCTGGGCCTTTGGCTGAGTGCCAGCGAGTGTCCTTCTTCTTCCATCTAAGACCACCATTTCTTCCGGAGCTGCCCTCAGCCATCTGCCATGCCTGTATACGGACTCCCAATATTTGTTTAAATAGCCTGCTCCTGGACCATTTTAATCATTTTTAAATAAATATTTATTTTATGTTTCTGTGATTTTAATGTATTTTTAATGTTGTTAGCCACCCTTAGCCCATCTTTGGGGAGGGCAGGGTATACATCAAATAAATAAATAAATAAATAAGTTACGGTGAGCTTTTGAGCTGCTTGATGTCTGTGGACAGGACCATTTAGGGGGTGCTCAATAGGTTTTCTTAGTTGCATTTTTTTCAAGAAAGTAATCTGTATAAAACTATGCCCCTCTTGAGGTCTGTGCCCAAGGCGGCTGCCTAGTTGGTCTAATGGTAGCACCGGCCCTGTCTATAGTTATGGCAAACAGAAATGGGGAAAGGGGACAGCCTTGTCTAGTTCCCCTTGCTATATGTATATCTATTGAATGTACATTGTTAGTCCTAACTGTAGCTTTTGGAGAAAGATAAAGAGCATTAATGGCATTTTAGAATTGGTCGCCAAAACCCATTTTTTGAAGTAAAAGTTTTAGATATGGTATTTCCACTTAACCAAATGCCTTCTCTATATCAAAGGCCAGAAGTAATGCAGGGGTTTTGTATGCTTCACAGAAATTAATTATAGTTAAAGTGTTACGTGTATTGTCTGGTCAAGGTGAATGTAGTTGGTTATTTAAATTTAGACAATGTTTTGGCAAATATGCTTGTAAAGATCTTTTGGTCTTGATTCAGGAAGGGTATTGGTTGAGAAGATTTAGTATTTGTAATATGGTTGTCCTTTTTTGGAGTAACTACTATTTCAGCCTCTGACCAAGATAGAGGGATGCTACCTCCTAACATAACAGAGTTGCACGTGGCAGTTAGTGGAGTTGAAAGTAGGTGAATGTATTTTTTTGTAAAAATTTGACAGGGAATCCATCCCTGTCTGAAGCTTTGTTATTTTTTTCAAGGATTTGATAGTGACTGTAACATCTTCTGTTGTGACTGGTTGGTCCAGATATTGTTTATGTTCTTGTGAGGTTTTTTTCCAAATTTCCTGTGATGATAAATAATTTAAAATATGATTAGTGTCAGGATTGTCTGATGTACAAATGGTTTGGTAGTATTCAGCAAATACATCGGCTAATTTTACAGAATTAGTTTGAGTTTTTCCTGGGTGCCTTTAATAGCTTGTATAGAATGTGAGGAGGTTTTTTCCTCTAATTTTCATGCAAGCAAGTTTATAGATTGGGTGGCCTTTTTTGTGTTCATCTTCTAGTTTTCTTATTCTAGATATCATTTCATTTCTAATGTTTTCTTTTTGCTCTTCATGACAGGAGGCAACGGAGATTAATTTCCCTCTAAGTACCACTTCCATAGCATCCCACACGTGGATTTGAGGAATGCCACATAGTTTGTTTCTATTGTTTAATTTCTAAAGAGACTTCAGAAGAAATTTATTTGTTAAATAAAAGTGATTTATTTAGTTTCCAATTTGTTTGACGTCATTTATTCTCAGTGTACATTCTGTCCAAGCATAGTCTGTCCACAACTTGTCACCAATCCTTGATGTAAGAGTTTGACTAATTAATTTAGGAGATAAGAATATGTCATTTAAATATGTAATTTAGAAGATAAGAATATGCAATCAATCCTTGTGTATGTCTTGTGGATAGAAGAGAAGTATGTATAGTCTGTTACCAGTGGGTTTTGAAGATGTCACTAGATCAATAGATAAAGCCTAAGAGCCATTAATTGATCTTAGCAGCTTTGTAACTGTATTGTTAATTTTAATTGCTTTGACACGATAGGCAGTAAAATTTAAAAGGTCATTCAGAGAGGAGTGATACAAATGTTTACTGCTGACACATTGATTTACCCATGTTGAACGAAAGCAGAATTGAAAGCCAAGAGAATCAAGCGCACTCTGCATGAAGACAGCTCATCAGGTTGTTTTGATCTACAAGCAGCTCTCCACACTTAAAGCAGTGAAAGCAGCTTTCTCAGTAATCATGCTTTGCGGTATTATCCAATACAATTTTTAAAGTGTGTATATGTACACTCACACATTATGCAATGCATTTATATTTGGTATCACTTTCATATTTATCAAAATACTTAATTTCACAGGTCAAGGGATGGTGTCATGGAAATATAAATAATAATAATAACCGTGCTTATATACCGCTCTTCTACACATATTAGTGCCTCACCCAGAGCAGTGAACAAGTCAGTGTTATTCTTATCCCCACAATGGAGGTGGGGCTGAGAGGAGTGGCTGACTCAAGGCCACCTACTGAACTCATGTCAGTAGTGGGATTCAAACCAGTAGACTGCTGATTATGGTTTAGAACACATACTTAGTGAAACATGCATTCTAAATAACACTGTATGAACATCACTGTAGTTCTTTTTCTAGTATGGTGTATAACTGGTGCTTCTTTATCTTTGACAGCCAATTAAAAATAGTGAACAGTATCAGATACATGTTCTGTAATTGTTAGCAGAGACCAAGGATGATCTGGTCATGTAACTTTTCTTGTCACTTTTACTATCCATATCTGTTATCTTACAGCTGGACATAGTGGTACTTTTGGCTAGGTAAAATGTCACATGATTGGAAATAGTAAAAAAGAATTAAATTATGATTGGTTTGATATTTATCTTTGTTATCATATGAAAAGATCTTAGATTTCTGCATAAGATAATATATAAAAATGGTAATCCAAATAGCATATCAGGGTTTTGGCCAAAAGAAATCTCATGAAGATCTAGGCAGGAAACTTACCCTTGTAATATGTGCTACGGTAACTTGAATGCATTTCATCGTTAATCTGACTGAGTTAGATTTCATTAAGAAATGTGAGGAAACTTAATTCTTGTTGCGTTCATCTGTTCTATTTTTCTATGTTTTATTTAAATAAACATTTATATTTTGATACCTCACGTAATGAAAACGACTAGCGTTTGTTAATGAAAGAAGCCATTAAACTCTTAGGAGGAGTCTGTCTCCTGGTTGGAAGAGTGCAACAAAAACATACATCCCGTTTATTTTGTACTGAAAAGCAGTTTCTCTAAAACAGAGAAACATGTTTTCAGTTCTCACTTGAAGGTTTCAAGCTGCTCAGGATTTAAGATAAAACCTTCAACCCATCTCTACCGAGTGTTTAATACTTTTTACTTAATGTTTAAAAGTTATGTTTAATATTTATGCCTAATATGATTATAAAAGCAATACTGTTTGAATTGTCTATAAACTTATTTGAGTTGGATTGTTAGTAAAATTACAATTTTATGAAATTTTTACCATTTTATAACATTACAACTTTGTACCAAAAAAGTTTTGCATGTAGAAGAGGTTGCCAAAAATAAAATTGCCTGTGCCCCCGCCTGAAGACGAAGACGAAGACGAAGACGAAGACGAAGACGAAGACGAAGACGAAGACGAAGACGAAGACGAAGACGAAGACGAAGACGAAGACGAAGACGAAGACGAAGACGAAGACGAAGACGAAGACGAAGACGAAGACGAAGACGAAGACGAAGACGAAGACGAAGACGAAGACGAAGACGAAGACGAAGACGAAGACGAAGACGAAGACGAAGACGAAGACGAAGACGAAGACGAAGACGAAGACGAAGACGAAGACGAAGACGAAGACGAAGACGAAGACGAAGACGAAGACGAAGACGAAGACGAAGACGAAGACGAAGACGAAGACGAAGACGAAGACGAAGACGAAGACGAAGACGAAGACGAAGACGAAGACGAAGACGAAGACGAAGACGAAGACGAAGACGAAGACGAAGACGAAGACGAAGACGAAGACGAAGACGAAGACGAAGACGAAGACGAAGACGAAGACGAAGACGAAGACGAAGACGAAGACGAAGACGAAGACGAAGACGAAGACGAAGACGAAGACGAAGACGAAGACGAAGACGAAGACGAAGACGAAGACGAAGACAAAGACAAAGACAAAGACAAAGACAAAGACAAAGACAAAGACAAAGACAAAGACAAAGACAAAGACAAAGACAAAGACAAAGACAAAGACAAAGACAAAGACAAAGACAAAGACAAAGACAAAGACAAAGACAAAGACAAAGACAAAGACAAAGACAAAGACAAAGACAAAGACAAAGACAAAGACAAAGACAAAGACAAAGACAAAGACAAAGACAAAGACAAAGACAAAGACAAAGACAAAGACAAAGACAAAGACAAAGACAAAGACAAAGACAAAGACAAAGACAAAGACAAAGACAAAGACAAAGACAAAGACAAAGACAAAGACAAAGACAAAGACAAAGACAAAGACAAAGACAAAGACAAAGACAAAGACAAAGACAAAGACAAAGACAAAGACAAAGACAAAGACAAAGACAAAGACAAAGACAAAGACAAAGACAAAGACAAAGACAAAGACAAAGACAAAGACAAAGACAAAGACAAAGACAAAGACAAAGACAAAGACAAAGACAAAGACAAAGACAAAGACAAAGACAAAGACAAAGACAAAGACAAAGACAAAGACAAAGACAAAGACAAAGACAAAGACAAAGACAAAGACAAAGACAAAGACAAAGACAAAGACAAAGACAAAGACAAAGACAAAGACAAAGACAAAGACAAAGACAAAGACAAAGACAAAGACAAAGACAAAGACAAAGACAAAGACAAAGACAAAGACAAAGACAAAGACAAAGACAAAGACAAAGACAAAGACAAAGACAAAGACAAAGACAAAGACAAAGACAAAGACAAAGACAAAGACAAAGACAAAGACAAAGACAAAGACAAAGACAAAGACAAAGACAAAGACAAAGACAAAGACAAAGACAAAGACAAAGACAAAGACAAAGACAAAGACAAAGACAAAGACAAAGACAAAGACAAAGACAAAGACAGACAGCCAGGCCCCCGGGGGTCGCGGCTGCGCCGCTCCCCCCGACGCCCCCCGCCCCGCCTTCGGCGGGCCGGGGGCCCCCGGGGGTCGCGGCTGCGCCGCTCCCCCCGACGCCCCCCGCCCCGCCTTCGGCGGGCCGGGGGCCCCCGGGGGTCGCGGCTGCGCCGCTCCCCCCGACGCCCCCCGCCCCGCCTTCGGCGGGCCGGGGGCCCCCGGGGGTCGCGGCTGCGCCGCTCCCCCCGACGCCCCCCGCCCCGCCTTCGGCGGGCCGGGGGCCCCCGGGGGTCGCGGCTGCGCCGCTCCCCCCGACGCCCCCCGCCCCGCCTTCGGCGGGCCGGGGGCCCCCGGGGGTCGCGGCTGCGCCGCTCCCCCCGACGCCCCCCGCCCCGCCTTCGGCGGGCCGGGGGCCCCCGGGGGTCGCGGCTGCGCCGCTCCCCCCGACGCCCCCCGCCCCGCCTTCGGCGGGCCGGGGGCCCCCGGGGGTCGCGGCTGCGCCGCTCCCCCCGACGCCCCCCCGCCCCGCCTTCGGCGGGCCGGGGGCCCCCGGGGGTCGCGGCTGCGCCGCTCCCCCCGACGCCCCCCGCCCCGCCTTCGGCGGGCCGGGGGCCCCCGGGGGTCGCGGCTGCGCCGCTCCCCCCGACGCCCCCCGCCCCGCCTTCGGCGGGCCGGGGGCCCCCGGGGGTCGCGGCTGCGCCGCTCCCCCCGACGCCCCCCCGCCCCGCCTTCGGCGGGCCGGGGGCCCCCGGGGGTCGCGGCTGCGCCGCTCCCCCCGACGCCCCCCGCCCCGCCTTCGGCTCCCCCCGACGCCCCCCTTCTGTCACACCCAGGGGTCTTTATTCCAGTCAGGGGCCTGTCAGTTCAGTCCCCGAGCCCTTCTGGCACACCCAGGGCCTGTCATTCCAGTCAGGCACCTGTCATTCCATTCTCAGCGCCCTTCTCGCACACCCAGGGCCCGTCATTCCAGTCAGGGGCCTGTCATTCCAGTCCCAGAGTCCTTCTGGCACACCCAGGGGCCGTCATTCTAGCATGGGGCCTGTCAATCCAGTCCCCAAGCCCTTCTGTCACACCCAGGGACCATCATTCCAGTCAGGGGCCTGTCATTCCAGTCCCAGAGCCCTTCTGGCCCACCCAGGGGCCGTCATTCCAGTCAGGGGCCTGTCATTCCAGTCCCCGAGCCCTTCTGGCACACCCAGGGCCCTTCATTCCAGGCAGGGGCCTGTCATTCCAGTCCCTGAGCCCTTCTGGCACACCCAGGGGCCGTCATTCCAGCACAGAGCCTGTCGTTCCAGTCCCAGAGCCCTTCTGGCATACCCAGGGGTCGTCATTCCAGCATGGGGCCTGTCATTCCAGTCCCAGAGCCCTTCTGGCACACCCAGGGCTCGTCATTCCAGTCAGGGGCCTGTCATTCCAGTCCCTGAGCCCTTCTGGCACACCCAGGGGCCGTCATTCCAGTCTGGGGCCTGTCATTCCAGTCCCAGAGCCCTTCTGGCACACCCAGGGGCCATTATTCTAGTCAGGGGCCTGTCATTCCAGTCCCAGAGCCCTTCTGGCATACCCAGGGGTCGTCATTCCAGCATGGGGCCTGTCATTCCAGTCCCAGAGCCCTTCTGGCACACCCAGGGCCCGTCATTCCAGTCAGGGGCCTGTCATTCCAGTCCCTGAGCCCTTCTGGCACACCCAGGGGCCGTCATTCCAGTCTGGGGCCTGTCATTCCAGTCCCAGAGCCGTTCTGGCACACCCAGGGGCCGTTATTCTAGTCAGGGGCCTGTCATTCCAGTCCCAGAGCCCTTCTGGCACACCCAGGGGCCGTCATTCCAACATGGGGCCTGTCAATCCAGTCCCAGAACAGGTTATCTGAGCCCAGACACTTTCCTTCAAAATCCATTCCACGTTTTCTTTGCACCTCTTTTTTTTGCTCTAATGTGTTTCAAAGGAGCCCATGCAAGTCAATAGGCATTCCAGTTTCCCATTATTTCCTATGGGCATTCAAGCCTCTCCCATTATTTCCAATGGGCAATCCTGTCATTCGTTTTAGTACATCCCGTTTTTTATATTTCAATCTGTGGACCTGGCTGTGATATGTGATTTGATGTTTCATTTGTGTTTTTCCTATTTAAAAAAACATAGGATCTGTGAGGATCCGTGAGGATCCTGGTTTTACCTTCTTCCCTGTTTAACCTCACTTTGACAAACTTGTTAAAACGTGCAGCCTCGATCTTCTTGTCCTTTATTCGGATTTCATTATAAAATTTTGATAAACCTGCATAAAATATCCCCAGAAGATATGAGGTGTCGGTGATTCTTGAGATATCTGCATCTGTACGGGAGACTAAGGTGTGTGTGTGTGGGGGATCGCGAAACAGCCAGACAAACGTGCAGTTCCCGCAAACAACACCTTTCCCAAAGACATCCCCGCAGCAAGCCTCCACTTCGCCTCTGGTTTTCCCTTCCCTTCATTTTACGCCGCCTCCGCTGTTTCCACCTCTTCGTACCCGAGCATTTCTCCTGCAGGTGGCGCTGTCCGATGAGGACGAGGTTTGTGAAGCGCGAGGTGTGTTGTCCGTGCCCGCGACCCGTCGTCGGAGAGGCTTTTTGAGCTGACGTGTGAGTTACAAGAAGGCTTTTTCTGACTACTCTTCTTGCTCCATTTCCCGACGTTCCTACTTTTCCCGAGGCGACGGCCATGACGGCTACGTGGGAAGAGATTCTGAAACTGTCTCAACAATTCCAATCCGCCCAGTTTACCCAGGTGTCGCAGAGGTGAGGGGGGATACACAACACGCAGACCCAGGGGGCGGAGCCAGGCGCGAGCCCCTTCTCAGTCGCGCGCTCCTTGGTTCCCTCCCTTGCCCGCGCGCCGTTACCGCTTTTCCTCTCGGAGTGCCCGTAACGCTTGTATAAGTAGTGCGTCGTGCAGGCACTACCGTAATACCGCCCAAGAACGTATCCTGATGTTTCTTGTTCACTTTGGGTCAGCAGCCTCCTGTCATGTTTTTAACACCTTCCCGGCATACAAGTGGAGCTTTCCCCTTGCCTTATCTCCATGATAAGAAAAGCTCAGTTTCTGCGTTTTGTAATCATGGTTTTGTGTTATTATCTGTACCAAACTCTGCACAAAAAGACTCGTGACTGCCCCCTTTTATTGTTAATGGAGGCTTTCTGGGTAAAAGGCTGTTCCTGGTATGTAAATATGGAAAAGCAGCTTAGAAAGTTACGTCTGCACGATATACATTCATCCTGTTCGGAAGCTGCATCTGTCGGATGATAAAACCAGGACAATTCTGCCCAATCTCTTGCTAATATTTGTATTAGAACAGGTTTAATCTTTTGAACTCTTTAAGAATATAGTGATAGTTTGAATGATGTTCCTGCTTGAGATGATGTTCCTGCTTTAGTTGTTACCATAACAATGTGAGACTGGAAACATTTCGGAGGCTTTGCTAATACTTTTAGAGTGACACATTATTTAGTATTACATGTCTGGATGTAATTGAAAATTGTATGGCAGTTCTGTGGCTGGCTATAGCATAAGCTGTGTGTTTGAGTGTTGTAAGCAGCCGTTACAATGGGATCCTGGGGACCTGAAATGCATTTCCTGAGATCCACTGGTGTTAGTAGCTCACACTTATATGTAAATGTGTTTCAAATAGCAGTCAGAACTCTGACAGGTCACCACAGAAATCCTGTATGGTATTGTGTATGTTATGTGCTGTCAAGTTGCCTCCGACCTAAGAAGGAAAGACCTCCAAAACGACCTGTCATTAACAGACTTGCTCAGATCCTGCAAGCAGGAAGACATGTTTTTTTTAATTGAGTCAAACAATCTCATTTTAGGTCTTCCTCTTTTCCTACTGCCTTCCACTTTTCCTAGCATTATTGATTAAATCATGTTTTTTGGCTCCCATTGGCCAACATTGCAACAAAATTCTGTCTTTGATGGTTACAGACATGGCTTCTTCACCATGCTTACATGTTCCTCCTGCCTTTGTCTTTCTGTCTTCCCTCTTCTATGGAGAATGTCCAAGTGCAGGCAAATGAGCAACTTGGAGGTTTCCTTCTGGCACCCAGGGATTCTAAACGAGGGTTAAACCAAAATTTGTAATCCCAGGACTTTGAGGGGAGGAGATTTATTTTCCCAGGCATCTCCATCTGAATGTGACAGCAAATTGGAGTTCAACAAAAGCCTTCAATCATTATCCAAACATGAAGGGAGGAGGACACAAAGTGCAGTGAATGAGCTGTGTTTGTGCCCATTGCAAACAAATGAGTTTTTTATTTACTTCATTTATTTAAACCCTGCCTTTCTTTCCAAGGAGGGCCCAAAGCTGCTTATATCATTCTCCTCTCCTCCATTTTATTCTTTCAATAACCCTGTGAGGTAGGTTAAGATATGAGTGTGTAACTGGGCCAAGGTCACTCAAAAGCTCTTATGACAGAGTGGGGGACTCAAACCAGTGTCTCCTAACCAGTATGCCAAACTGACTACAGTCATTACAATATTTTTATAGATGGGTAAAACACTGAGTGTGAAGGGCTTGGAGGACGCAGACAAAAAAAACTGTATTTTTTTAATCATCTGATTTGTAAAGAGTTCACGAGTTACAAGTTTGTGCCTTGAAATGGTGCACATAGCACCCGTCACTTAACTGTGATGTATTGAACTGGACTGCTTGTTATTTGTCAAAGACGCAGGATTACATCTTGGTACTCCATGTTTATTAATATGAAATAATTAACATGCATCACTAATAACATACCTGCACTCATTAATATTAATTAGAGTTCCTGTTTATCCTGTTTCAATGGAGTAATAGTACAATCCTAAATAGTTACATCCTTCTAAGTCCATTAAAGTCAATGGGTTTAAAAGGCTGTTAATCTGTATAGAAGTATACTGTGTAAGTGCAATGTAAACATTGTGCTGAAGTTTCTCTAGACTGTTTCAATTGCAGTGTATTGCTTGCTTAAATTCAGGTTCTGAAGCTGTACCTTAGATGTTTGTCTGCTTTATTATGTGCGCAGATTATCAGAACGTAATTGCATAGAAATCGTTGCTAAGTTGATTGCTGAAAAACAGCTGGATGTTGTGCATACTCTTGATGGGAAAGAGTATATCACTCCTGCACAAATTAGTAGAGAGATACGTGATGAACTTCATGTCCGTGGTGGTAAGTGTGCCTTTGTTTCTCAGTGCACTTAGAAATTCAAAAAAATGAAGGTTTTACATCCCATTTGCTTTTGAAAAAAATTAATTATACAAGCAACATGTCTACATCTTACTGAGACCTATGAGATGTGATTTTAGTTCTTAGAGGCATAATACTTCCTATGCATTTTATAAACTTTTGTCAGTGTATTACCATGTTGGGAGCATCCACATCTGTTCATCAGTTTCGCTCTGAGCAAGGTGTGTACAATTGTGAATCCTATGGCTGTAAATGATGTCCTGTGTAATATAGAAAAGGGTGGTAGAGCTGCTTGTCTTTCTGGTAACAGTCTCTTCACAACATCACTTTCACAGTCAGCTTTGTCCATCTACAAGAACTTCCTTTTCCTTCCTCAGATTGGCAGTCTGATTTCTGTAGAGCTTACCTCCAGCTAATGTCATGGATACAGAGTTCTGTATGAGCCTCTGTATGAAGCATTTCTATAAGGAGCCTTTGAAATTCATTTCAGAGGAAGAAACACTTTTTTTGCATATATGCTCTAACTTCTTCCATTCAGGTAGATTGGAATGCCGGTGTGAGTGTAAGATATGCCAAAATTCCAGGCCTGCAAGAAATTGCTGGGTCACAGCAAATGTCATCCTCTTTACTTTTCGTTCCTGTTGATGTTGCTACTGCCTCTGCAGTTGCTTCCACACTTGTCCAGGTATGCATAAAGAACCCCACAGAGGTGATTTGGCTTATTTCAATGCAAACAGTGGAGCAGATGGCTGGACAAATTTACATGAAATTCGAGCAGCATATGAGTAACTCAAGAAAGCAGCAGTAGCCTCACTGGTAAAGCTACACGTAAAGGGAAGTTGCAATCCTCTGCATACTGTATGAGTGTAACTCTCCTCAAACTATGTGAGGTTATTTCCAAGTAAACATACATAAGATCTGACTAAATGTTTGAGAATGAGATATAATCAAATGAATAGTCTTAAAATTTTACTTTCTGTGTTAATGACTGTTTATACTAGTGTCTTAAAACCTGTTTTAATACATTCTTTTTATTACAGGGCGTGTAAACATTGTTGATTTGCAACAGGTAACTTTAGTCTTTTTTTAAAAAAAAAACCCTGCAATTTTGTGTTTCATTGAACCAACGTAAAGTTTATATAGTATTCTTTAATGGTTGTATAATTAAACAGTCATAGACTAGAGCGATGCATTCTCAGTGATGCATCACATAGGCCTGGCAGGCCGGGAGGAGGTCCAGATGCACTCTGTTGGGATTCCATACCCCTTGTTCAATGCGCTGTCCAACACTCTGCTGATTTTGAGAGTGTATTTGTAGTGTAGGTAGTGCGAGGTAGGATTAAGATTCTGTTGTTGTACTGTCCCCCCCCCCACACACACACACTACTCAGCCATCTCCCTGCCTCAGCTGATGGAGGTGGCCTCAGAGATGGTGTTGGGGACTCCTAGGCTAGTTGCTTTGGGGGACTTCAACATTCATCTCACACGTTTGATTTGGTGTTCTGCTTTGAGCAGGAAGAAGGTGATCTAAAAGTAGAGGGACTGAAGACAGTCCCCTTGTCATGGACAGATCACTACCTGCTGGGGATTAGACTTACAGGGATACAAAGACTCCTTGGTGGGGGATCAATTAAGATGATCCACCCCTGTAGCCTGATTTTTTAAATTTACTTTATTTATATCCCACCCTTATCCCCAATGAAGACTCAAAGCAGCTCACATCGTTCCCCTCTCCTCTATATTATTCTCACAACAACCCTGTGAGGTAGGTTAGGCTGAAAGGGAGTGTGATTGGCCCAAGGTCACCAAGCGAGCTTTCATGGCAGAGTAGGGATTCACACCTGGGCCTCCCAGATCCTAGTCCAACATGCTGTACCATGCTAGCTGTTAAAGAACGAGTCCCCCAGCTAGTTTTTAGATGGCATTAGGGAATTTTCCGTCTGATCTGGTTAGGTCTCTTATCAATACCCTAATTGATATCCAGAATGAGGAAATGACCCATGCAGTTGACACAGTCGCTGCTACATGCCCTCTCTCAGGTGTAAGAGCCCAGGTAGCCCCTTGGTTTACAGAGAGGCTACAGATGATGAAAACACAGTGGGGAAAGACTCAGGATGAATCCAACAAGGCACAAGCTAGAGCTCATTTTAAAGCCTTCTTCATGGCAGTGATGGTAGCAAAAAAAGAATATTTCTCCACCACCATTGAATCGGCACAGTGCAGACCTGTGGAACTCTTCTGAATGGTCAACAGCCTGTTGGGTTTCGGCCTCAGGAGAAGGTGGACTGTTCTGCAGTCATTTTGCTTCAGCTCTTTGTGGCTAAAATCATTTGCATCCATTCCAACTTGAACTATTAGCAGTGAAAGGATCAGATGGTCTCAGGGTGCTGGTTTGTTCAATTGTGTGAGATGTCTTTCCGTTTGTTGAGTCTGAGGAGGTCAGCAGGATTCTTGGAAGTTTGAGATCTATCATACATCCGTTGCCGCTCCAGGTTAGTTAATTCTCCCAGGCGGGGGCGGGGGGGGGGGCTTGGCAGGCTGGGTCCAGGAGACAGTAAATGCCTTTCTGAGACAGTGGAGGGGGGGGGGCTCTGGCTCCTGCCTTGAAATGGGCAGTGGTTCATCCACTCCTAAAGAAACTATTCTGGACCCAGGAGAGATGAGTAAATACCCTTCAGGCTCAAATGTACCATTCTTGAGCAAGGTAATTGAACGAGTGGTGGCCAGGGAACATCGTGGATTCCTGAATGAAGCAGATTGTTTGAATCCGTTACAATCTGGTTTCAGGCCTGATTTATGGGGCTGAAATGGCCATGGTCACCCTGGTGGATGACCTGTGCTAGGAGATGGATGGGAGAAGTGCAACCCTGTTAATTCTTCTGGTCCTCTTGATGGCTTTTGATAACGTCGATTATGGAATCCTTCCGGACCACCTTTCAGGGTTGGGACTGGGAGGCACTGTTCTGTGGTGGTTTCAGTTCTTCCTCAAAGGTAGGTTTCAGAATGTGGTGCAGGGGGACTGCTACTTCACCTTTTGGATTCTGGTCTGCGGGGTCCAACAAGATTCCATATTGTCCTTCATGCTTTTCAGCATCTACATAAAGCTGCTGGGAGAGGTCAACCAGTTTATGGGCTGAGTTGCCACCAATATGCAGTTGACACTCAGCTCTATCTCGTGTTTCCAACAGATCCCAGGGAGGCTGTGGAAACTGTGAACAGGTGCCTGGAGGCAGTTTTGGGCTGGATGTGGCTAACATACTGAACCTCAGTCCCAACAAAATGGAGATGCTCCTGGTGGGGGAAGATGTGATGCAGGCAATAGGATATCTCCTGTTCTGGATGGGGTTACACTTCTCCTAAAGGAGCAAATTCATAGCTTGGGTGTGCTGCTGGATACAGGCCTCCTATTGGATAAACAGGTGGCAGTGACGGCTAGGGGAGCCTTTCACCAATTTCTGCCCTTTTAGGGCACAAA
Organism: Eublepharis macularius; assembly: GCF_028583425.1. NCBI lineage: Eukaryota > Metazoa > Chordata > Lepidosauria > Squamata > Eublepharidae > Eublepharis > Eublepharis macularius. Next base: position 88,040,657 of record NC_072790.1, read on the forward strand.
AGCTCCTGCTACTGTGGTGCATGCAATGCTCTCTATGCAGAACTGCCCTTGAAGGCTGTCTGGAAGCTGCAATTGGTACAGAATACTGTGGCCAGAGTGTAGACTGGAGAGGATCACAGGGACCATTGACACTGTCTCCCAGTTTGCTTTTGGGCTCAATTTATTGTACTGGTTTTGATCTTTAAAGAGCTGTGTGGCCAGGGGCCAGCATACCTTAAGGACTGTCTTCTCTTACATGAACGTACTAGTCTATTCTAGTCATCCTCAGAGGCCCGGCTTCTGGTGCTCCCACCATCTGAGGTTAGACAGGTGACAACCTGAGAAAGGGCCTTCTTGGCTATAGCACCAAAACTTTGGAACTCTCTCCCCACGGAGATTTGTCTTCTACTTTTGTCATCGTATTCCCTCAGCAGTTGAAGACTTTTGTTTGACACTCCCCCAATAATTTACCGACCACTTGCCCTTGTGTTGTTTTTGTGTTCATAGATTTTATTGAATTATTTAATACATTATTTTAACCAGTGGTTTAATATTTTCAAGTTTGCTGCCTTGGAGACTCTATTTGGGTGGAAAGTCAGCATAAAAACATTTTAAATAAATAGATTATACACAGCTAAACTCTAAGCAATAGTAGGTGGTTGTTATTTACATACATTATGTTGGTCTCATATATGGTCATATAAATATTTTTGTTCATGTTATGATTATTCCATTTTAATATTCGTTTGATGCCTGCCTTAACCTGTAAAGCAAGCAGGGCTTTCTTTTTAGAAGTCTCTCCTTACTAAATGTCAGAGCACATATAAATAAAAATGTTTGATCACTGGGGCATTCGCAAAACTCTTTCATTTCCGCTAGTCCTTTTTTTTTCTTTTCCAAATTTCAAGTAATTTAAGCTTCTCATAATGACTAATTTTTTTTACTAAAAATATACTTGGTGTGTATGTGTGAACAGTGTGTGTGAATAGCTATTTTCTTTTCAGGTACTACAATCTGATGCCATAATCTCTGTTCCAATTAAGCTACTGCTGGTGTATTGACATTTGAAAAGTGGTTGGTGTATAATAAGTATGAGTCTGAAAATAGATCATTTTAATGATAAATTAATTTGACTTCTAGGCACAAACCTATTTTTTTTTCTTCTAGGTGATAAATGTAGATCTGCTGCATATTGAAAGTCGAGCTAATGACATTGTTAAATCGGATCGAACCATTCAACTAGTGTTGGGACAGCTTATAGATGAGTGAGTTCTTTCAAGGATAATTAAATGTAGCAGAAATTCATAGCATGCTTTTAGGTGGGATGAATGTCTAATGAAGACAATAATTATGAACTATGGTTGAGGAATCATTCTTGAGCTTTTATGCAGTGGTTTGAGGTACCATAAAAGTGTGACAATTGCTGTTCTAGAGCATTGTATCTTCTCTAGCATTAGGGAAAGCATTTGAATATTTCCTTAAGACAAAGATTAAATGGCTTATACTGCAGTATTTAGTATAATTGTTTCTGCAAAGATAAATCCAGGCAGAAGAAGGACCATGTTGGTATGTGCCTCAGAGAAGAAAGTATAGGAAGCAAAATGCGTTCAGAAAATGGGGACTTGTCCTTTATTATGTCTGGTGTCTGAAGTAAAATAACGTGAAATATGTAAAAGGAACAGGAAGCACTTTATCCTCTGAACTGGTTACGCTAGCCCCAAAAGTTGGGGTTCAGCATCTCCTCTTGGTGAGGTTTACCTCACTTAATATAATAGCTACTGGGGTGGATCCAGCTCCTCTGCTTAAGACTGAAGCCTTGAAAGTTCCTTAGGCCGGAGGAAGGTTTCAGACTGCTGAGCAGAGAGACTGGATCCACCCTACTCTGGATATTGTTTTCTTGGGATCTTTGGCAGAAGATACTGTATTTAATTTTAGGAATTGTGAGTGAAATTATATATCCGTGTATGTATTTATAATATTCTGCTGCTGACTTGGATCATCATAACTTGCTTATGATACCAAACCTGAATACCCTGCTGGACTCCTAAAAGCTGCAATTAGTATGTGAACTCAAAACTCTGCAAATGCAAGTGAGAGAATACAAAGAACTGAACACTGTGACTTCGGTGTACTATTGATGTAAAGATTCCAGATGGGAATCCGTGTAAGTCTGTAGCAGCAAAATAAAGCTGGGGTCCAATAGCACCTTAAAGACTAACAACGTTTATTTCACAAAAACTTACACTAGAATAAATTTTCTTAGTCTTTAAGGTGCCACTGGAGACCCGTTCTGTACTGATCTGAAGAGTTACCCTTGTTTATTATTCTCAGCACAAGGAACATGGTATTAGTTTCTATGTGAAGGAAATTAACCAAATACTGCTGTTTTATATATGGGTCCAGTGTATTTCTTATATTTATATACAGTTGTATGAAATAAAGGTTGATCCTATAGAGGTGGATCTTCTTTGGCTTTCTCTCCCATCAGCCCAAAAATCTGTTGAGGATTGGGGGACCCAGTGTGAGCTGCAGTGAGGAGGGGGAACTGGATGTAACCATCGTCCACCAAGAGCGGAGCTTCATCTCCACTCCCATGCTGCAGTACATTTTCTTTAGAAATGTCTTCCAACCTTTAGTGGAAGATTAGCAGAATTCACAGGGAGTTTCTCAAGAGAAGGAAAAGGTGGTGAAGAGCCACTCTGCCAAACTACATCTGTGAACCTTATCTGTAGGATCAACAAATAGATTTCGATGTGACTGGTAAAGGTTGCATATTTGGCAAATTTAGAACTGTGCATCAGTATTTATTCTTGTATTCATATTAGGCGTTACCTGGATCAAATAGCAGAAGAAACAAATGACAAATTGCAAGAAACAGGCCAAGTGAAAATATCAGAGTTGTGCAAAACATATGACCTTCCAGGAGACTTCTTGAAGCAGGTAACTATATACCCATTTCATGCAGAAATGGCCCACTTTCCCCTGAAGTAGATTTCACTCCCATGACTATTTTATGATCCTTATTGCCAGAGTAATAGGTTTATTTTCTGGATGGTAGTGTAAGGATAGCAAAATTATGACTCTTGACTTTTAAATGATCCAATAAACATTCTTTTAATTTGCTTGTTTCTAATAAATACAATTACCAAGATATCAAATCTCAGTGCTAGAACTGGGTTCCGTCTCCTGTTCACCTCTATGCTTAATAATAAGGACATGAAGCAGTGTTCTTCAAGTGTAAATGAACAGTAATTGATCCACCAAGTTCAGTAAGATTCTCCGAAAACAACAATAGCTTTTGTCCTCAGATGCAGGGAGAATGAGTCATTGCCTTAACCCATACTTTTAAAATACAGACCTGGAAGGCATTTGTTGATCTGTAGGTTGCATGAGGAAAAATGTGAGCCGAAGATAAGTAAAAAACGCACTTTCCTAAATTTATACATGAGAAAAATGAGTAGCGATCTGTCTTATTTATATGACTCCTACATATTCATGCCAGTAGCACTTTATTAAAAGTAGCACTCTATTTAAAGATGTGGTATTTTCTAGACTAGATACGTATAGGCTTGTGCAGAATGTCTTGATATTTTTGTGAATGTCCTAACTTGACATTAAATTGTGTCAACAAAGATCCTTTTTCTGTGTTGTGATCATTAGACATTGTCAGTGTAGTTTTTCTCTCCAGGAATGATGTCCTGGGTCTTGATTACTGCCTCAGAACATCATTCTTGCAAAAAGAAAACAAAGCCCAAATATTAATATTGAATCATAATCAAAGTGATTATTATTAATTGGTGATCCAAAGGTATTCTGTACATGCTAAGACATGCATATTCTTTCACTCAAGCAGCTTGCATAAAAGTGGCTTTCAGAGATGTTTTAAAAAAGCAAGTGAGTGAGATGGGAGGAGCCTTTTTCTCCTCCTGCACCCTGCTCCTATGGTCTCCTCCTCCTGAGATAAATTCACTGCTGTAAATAGAGATCACAAACTCCAAAGCATATGAATTGCGTATTTTCTGTCTTCAGCTCTCATTTGTCATGGATGATGTTAAAAAAGAGTAAAAAAACAAGGGGGCAGCAGCTATGGCAGTAGGCAGCTAACTGCAGAGTTACCTCACAGCTTCATCTCTCCCATTCCTTCCAAGACAGTTGGGAGAAAAAATTGCTTGCACATTTTCCTTTCTCTCTTTGTAAGGAAAGGAGCTAGAAACTTGCTTTTATTTTTTTAAAATTGAAAATGGAAATTCGTAGAGGGGTATGTGGTGTATGACTAACAATGCGTTGCTCACAGTACTCTCTGTAGCTATGGGTTTGCCAATTACTGGTACCCATGATTTTAGGGATGCTGTAAGGAAATAGCTTAACGGTGTACCTCTGCTTATGCACTTGCAGTTGCTTGGGCATATGTCAAAGAGAGGAGGAAGTGGCGAATAATATTAGAGGGATTGTTCCATGTGCCTTGGGATGATAGAAAATTACTTCCATGAAACCATCATTGTTGTCCTTCCCTCTGTTTGAGGAAAGGCGGAGCCAAAGTTGCTCATGGAATCTTTCAGGGTGTACATATTCTAACACATTCTGGCTCTCACCAGTCCTTTGTCAGAGCCACAGAATGTAGTTCAGAACGTATTGTAGAAGGTGGATATTCCCATCCGTTGCTCATTGATGAATGGACGTTATTGCTGTGATGTCTTCTAGAGTTGAACCAAACCTTCCAAAGCACACTAAACAGACTCCAGAGTATCAAGCCTTTAGTTATCAGAAGTTACAGGGAACTTTTGACCTTCCAATAATCTCCTTAAATGTCCATTCTATTCAAGAATACTGAAAAAGGAATTTTGTATCTGTATGTGGAAGCAATGATATGAATGAATTTGTTTGTGCTTGTATAATATCTGACTCTGTCATGGTTAAAACTATTTATTAAATACTGTTCTGAGTGGCATACACTCAAAACTCAATGCAGTGTTAAATCATTTGTCCAGTCCAATGCTATGATTCTCTTCTCAGGCATTCTCTGTTCGTCTGGGTAAAATCATCCATGGGCAAATAGATCAAGACAACCGAGGAGTGATTTTTACAGAGGCATTTGTAACTCGGCATCGGGCACGTATTCGTGGTCTCTTCAGTGCCATCACATGGTAAGCCAGAATTTGCATTTCTGCTGGTGGCGGTTATACCTTTTTTCCTATACACAAAGGAGAATAAAGAGTTAATTCTTGAATATGTAAATTTCTAAGGTGCATTTAAAATGTTCATGGTGAAATCATGGTTCATGGTTTACTCTATAAGTAAAGTAGTCAGATACTACATTGAGACTTTCTGCAAAAGGTAAGACTGGGTATGAACTACTTTTCAGCTGAATTCTGTTTTTAATTTCTAGCAATGGTGATTGCATCACTGTGATGCTTGCTTTTCTACAACACACTCATTCCTGTAATTATGCAAATTAATAGTTCACACTTCAGGTTGTTGTAACTTGTGGGGTGTCAGCTCAGTAATCATAATGCTTCAGAGTCTCGTAATGGTACTAGTACAGTGTGTGTTAATAGAGCAGTGTGTATGCATCAAGTAGCTCATAGAACACATGTTCCATGTGCTTTTTTAAAATCTCCATCTAGCCATCCAAGTACAGCCCAGACACTTGTACAAAGTGAGAGAGCTAGAAACTACTAAGCCATAAAAGCATGCATACTTCTTAAGACTCGTTCCTTCCTAATTTACGCTGAAATTTATTTTAGCACTCTCAATTTATGTACACAGCCACCCAACTCATGCAATCCAGAGAGCATCTTGCTCAAACAGAAAGTGCATTGCTCATAGCATTATCAGTAAAGTCAGCCATAGAAATGTTCTTTATCTGCCACCATCCTGTCGCGTATGCAAAGAGGGGCTAGGCCTAGGAAACTGACAGAGCCTTGAATGTAGGGATGATACAAAGGTGAGAGAGTTTTCCTCCCTATCCACCCCCGATCCTTTTCAGTTTTCCATCTGTACTGTGGTTTCCCCCATTATGAGCAAACACTTGGAGAATTGCCCGTTAATGATACTACTCTACATCGTGGACTCTGTGTAGTAAGACAGCTCAAATGAAATCTTTGGGAACACAACAGGAGGTAACACCTCTCTACATGTACAGATTTCCGTATCATAACAAACTTTGTAAGTGTGAAGATAAGTATGAAAGGGCTACTATCTCCTTGGACACTACAGAGGTTGTGAAATGGGTCTTTACTGACTGAAGTGGGGAAAGTAGGATTCATTTATTCCTCATTGCCTTTTACTGCTCTACAAGAACCTTTGTTCACGTTCCACAGATCCCTGCTACAGCCTGCCGGAGTCTGTTAACAAAATGGTCATTGGTCATCAGAATGGACTTGGAATTATGCATTAATAGGGCAAAGTGACGTCAGACCTTGCGCTGTCAGCATCCAAACGTATCCAAATTCTCCACTGTGAATAAATCAGCAAAATTTGTAGCCCTTAGAAGGAGATGAGACTATAAAAAGCATCAAAGTCACAGTCCTGAAGGTTACAGTCTTCATGTAGATATCCCCAAATTTCACAACATTGCAGATACTGAAGCAAGAAACTTGCATTTATAAATAAATACCAAGTTAATGGTTACAGATTGCATCATCAATAGATACAATTCTCAGCATGGCAAGATCTGTGGATACCTAAATTCAGAAACTGGGGACATGAACAGACAAGGCAGATCTCTTTGAATCTGAAACAAGCCCCAGATTTGTAGAAAAACCTGAAATCTTTCTTAAAGGGTCCCCCCCCCCCAAAAAAATTATAGAAGCAGTGCTTGTATCTATTTTAATAGCATCCCATGTACAAAGTATAGTATTGCTGGGTTTTCCATGTTTGATTATTCCAGTATTCAGACATTTGTTGTTTGACTTGAAATAAACTTAAGATCCTGAACGTTCCTTTAAATGTTTCTTGGGATGTGACATATCTCTCTTCTCACTGTAGGCCTACAGCAGTAATTAACCTAATCACTCGACATGGATTCCAGGAACATTTGCTTTACTGTGAGTTTTGTTCAGACTGTTTCATGCTATGTCTTAGTCTTGCAATGCCTGCACTTGCTGTGCAGGTAAGTCACAATAAAAAATACATCAACTAATAAAAAGTACAGTCAATGGTACTACCAGGATTCTGATATGTGAAAAAAAGTTGTGAAAACAGTTATCAAGGAAATGACAGCTGCAGTGGAAGGAAAACATTGGGCCTGTGAATATTCTCAAGGAGAGAACTCTGCTGTAAAGGAGGAGTGGGTCCACTGAGCTGTCAAGGAGTGGCTGTCCTTGCTCACCCTCATTCTTGTTCTTTAAGAGGTAGGCTACCTTGTTTTCTTGTAAATATGGTTAATGATTTGGCTGTTTCATTTTTTTTAACAGCTGTGCTGGAAGACCTTGTTAATTCTGGACGTCTAAAAGGCACAGTGGTTGGTGGGAGACAAGATAAGGCTGTGTTTATCCCTGACATCTACTCCAAAACTCAAAGCAAATGGGTGGATTCTTTTTTCAAGCAAAATGGTTACTTAGGTAACTTCTTCCCTGTGAATAAAAATTTCTATCTGAAAGTTATTTGTCAAGCAACGTATGTTTCAAGATAACTATCTGACTCAGTTCAGACATAACACTGGAGCTATGGCTTAATGAAACTTACTATGGCAAATTTGAGAGCCAGTTTGGTGTAGTGGTTAAGAAGAGCACGGGACTCTAATCTGGAGAACTGGGTTTGATTCTCCACTCCTCCACTTGAAGCCAGCTGGGTGACCTTGGGTCAGTCACAGCTCTCTGGAGCTCTCTCAGCCCCACCCACCTCACAGGGTGTTTTGTTGTGGGGATAATAGTAACATACTTTGTAAACTGCTCTGAGTGGGCATTAAGTTGTCATGAGGGGCGGTATATATATCAAATGTAGTTGTTATTATTATTGATCATCTGAATGCTGACCAATGTGTGAATCGTTAAGATCCATCAAACCAGGATCGGGTTTGAAGTTGGATTATTAACCACATCAAAGTTTCGTTTGTATGAACATGAGCATTTCCATCCTTGCTCATTCCCCAGCTACAAAGCTAACTAGACAGAGCAAATGCTATGAATCTAGCATTCATAGAGGCAAACTATGATTTGACCATATGTATACAAGTCAAAGCCTGGTTTCACAAGGGTAATTAAAAAAAACATGGTTTTGCATTATGTCTCAATTATCTATAAGGACCTGTATTCAGATGATCACTCCCTCCATAGTGGTGGTGGAGAGAGCCATCAAGTCATAGCTGACTTATGGCAAACCCCTGGTGGGGTTTTCATGGCGAGAGACTAACAGAGGCAACTTGCCATTGCCTGCCTCTGCAAGCCTGGTCTTCGTTGGATGTCTCCCATCCAATTACTAACAAAGGCCAGCCCTGCTTAGCTTCTGAGATCTGACAATAATGGGCTTGCCTGGCCTATTCAGGTTGGGCCCCCCCCCCTCCATAGTAAGTTTCACTAGACCATACTTTCAGTGTCTGAGCTGAGCTCTTTTTCTGAAATGCCTGCTCCATGCACTGTGTCCTGCTATGACATGGCCTATAATCTTAATACTTTGTGTAAAGAAAGGAGGCAACAGGTTTAGATTGCATTCCAGCTATGATGCAGTAAATAAATGCCTTTCATTTTGATGGGAATACCTCTTGGTTAAAGTTGAAGCCATACCATTCTAACTATTCCTAACACTGTGTGACTCAGTCATCACAACAATTACACTAGATGAGAGGGACTGATGTTCCTGTCACTTTCTGAAGACAGCCCCAGGATAATGTATGCTTCTGACACTCCTCCTACTCGCCACCCAGGAATTCCCAGGAGACTTATTTAGCAGGAGAGAAGGAAGAATAGAATGTTATACTGCCTGCCCAGCCCTGTCCCAAACAATTTTTGGTGTGGAGGGAGGAAATGTTACTTCCTTTTTTTCTCAGGGCCCGGTAATAATGATTAAAGTACTAAGAGTGGGCAGGGCCAGGTTTGGAGAAACAGCTTTAGCTGCACTTAATCTGCCCACGGCAAAGGCCTTAACAGCAGATGGAAGAAGAGGCAAGGGTCGTGGTGGGTGGGCCTAAGTATCATCTATCTTTTCACAATTTTATTCATCCCTGAGGGCATTAGGTAAAACAAGGGATCAATCGTGCCAGGTTCTGCCTTGTGAAGTATTTGTGTTTTAATAGAGCTGAGGGAGTACTAGAGTTTCCATTTCTCCTGTCTGTTTCACACAACAGCCTTTTAGCCTTCTAGGATATAAAAACCCTTTCCTGAGTTCCATCACACTTTTTATGAGCAAGAAATAAAACTCAAGGCAAGATCATGAAAAGAGAGGCTTATCACCCTTACTCCGATTTTTTTATTTCTTTAAAGTCAAGGAGTTTCTGTAATTTTGTAGAGTTTGATGCATTGTCCAGACTTGGCATCCCAGACCCAGTGAACTACGTAAAGAAAAGATACAAGTCCTCTCAGCTTTTGTTTCTGAAAGCATCTTGTGTTGGTCAGGAAATTGTGGATCAAGTTGAGGCCTCGGTGGATGAAGCCATCAGTTCTGGAACTTGGGTGGATATTGTGGTATGATCTTATGTTTATTTCCAGCATATTTGTTTTATCTTTTTTCCTGCAAAGTCAGGTTTTATGCAGACAAATTGCTGCATATGTATCTGGGAGAATGGATGCCAACCATTGTATGAAAGTTTAGTAATGATCTGTCTAAAACTCTTTAGTCAGTTATACCTGTAGAAAAATCAAAAAGAGTCCAGTAGCACCTTTAAGACTAACCAACTTTATTGTAGCATAAGCTTTCGAGAATCACAGTTCTCTTCGTCAGATGCATGGAGGGCAAGAAGAAACTGGACTCTTTGATTTTGCTACTCCTCCTCCTCTATATCTGACCAGTTTCTTCTTGCCCTCCATGCATCTGACGAAGAGAACTGTGATTCTCGAAAGGTTATGCTACATGCTACAATAAAGTTGGTTAGTCTTAAAGGTGCTACTGGACTCTTTTTGATTTTGCTACTACAGACTAACACGGCTAACTCCTCTGGATCTATACCTGTAGAAAGGCTTCTTAGAGATTGATATTATATGCCTATCTGTTCTGGTGGGCCGAGCAATGCAAAATTATAAATCAAAGCAGCCAAATAGCTCAGGGGTCAGTATATAGGCAAGACATGATTTGCTTCAGATTTATTTTAAATTTATTTCAGTGCAAACCAATTGATCAGTATGAGTAGGTTGGAACAATTTAGCCCATGCATGCTTGTTAAATGGCATTTTATTTGCCAGCTTGTTCCTTTCCTTTAAAACCTTGGATAGAAGTTTCTCCTAATAAAGGTTTGGTTTTTTGACTCTTTTAAACATTCATCTGCACCTGCACAGGCATTTAAATATATAACAAAACACATAAAAGAGAATTATTTGACTTCTACAGTCAATACATGTATTACAGATTTAGCAAGCCTTTTACATAATTTGTTAGGCTTCTGTTTGTCAGTGGAAAGCTATGTAGGTCGTTGAAGATGCTCCTCTTCCTACTCCCCCACTGCTTTGGGGCTTTCAGCAGGCATTGCTCACATACTGAACAGAAAGACAAGATTTTGGGTGTCAAATGAGATTAATAGATCCAGAAGAGTTAGCCGTGTTAGTCTGCAGTTGCAAAATAGTAAAAAAGTCCAGTGGCACCTTGTCAGATGCATCTGACGAAGAGAGCTGTGGTTCTCGAAAGCTTATGCCTCAATAAAGTTGGCTAGTCTTAAAGGTGCTACTGGACTTTTCACTAAATGAGATTAAGTGATCTATGGTAAGGATTTCTGTAGTTTTTTATAAGCTTATTAGTCCCTGGGTTGCTGGTGATGAGGACGTTTAAACCTTCTCCCTGCGTACCTCTCTTGTGATTGAAATACTCTGGAAAACAGAGCCAAGGTTTTGTACTTCCTGCCCTTTCTCCTAACCTCAAGGGGCTTTTTATGTTATAGAGGATTCATGGAAAGGAAGAGTTAAAATACCCTTTTCTCTAACAACCTTTCTCCAGTATTCAAAGCAACCATCTATGACTGCTGTATATAAACCACAGAAGATCCTAATCACAGATCTTTCACGTGTTGTCTGTTGGCCCTCAGGATTACAAGATGAACACTAAAGGTAGTACATACAAGGGACTTCATGTGTGAGCAGATGGCTTAATAAATCTGAACTTCTTTCCATTTTTGTATTTAATACTAGCCTCTTCTTCCAAGTTCATTATCCGAAGAGGATGCTAGCATGCTGCTTCAGCAAGTGATGAGATCTTTCATTAAGCAACCTTCATCTTTGGTCTTTGGTGATACTATTGTGGTCAGTGAGAAGTTTATCAACAACTGTGCTGATCTGTTTAACAATCTGATGCACCAGAAAGCTGAAAAGGTTTGTTACCAAGTCCCCTGTTTAGAAAAGGTCTGTACAGCTAATGTCTTTCAAGCTGAATACAGCCCACCAATTGGTAGATTACCAATTGCTCAGCACTTATTCCTTGCCATGGTTATGAAGTCCTAGGCAAGCATCTGATGAGCGGTCATCCACGAGTAGGGAACTTTGTTCAGCTTGAAGGGTCTCACTATGTTTAGGAAATCTTTGTTTTATACTCACGTTACCCTTTTTTTAAAACCAGTGAATTATCTGGAATCACCATCAGTTTTCTTATATGTTTTACATTTTCACTGATTTTTTTTTATTAAATGAGAACTTGATTTTTTAAAAAGACATTCATCTTTGGGGGAAGTACTGGGATACTTTCCTTCATCTACCATCAGGTTGATTTGCCTTGAATACGTCTGTTTGTGTTTCGTTTTCTAATGAGTTCTTAGACTGATTCTGCTGGATAATAAAGAACAAAACAGCAAGTAGCATTCTGTAGCTGGTTTATTCTAAGCTGTTTGCCTTGCAACACCACAGTGAGCACTAAAACCAGTTTTTCTGACTTTTTAAATAGTTCTATCTCAGGTGAAAGTGCCCCTTTAAAAAAAATAGAAATATCAGATGTATATTTGCTGCCTTTATCAAAAGTTTTCATGTCAGAATTAGCATAGTCCAGTGGATAAAGTCAGAATCTTCAAATAATAGTGTTGTGCTTGGACCTGAAAATATTCTTCCTTAGATAAAAATTAGCTGAATATGGCTTAGGTCCTAAGGTGTCAGAGACTCACTGAATCCTCACGCCTAAGTCTCTGGCATGTGTAATGGCAACAGTTTGTCTATGCAAAGCTTGCTGTACCAGGATCATGGATTCAAAACATTGCGTCCTGATCAGCAGTGAATCCAGTGATCTGCCTAAAGTCTTTGTTCCTCTTTTGAAAAAGGAAATGCATATTACTCCATTGTACAGTCACTCCACTGGCTGCCCATCATTTACCAGGTTCAATTCAAGATACTGATTTGGCTGTCACGTACCAAGACTATGAAGGGCTTTGACTCTCATCTCTGTGGGACTGCCATTCCCCCACTATCTTCCACTATGACAGCTTCACTAATCTAACCAGGGCGTCCTGCGGGTGCCATCTGACAAATGAACAAAATCAACAACTGCCCATACACGTGCATTTTCTGTTGTGGTCCCCACCTTTATTCATTTTATTTATGTTATTTATAGTCCGCCTTTCTCACTGATACTGAAGGCAGATCACATAGTATGAGATTAGTACAGACAGCATCAAGGACATTTCAATAAGCAATACCATAGGAGTATATAAATGCAAATTTACAAAGACATAACATCAGCAAAAATCCAATACAGAATGAAAAAATGCTGAAATGAAGCACAGGCCATTCTAAAACTGACATTCAACAACCTAAAACTACCCAGTAGGATCATACTTAAAGCAGTGGATAGTACATAGCAGTGAAGTCTATGGTCCCTAACTCTTTAGTGAAGCTTCTCTTTGAGACCACCTCCATACAGTACAGCCCTCCTGTCTGAGTAAAAAACCCCTCTTGAATAATTCAGTTAAAAAGCTCTCTTGAATAATTCAGTTTTACATCCTTTGTGGAAAGCCAGGAGAGTGGGGGCCCTCCTGACCTCCTCAGACAGGCCATTCCATAGGGTGGGGGCCACCACAGAGAATGCATGTGTATGGGCAGCTGTTGATTTAGCCCACGTGCAGTGTGGCACTTTAAGGATACCCTGTTCAGATGAGCAAAGCTGCCATGGGGAAACGGAGAGAGGCAGTCCCATAGGTATGTTGGACCAAGACTGTAAAGAGATTTGTATGTGATGGCCAATACTCTGAATTGAGCCTGGGACCTGATAGGTAGCCAATGGAGTGACTGAAGAATAGAAGTAATATTCATGCTATTGCTTGCTCCCAATAACTGCAGAGCTGCAGCGTTCTGCACCAACTGGAGTCTCCTAGTTGACTTAGATGTGAGACCTATGTATAGTGCATTATAATAGTCAAGTCTTGATTTCACTATAGCATGAATCCAGGTGGCCAGGTCGGTTGTGTCGTGGTAGGCAGCCATCTTTCAAGTTAGAATGAGATTGTAGAAACCATTTTTTGCAGCTGCCTTAACTTGCTTTTCTAGCAATAGTGCTGGATCCAATATAACCCCAAGGCTCTGAACTGAGTCTGCAAGGGTCAGATGAACTCCATCAAAAGTGGGGAGTGAAACGTCTTTCAAGATCTCTGCCTTTCCAACAAGCATCACTTCCATCCTGTCTGGGTTCAGTTTCCATTTGTTCATTTTCACCCATTTGATCACAGCTGTCAGGCAGCAGTCCAAGAGTTCTGCTGCATCCCGTGGTGATTTCAGTAGTGGGATACCATCTGTGTATTGATGGCATCCCATGCCATAGCTGTGAATGAGTTCTTCCAACAGCTTTACGTAGAGGTTGAATAACATGGGAGATAAGATTGCTCCCTGTGGAACCCCACCAGATAATTCCCATTCTGGAGACAACTGATCTCTGATGGCAACCTTTTGAATCTGTTCTATAAGAAATGATCTAAAGCAGTCCAAGGCACATCCTTTAATGCCCACTCCAAATGCCTCAACAGGATGGCATGGTCTACTGTGTCAAAGGCTGCAGATAAATCAAGGAGGAGCAATAACAAGGCATGGTCTTTGTTTATATTCAGATGGAGATCATCCACTAAAGCTACTAGAGCCATTTCTGTCCCATGATCTAGTCTGAATCCAGACTGTAAAGAGTCCAAAAGTGGAGTCATCGAAGAAGACCTGGAGTTGGTCAGCTACTGTTCTCTCAATCACTTTGTCCAGAAAGGGTAGATTAGAGACTGGGCAAGAATTGGCCACATAATTTTTTTCTAGGGATTTTTTTATTTTAACGAACAGATAATTGTCTGATGTATTGTCGAAGGCTTTTGACAATTATCAAACAGATAATTGTCTGTTTGAGTGGCCAGGGGAAGGTGCCCTGAGTTAGCGTTTGATTAGACCTCAGTGATTCATTTATGGAGGCCTTGCTTAATATTAACAGCCAGGATGGGCAAGGATCCAGTGCAGAAGTAGTGGCTTTCACAGATGTAGGGATCTCTCATTGTAACTGGTTAAAAGCAGTCCGTACATGAGCCAGACAGTATATTAAGTATTTCTTCTGTCTTGTCTATTTTACAGCCAGTATCCAGATCGAAATGTATTCGTGCTTTTTTTATCAGCAAAAAACTTTGCTAAGTCTTCACACTAATTGTCTATTCTTGAGACTGTAATGGTTCAGAATTGAGCTAAGTTGCAACAGTGTCCCTTCAATATATTGTCGAAGGCTTTCACGGCCGGAGAACGATGGTTGTTGTGGATTTTCAGGGCTGTATAGCCGTGGTCTTGGCATTGTAGTTCCTGACGTTTCGCCAGCAGCCTCTGAAGATGCCAGCCACAGCTGCTGGCGAAACGTCAGGAACTAAAATGCCAAGACCATGGCTATACAGCCCGGAAAATCCACAACTACCAGTGTCCCTTCAGTTTGGTTTGGCTAGAATGGATGCGATTCTCTGATGTGGCCCCCTTCCTTCACTTTGGATCCCCTTCCTGCTGCTTTGGTTCTACTGGGCTTTCTCTGGGATGAGCTCAGCTTGCATTTCGGACTGTGCCTTGGCCATGGCAGCCTTGCCCCAATGTGTTCCTGCAGTGAGAGTCAGGTTTGACTTTTTTCCCATAGGAAACAATGGAGTAGCTTGGGGGCACCTTTTTCGGGGCTCATAGAATTGGCCCCCAGGGTCCAATATTTCTGAAACATGGGAAGTCATTAGAGGACAGTCAGAAGTAGTTCCTCTGAAAATTTGGTAGGGTTTGCACATAGCTCCCAGATATTTTTTCCCATAGGAAATAATGGAGAGTGAGTGGAGGCACCTTGTTTGGGGACCCATAAAATTGACCCCCAGAGTACAATCTTCATCAAACATGGGGCATCTTTAGAGTAGGTTCTTTCCTTATTTGGTGAAGCTTGGTTGAAAAATGACCCTTCCAGCTCAAGTGATTTTCCCATAGAAAACAATGGCCGAATTTTTATGATATATCTGAACTGAATTATAGAATTAATTCAGAATTCGGTGAATTCTTATTTTTTTTCTCAGAGTCAGTTTAAAAAATTCAGATTTACTACTAAAGTAGAGCTCATAGTTCACAGAGGACTTGCTTTGCACACAGAAGGATGGCATCTCAGGCTGTCAAGCCAGAAAGATCATGTCCCAGTGCCCTAGAGAGTCACAAGAATAAACAATACTCTTTGAGGTTAGTCTAAACTAGAGAAATTGCAGAACCACTATCAAAAACCTTTAGAACTTGCAGTGAGTTCCAGTGTAGCACATTTGATTGAATGCACTTTTGTTCTTCATTTCAGGAAATGAAAAATAATAACCCTGTTCACTTAATCACAGAAGAAGACCTGAAGCAGTTTTCTTTTACAGAAAATGTATCCTCAAGTAAAAAAGACAAAAAGGATGAAAGAAGGAAGAAAGCAACTGGTAGGAAAGTAGGATCATTAACTATTGGTTAGCATTTCTTTAAAACTGGCTGAATGCCCCTTGGTATGGGGCAGATCAGGAGGAAGCTGCCCCATTCTCACATTACAAGGCCCTTCTCCCCTCCTTTACTTGAAGTTTTTGAAAAAGAGACAGATGCGGGGAGGGGCGGGAGGCAAGCATCCAGTTCCTGCTGATTATTGGCAGCTTTGACTGTCATAGAGAATGCAGGGAAACATGATGATGGACATATTTTCAGGTGCGTAACTGTGTTGGTTTGCAGTAGATGAGCAAGATTCGAGTTTTCAGGATATAAGCACAGTACAAGGACTCCACAGTTACTTTGTGGGGCTTGTCAGTGGGAAACATGAGAGCTCCTTTTCATCCCAGAATATGAAGGCATACCTGTGGAGATTTGTTGCCGTCTTTCATCTTTCTTCTGAGAGCTGTGTGTGACTGGTCACAGGAATCTGAAAACAGTGGAAGCAGACCTAGTGAACCACCGACACGTTTCACTTATCTGTTTTGCACAACCTAGTGCTGCCATCTGAGTCCTGCTGATCAGTTGATCACTTCAAATGTGACAAGTATGCTTCAGCATTTCCTATCTCTGTTGAGGTGCTTTGAGACAGACTAGGTTGAGTCTGGGGTAGCAAAGTACAAAAACAGACAAAATTCTACCAGGCTGCCAAGTCTTCTGGGAAAGTCTAAAAGAGGCAAACTGCTGTGACACTTTATTTGTGAATTAGTTTGTTGTGGACATGAGCTTTCTCCGTGTGACAGCCCACATTCTCAGACACATTAAGGGAACAGACAAAGTGGCACATGCGGGGGTGGGATACAGATTGAGTTGGTAAATATAATTATTGATTATCGACACCACTGTTGGGCTTGGCCAGGTGTTTAATATTGCAGTTGAAGAGGAACAGGCCTTGAAGTTTGCTGAAAATAACAGAATGCTACAGCAATAATAGGTTTTCTCAGCAGGATTTGTGGCCTTAGAGACCAACAAGATTTTCAGAGTGTAAGCTTTCCAGAGTCAGAGCGCCTTTCTTCAGGTCTTCTCAGTTCTTTCAAGTCTGCAGTGCAGCTGGTGTGCTTAGATTAGGAGCATATCACCTGTCGCATCATTTTTTTGCTTTTAAAACCATTTTCTTATAAATAAACGAGGTAAGTTTGCCCCAGTAAACCAGATATAACAATCTTTTATGCTAAATGATAGGAAATCTTCAGAACAGTACAGCCAGTGTAAAAGTAAAAAATGGCACATATTTTGTATAGTGCTACATTCCTTACTCAATTAGGATGGTCAGCCTGTTCACAAGTTACATTGAATGCATGTATAATTTGTATACAGTGTACACTTGGATTTTTCTTTATACATGCCTTGAGTAATTCTCATATTACGTTCAACACACATACAGCTGCATGTGTGATTTAAATCCCACGTATTGGTTCCAACTTTCATTTGTAAAATGAACCGTATGTCAACTTGTTCCGATGAACAGATGTACTCGCAAGATACCTGTGCAGTCTCTGTATCATGTCAGTTAACTGAACTCTTGAGTGCTGCTGAACCTAGTTCTTGCACATGCTTGTTTTTATTTTGGTGTTTGTTGTTGTAAATAAGGAATACTCATTTTAATTAAGCGTAAGATTAAAAGTATTTGCTGATGTTAAGCAACTGTTTACATTAGACATTGAGATTAGTCATACTGTAAGTCAGTCAAGGGTATGAATGTTCATGCTCAGTGATATTAGAGATTTTGCAGTTGAATTTGACATGGAGTACCTCTAGAAAAATAAATAAGAAAACTATTACATAAAGATGAAAAATATTTTAATTAATGTTTTGCTCATGCACTCTTCTGTGAAACAAAATATATCAAAATCGATTCAGAAGCTTATGTGTTGTGATTTTGTGACTGAGGATTAGCAGGGGCATTTTGAATGAAAAGTAGAGGGGAGACTGAATTCTGTTTAGAATATGTACTGCAGTGATTGTTAAATGTAAGAGAAATATCCCTATTCGGTATCATTGAACGGTATTAATGTCATTATTTGAATGTGTTTTCTTGGATCTTTAAGCAGTAGTTCTTAGTTGCAGGCCCTGCTGTGAAGGTTCCTTTCTTTCACGGTGCCTACGTGTGATTGAAGTAGGAGTGGTGTTTTTGTCAGGTTTAAGTTTGTTTTACTATGGAACTGGAAATTAGAGTTAAATATTGAATTACTGTGCTCTTTGTCCCACTCTGACACATCAACTGCTGGCAGTATTTTTTTCACAGTACATTAAGCCTTACCATTTTCTCTGTGTTTGCATTTACAAGGATTTCAGTTTCAAGTTACATTTGCATGTGAAAACATCCCTTGATACATTCAGTGAGCTAACCAAATACTTTTTCCACCAGAGGGCAGTGGAAGTGTGAGAGGTGGTGGCGGTTGTGGAAATGCTAGAGAAATCAAGATTAAGAAAACCAAGAAAAAGGGAAGAAAGGATGCTGATAGTGATGAGGAATCACAAGCAAGTAGCACAAGTCAGTAATCTTATTTTTACCTCAGATGTTTAAGAAATACTAGCTCAGCCTCTGCTTTTATATTTTAATTATAATATATAATCTGTCTACATATAGATATATCTTATGTGTATGCCTGTAAAATACACATATGTAGAAAGATATTCTTTTCAAAGGCACTAAAGAAGTCAAGCTCAAATATTAAAGATACTGTTGGAAGAAGAAAATTTGGAATACACTTCTTAACCTAGAAGCTAGACAGGTGGCAACCCAAAAGAGGGTCTTGTGAGTTGTGGTGCCAAAACTTTGAAACTCCTTCTCCAAGGAGATTCATCTGTGTCCCTCTATAATTGTCTTCTTCCAGCAGGTGAAGATTTCTTTGTTTTCTTTGGCATTCCCTCACTAACTCTTATTAGCCCTGCTCCCCTTTAGTGTGTATTTATGTTTATATGCTGTGTTTAATTGATTTAAATATTTTATATATATTTGCATTTTAAATGCTTTTTAGTTTTTGCCACCTTGAGAATCCTGAATTGGGTGGAAAGGCAGCATAGAAAGTTTAAATACATACAAATAAATAATTAATACACTACCTTGGCTTTATCTTAAATAGTACTTGAAAATAATGTCCTTTGTTAAGTATCTATCTGGGCATACTACTAATGGTAAACGGTAATGAATAATGGAAAATAGTTCCATAATTTGGTTTCACCGAAAAACAATTTTTACTGACTTTGTTACCAAATTGTTCTAACCTTTTTGTCAGATGAAATAGTCAGAGGTCGAGGGTGGGGGGAGCAGTGGCATTTTTTGGTTAACTTAAAAGTGTGTTGTAGAGTTGCTACCAATTCATGGTAAGCCCATGATGTTCCACATCATGGGATTTTTAAGGCAAGAGATGAGCAGAGGTGGTTTGCCATTGCCTGCCTCTTCAAAGAGGCCCCATCCAAATACCAATCCTGCTTAGTTTCCAAGCTCTGATGAGATCAGGCTAGTCTGGGCTATTGTGGCTGTTCTGTAGTTAATTTACAGAAAATAAAACAGTGACTTTGAATAATTTCCATATCAATACTCAGTGCATTCTGGAACTTACAGGAGCCCTGAAGTTATGAGAAACGTGTTTCACATTGGCTTTTAGAACTATAACATTCCTATAATTAAAGATTATTATGATTTTATGGTTTTGATTGATTGATTCACTCTGTTTATGAAGGTTGTTAGCCACCCTGAGCCCATTTGTGGGAAGGGCAGGGTATAAAATCAAATAAATAAATAATAAATAAATATATTGACTTCAGTTGGGAAAGCTTTAAACTAAATTAAGTTACTATTTTCCAGTATTGCCATGTTCAGTATGATCTTTACAGATCGGAGCAGACACTTGGAAATCCTTTTTATGTCACAAGAAGAGATTGAGGATGTTTTAAGAAAACACATAAGGGACTGCCCTGAAGAGCTGATACTAGAACTTGCTAATCACCTAGTAAGGTAATTACATTCATTTGTTCATCTTGGGTCAGCCTAAATTAATTACTCTTAAATGTTATTTTTAGCCTGCTTTTTTCCAATGTCCTCCTAATGTCTTCTCTATAAGGCCTTTATTAGAACTGTGTAGTACTTTGAGTGGCAAGAACCTGTTTCAGCATTTTAAAAACGTGGCTGGCTGCATTTTTGTAGTATCTCAGTTCTGCCGTAACATTTACTATTTTGTACTCTTGACACTGATGTGATCTGCAACTGCATATGTGTCAGAAAGTTACAGCACCATTCCTGTACGATCTTGTTGATAAAGTCACAGAAATATCACCTGAATAATTACATTTAATGCAGCTTTTCCACAGAAGCATTCACAGGATCTTTCCGAAAGAAGATCTAATTGTATATCATGATTTTCCTAAAGTCTGATAGGCTGGTAACTTTTATTTCTCTTTGCATTCTGTATTTCCCATCCTCATTCACATTTTTATTACAGTTATCCCCCAGGAGCACTGGACAGTCCAGTAGTTCTGTACATCAAATGATTTGTATTATAAACAAGTCCCTGGGTCTGTGTATGATGTGGATGTGGATATGATGACACATGCAAAAATAATTATAACATATATCTATATGGTCTTCAAATACCTGTTTTAATACTGAATGTTTGAAAAAGTAGAAATGTGTTCTTCGCTGAATCATTCATACTTTACTACTGAATCAGCCTTCGTGCAGGTAACCTCCCGTTCTTAGGAGCTGATCTAGTAACAGCAGCCTTCTGAATGTAAACCACATGGCTCACTTTTATGAGACTCTGCAGGATTTGGAGGTATGCTGACTTCTTCTAGTTCGACACACCTTCCTTTATTTGCCCTGTCTTTAGGCCTTTGACAAAGAGCTATCAGGAAGTACTGCGTTCGGTGTTTATGTCATCAGCTTCTAATTCATCTGGACTGAGCAGGAAAAAGACCATCAAAGATTTGCAGGAAGAAGTTTCCAACGTGTATAATAATGTCCGGTTATTTGAAAAAGGAGCAAAGCATTTTACAGGTACAGTAAACAATTCAAAACTGATTTATTGTTTCAGTAATTTACTGTTGACTAGAACGCTGAACAACTGCCTCTGGGGAAAAGAAAGATAAAGACTGAGATACACAGACACATGAAGAGTGCAGGTGCTGTTTTGTCATTGAAAGTATTCCAGGTTTTCCTTGCATGTAAACAGGAATAAGAAGTATTCCTAGTTTGCTAAGATGCAGTCATTGAGAGGCTCCTGCTTTTATCCTCACGTCTACATTTTTCGCTATTATTAGTCAGTATTTTGCTTAGTTTACCTTGGCTTCTCTTTTCAACCAGTTCTCTGACAATGTTGCTCACTCTTTTCTTTGAGCTTTTCATTTCTATAGCTGTGCTTTTGTAGTCTGCTTGGTCTCCATCTACTTCTTCCTCCCCACAGATATTTTTATGTCAATGATTATCGAGTACTGCCGTTTCTGTTCCTCAAACTGGAACCATATCTTTTTCTGTTTCTGTTTGGAAAAGATAGTTATTCAGAATAAAATCGTACCTAGCCTTTATAGATCATTTATGCTTTTTGGAATCACAAATGCTTGTAAAAGCAGTTGGAATGGAAGTTTCTGTATTATGGTGTGTAGAAATCTTGCTGGGTATAGTCACGTAATTATTATGAACTGATACCAGAGTGAATTTGCAAACATAAATGTGCTGGCTTCCCATTCTGTTCTGCAGATGAAACACAAACGAACATTGCCAAACACATGCTGAAGACTGTTTGTACAGACCTCACTAATCTGATATTTAACTTCCTTGCTGCTGATGTAATGATGGCAGCAGAAGACTACACTGATATTACCAGTGAGGTATATTAATACCATTTTCTGTCCTCTTGATAGCAATAACTTTGTGATGTTTCTTGATTCCCAGCTTGTGTCGTGGTTTTCTTAACATGTTGGCTTGCAATCTTTCATTTCCAGACTATTGATCTCAAGTCTTGTAAGGCACGTGTGCTTTTGCCAGCCATCTGCATATAGCCACAGGCCTCATGGAGCTATTCCAAGTCTTTTCAGTAAATGCTCAGCTTAATTTTTTTTTAAAGGCTGTTTCTAGCATTTTTATTTGTGTATATAAAAGAAAGAGCATATAAGCAATTGCTAAGTAAAATGTAAGCAGGCACTTTTCCTCAAGTGTCCATGCTGTTCTGCATTTACTTCTGTCTGTCATTAGGTCCCCTGGCTGTGGGCCTTCATTCGCCAGCTGTATCCAGTGGCTGAATTGAATTCCATTCGATGTGTTAGGCTTACATGCCTTCAGATATGTAGTATCAGGAGATAAGATCAAAGTTATGTGTTGGGAGAAAGAGATGAGAGAGGTTCAGGGAGAAGGCCTGCAGAGGACCAGGATATCATCAATGCCATGATCTCTTGAATGGATTTCATTATTGTTTATTTTGAGCTCCAAAATTATTATTTATATGCACTACAAATATTATTTTCAATGTTTTCCATCCTTCTCCCAACACTGATAGGCGAGAAAGAAGATATTAAGTACATTGCATGAAGAGACGAGAGGTCCTTTAACAAAGCTCCACATTTCTCTGAATGGCAAGGTAACTTCCATTAATAAAATAGCAGAAGTTTATTCTGTTAATTGTTCTAGGTTTATTACAGGATTTTATATTCTTAAATTATTTCCTTTATAATCAGTTTCACAATGGAGTAGACTAATTAGCTAAACAAGCTTAAGAGCTATTTTAAGTTCATTGCATTAAGTGACATTTAATGAGCGCTTTACTCATAGCTAGCTACAAAAAAACGAAGGTGTGAGTGTGTGTGTTTTATAGAGAGAAATGATAATTCCTCATATCACATGCTTCATATTATGAGTTTAGGTAAAATCTTGGTAGAAAATCTCATAGTGAACAACCGAAATTCAGCTATTCGACATGAAGTTCAAACAAATAGATGAAATAGAACTCAAAGGCAATTCCTACTATTGTCCTTTCTTTCAACCATAGGAAGTGGCATTGAACATTCAGGTACTTTCCACGTTGGGAGGGTGGTACACTTACTGGGGCCCAGAGCTCTAGAGGAGCCCAGCCTAGGCTACAATGCCCATTACCAAATGGGAAAAAATGAGGATAAGCTGCAGGAGGACATTTATAAAAATGTATTTCCTTGTTGTCCAGATGTCTTGGAAGATGGGCTGGAGCTAATCAAAAGTACTGTTAAGAGCAGTAGTCTCAAGCAACGTTCTGAAATTCTGGGCCTCCTGAGGCTATCATATCATATCAAGAACCCCAGAGTTCCTTTTGCACAAGCAAGGGAGGGACACCTGGTGGAAAAGGCAAGGCAAAGCACCATAAGACCGTGGGAGCTAGTGCTTCTGCTTTTAGTAGAATTTGCAGGCACAAAATATATGTAAGTGGGTAATTCTCTTATGAACACACGTGCACCATGCTGCCTTGTGTGATGGCAGCTATAAATACAAATATGGCAGCCTTAAACGTAAGGAGGTTTTAAAAAGGGGGAACAAAAGAAACAGAAGGAAACACATCTATGCTTTGGTCTCTCAAATCAAACAAGGCCTTTCTCTATTCAGACAGCAGTACAGGAACTAATGAAATGTGCATAGCCCTACAGGTTCTTTGCACGCTGTCAGTGACCAGGCTTACCATTCCCCTGGTCAGGGTGGGAGATCCCCCACCCCCAGTGGGCACTGCCCACCGCCGCTCAACTAGCTGGCATGGCTGGGGGTGGGGGAAGAAATGGGGTAGGAGGATCAGCAGCATCTCAACACACTGACCTCACTCCTGTGCCCAGAAGTGGCATTGGAGCATCACTGGGAACAGCCGGGGACACTTTTCTGTTTTCCCCAAATACCAAATTGTCCCCAGCATCCACTGTCAGCAGCCCACTGACATCAGTTCTAGGCACACAGGAGTAACATCAGCACATTGCCAGTGACATGAGCCTTCCTGTGGCCCAGTAAGTCCCCACACATACACACTGATTGCCAGGGAGGACCTGGCAACCCTTCCAGTGACGCGGAAAGACGTTTCAGCAAGCTAGCGCTCATCAAAAACTGCCAGAGTTCTACAATGAGGCAAGAGCAGTTAAGCAACCTAGCCATCCTGTCTATTGAGTGTGAACTTGCAAAAGTAATTGACTGGGGAGGGGACTAGTTGATTTTTGCAATGAAAAGGGCCAAGCAAATAACATTTTAAGTTATTTGGCCTAATCTTTTCAGGAATATTGGTCCACTATTTTTTGATTTATCCCTTTTTAGTGACCAAAAAATTACAAAATAGTTAACAAACTTGTAGGCCTCTCAGGCTGGGTGTTACTGTTAAACAGAAGTTGCAAAAGCCTGTATTTTTCAGAAATGTTGAATATGTAATAGTAATTTTATAACTAAAACAAACTTTTTACGGCTCGTGGGATTTTATGTATGGGCTGAAGGACTATGGTGTTGGTGTATGCAGGCAGGCCTGTTTTACAGTTTTGTACTGGCCCTCCAAAAATAATGCTTGGGTCCCAGTATTCTCTCTTACAACGTTGCTGTACCTGTTTGACTTAGGCCTGGTCAAGACATGCAGCAAAACGAAGTGGTAATGCACTGGCAGACTTCTGAAGTGGTAGAATGGACTTCACTACTTCAAACTGCAGGTGGGGGATGAAATCTATCAAAGATCCCTACATTAACAATATCTAAAAGTAGAAAACTAGTACAGCATGTCAGAAGTTCAGCTAGAATCCCCTCTCGCCAGTACTAAAAATGTGATTCTCCTCACTTGTAGTCTGAAGGAGTATACCTCATTCTACTGCCTCATTCTACTAGCTGTGTAGATGAGGCATTAGTTGAGTTTTTATTACAGGAATAGGAAATGCTCCTTATAATGGATACTGGGCAGGAAGAAAAAGAAATATGTTAAAAGGAGCTTTCAAGTTTTGGGACTTGTGGTTAGCGCAGAGCAAATTGCAGCTCCTTCACATGTCTGTGTGGACATTCTCCTTTGTTGTTTGCCATCTTTTACTGTGGAAAGGACAGAAAGCAGCCACAGCCATTAACACTAATTGAAAGTATTTTCCAAAATACTTGGAAAAACATTATTGGACCATAAAGTACACAGTGCTGGAAACTACCACATCCCCTCTGTTTTAGAAGTATATTACTCTGTTAGAGGGGTGACTCTATTTCTGCATGAAGGAAACCTTTAAAGTGCTGCTGGGTAAATTACCAGAATTTGAATTGGTGTGAGTGTAAAGGACATGAAGGTCTAAGTATGTTTTGTTGTTTTTTTAAGAGTCTAGAAGAATTTGTTTCTGCTCTTGATGCTGCAACCGAAGCTTGTGGTATTATGGTGAAAAGGGGGGATAAGAAGAAAGAAAGGTACTTTTCCTGCAATTCAATTTTTGCTTAGGGTTTTTAGGATAGGAGCAATTTCTCTGGTTTTGTATTAGAGGGTTATCCCTGATTCTGCCAAAGTATGATAATCAGTGGTGGCTGCCCCCAAAAGTATGTGTTCTACATGTCTTGTCGTCCCCCTTGTTGATGAACCATTCCCATCACAACTTCCCTCAGCACCGCTTGTCCAAAGCTGTTCCTAACTCCTTGACCAGATCCATTCATAGAATTCTTTATTATCAGCTGTATAACTGAATGGAATCTTTAAGTTTAGACGCAGTCTGTCTCTAATACTCTGTGCTGAATGCAAACCAAGATGCTCCTTTGCCATTATGTTTTTTGTAAGTTTCCCGGAAGGATTTGGCTGACAATAGCTGTGGATGGAAAATGGCATTAGTCTAGGTGGACCCTGTGAACTGAGTATATCAGTGGGATCTGAGCACCAAAATAGTAAGCCGCTTGTTTTCTACTTTGTGCATGGCACTGCTGCAGGATACCAAGCCAATCAGTGACCTGTAAGTCTCAAATTTATAGCATGTAATTGGGATTTTGGTTAAGCTTTCTTACTCACTGTGAGCCCCTCCGCATCCCACTGCCACCTGGTTTGAACTGCCCTTCTCTGGTTCTGGGCTACACAGGCAGTTCAGGACAGTCACAATTCACCACCTGTCTAGTTAGGCAGAGAACTCTAACTCAAATACACACAGGGCCCCCTTTCCCATGGAACTTTACTAGACAGCAAGTTAGATGCCTATATTTACTACCTCTCATCCAGCTGAATACCTAAAGCTGTTGGAGTAAGAGAACTCAATATGAATTTCCCATATATGCTGCCATCATTTAATTCATCAAACTCCTTGGTTGTGACCAGATTGAAGTGTGTTTTTGTGTGCGTTTCCCTAAGCCCAACAACTTCTGGCCACCCAGAGTTAAAAGAGAGGGGGGAAATAACTTTTATTTACAAGATTAACAGTTTAGGAGTGAGTGATTCAAATACATGGGTACATTGTTCTTAAGATGTAAGTTTATAATCCCCACACTCCCTGAAGAGGAGTGGTTACAATACAATACGACACAACAGGTATCTCTGCTGCTTCCTCAGCAGCCTAAATTCTTTCTCCCTTCTTCTAACTGTTCTAATGGATCACAACTGCCACCAGCCCCAGCATTCCATCCAGTTTCATTAGTGGTTCACTGGGACAGACAAAATTGGACCTATCACACCTACCTTTTCCATTTATGGTTTCTCTCTCTTGCTCTCTCTCTATTTTTTCTGTGTGTGTGTGTGTGTGTAAGTAATCCTATACTATAAATATCTATGCATCTATTTGTATCTGTGAAATGCATATTAGAATCCTGGCTGAGACATTTGGTTGCCATGGAGCAGATTGGAATACCCAAAATGGAAAGTGTCCACTTAGTTAATGGAATATCTTCCAAAGAGCTGCACTAAAGGCTCATTGTGTATGCTCATGTTATTTTTGTGAAAAATCAATCATAAGGAGGTATGAGGTCAATAGTAAGATCTCTAACTGTTATTAGTTGCCTTCTGCTGATTTACTGCAATAACTTCCAAAACATTCGGGTCATTGTATCTAAGAATTGAGATTGCTACAATGTTTATATATCCTTAAGACATCTGGCATGCTCGATGTCATATCTGTTGAATACCGTGCCACTGGATGTTTCACTGCTCTCTCTCTGTGTTTTTAAAGGTGCACCAGAAGATGTGTTTTATTTACACAGGCCTATACCACTTCATTCCCTTTTTTGTGTGTCTCATTTCCTTTCCTCTTTTTTATTCTTAGCAAGTAGGGCCTATTGTTGTATCTTTAATTTTTGTATTGTACTTAAATCTTTGAGGCACTTTATGCTCTTATAAATAAGAATTATAATGATTGCTGCTGTAATTACACCAATTATAATAATAATTATTATTGCAGCTGTAATTATTGGTGAACTAGTGATACTGTGTTTGTGGAGAATTGAACTTGGCAGTTAGTCATAAGCTGGATACAAATCAGAAGTGCATTCTAAGCCCCAAACAACAAACTCCATCTTTTCTTCCCTTAAAAAAATTATAGTTGCCCCCAGATCCCACAAATGTATTTTCTTACAATTAATTGAACTCCCAATTATTTTATTAATTTCTCTTCTTCCCTCCCATTTCTTACTGTCCAGAGCATTCCAATCTTCTTTTCCCTCTGCCTCCAACTTAAAAGAGGGAGGGCCAGAACAGATAGTTAAAGTAGTTGCTATTGGTGGTAAGAGTATTCCCATAACTATCAAGTTTGTAGTCACTCTGTTAGCCTCCCTCTATAGCCACATAGTACAGGCCTCTGCATGTAATTCAGTATGCCTCCGTAAGTGCTGGCCAGTGAAAATCCCACACTCTTTTTGTGCGGTAAACCAAGCTAGAGCATTAGCGTTTGAGGTCTCAGCTGCCATCTTAAGGACAAAAAGAAATTGCAGTGAACATCAGTGGGCTGGGGGGAGGGGGGAGCGGGTTGCTTTCAGAATAATGGCTCAGCTCACTATGGTTTGGCATACTTGTTAAAGTAGTTGCTATTGATGATAAGAATACTCCCATAACTGTGAGAGATAGGGTTGCCTGCTTCAGATTGGGAATTCCTGGAGATTTGGGGGTGGAGCCTAGGGAGGGCAGGGTTTCAGGAAAGGCAAGGCTTCAGCCCCCTCCAAAGCAGTCATTTTCTCCAGATGATCTCTGTAGTCTGGAGATCAGTTGTAATTCTGGGAGATCTCAAGGTTACACCTAGGGGTTGGGAGCCAAAATGATGAGAGCGGGGGAGTAACTAGGTAGGCAGTTGATCTCTATTTCAATGCAAACTACTTTTTCCAGAAAAGGCAGTTTTCCACTTCTGTTCTTATTAACTTATTCTTCTTTGTTAGTATCCAGCCACGATCTGTCTCTTATTCAGCCTCATTTAGATGTTCCTTTCTTTCCATATATGCCAAGCCACTTAGTAGGACCTTGATCTTAAGCTATGAACTCCCTAGTTTGCAAATGCATATGGGAGAGCAAAAACAAAATTAAGCTGTCTCAACAGGGTGCAAATCTCCATCATACAAGTGTGTTAAGTACTTCAGTAATGATGCATAAAAGTTGCTGTTTATGGGTACTAAATTAGAGGCTAAGAGAAATAGGTGGCTTGCTTAAACAAATTGCAAAAATCATGAACAGATATTTCAGCTGGGTTTAGCACATATTTGTTCTCTGAAAAATTGGCTTTACAACAGCTTCTGCTGTGATTGATCAGTTGTGCTGGAATGGTAAGAATTAGTCTACTTAAGAGTAGTTGAAGAATTAAAGATTCATCTCTAGCCAGGAGACTGCACCAGCGTGTGTAATGCATCTTGGTCATAGACTCTTTATGGAGTATTCCTCAGCATCAGCTGGACACTGAATTGCAATACTGCCCTTATAGCCAGATGTTCCAGATCAATAGGACCTCTTAACATCATTAAACAGGAGTCCAGTGGCACCTTAAAGGCTTGGCAGCATTCATAATGGTGTAAGATCTGGTGAGTCTGAGCCCCTGCACCCAGTGAAGGTGCCACTGGAATCCTGTTTAGTTTTGCCGCAATAGACTAATGCACCTACCCATCTGGCCTTGACATCATTGCAGCTCAAAAGTATTTAGAGTAATATATGGGCTAGTAATAATGCATTTGGTAACAGCCATGGTTCTTGACAGTTTAGAATCAGTAAATATTCTTTGTGGTTCTTTTTACGGTGCAAGAGTAAGTGGTTGTTGTCACTGTTATAAAACTGGGGGAATGTGAGCATGAGTGAGAGAGCTTCTTGTTGAATGCTGCCCAGTAAAAAAGCATACTGGAAAGCTGCATTTTCAGCTGTGGTGCCCAAGGTTCAAGTCCAGTGTGTCTGCTAGACAATGTTATCTCATCAGGGTGTTTACTACTATTCCAAATCTGCAGGTAGTGCAATTGGTGAAAGCCTGTTTTAAGCGTGCTTTCTGCTTTGTAGGCAAATCCTGTTCCAACACAGACAAGCTCTGACTGAACAGCTGAAAGTCACAGAAGATCCAGCCCTTGTCCTCCATCTGACATCAGTCTTGCTGTTCCAGTTCTGTACTCATTGCATGCTTCACGCACCAGGAAGATGTGTACCGCAGATCATTATTTTCTTAAATACAAAGATCCCAGAGGTATTTATAGTGGAGACCAACAGAAGCTTTTAAAACTGTAGCTTCCACTCCATAATCTATTTTCCTCTTTGCAAAAGGAACATATTTGCCTTTACTTTTTGAATAACTGAAGCTTTGCATTTGTTTCTTTGGTTTGATATCTACCCTCCTCTTTGCCCCCCCCCCGCCCCCCAATAATAGACCTATAATAAATCAAGTATGGGGAATTTGGTTGGGTAACAGCAATAAAATAATTTTGGGAGATGAATTGGGCAGATAGTACACTGAATTTTAAAAGCGTCTTACCATGATGCTGTACTTAATATTAACCAATTAATATTTTCTCTGTTTGGTGTGGGCTGTTTTAAATGAGGAACACCATTTTATTGACCACCTTAATTTGAAAATACAGCCTTCCTCCTCTCGTGTCATTTAGTCAGATTCAAATTTTTCTCACTAATTACGTTACAAGAATACAAATTTTAGAGTGTCCAGATGTGCAGGATTCAAGATAGTCTAACTCTTCAGTTAGATTTCTAACGTAAAACGTGATTAGACTATCCCATGGAAACCTGGAGATTATCATTCTATGAAGAGATAAAAAATCTTACAAGAAAATTCACAGCTGTTAAAAGTAGAGTTGAAATGAATATGTCACAAAATATTTTTCTTTGAAAATGCTGATTGTGGATAGGCAGCAAATATAAAATCTTTGTCATCACCTTTTGGTAACATTATTTTATAGGGACACTCAACATTTTGGATTATCTGAGCTAGACAGTCAGTAATAACCATTCATTTAACTGTAAAACTTCCTTGACTGGCTGGAAAAGAAAGCTGAAATAGTTATTCATATAAAATTCATTTGGCTAACCTTAGAATCTAGTTTTAGTTTTGAAATCAAACTCCAAATTGTAGAATCCCCAAGATTTGCTGAATTCCATTTTTTCAAAATTTAATTTCAGTTTTATTTAAAACATTCTTAAGTCTGTGGCATATGTTTTGCCACCATACATGAGATATTCCCATTTTTGAACTACTGTCCAACCTTAAAAGAAACGTACAAATTTTTATTTATTTACATTATTTATAGTCCTCCTTTCTTATGAGATTCAAGGTACGTTACACAGTTCAAATAAATACAGTGAACAGCTGGGGCATCCAATAAACAGAGTTTGGTTTACAGAAATCTGATACAGAATTAAAATATAACATGTTAAACAATGCAAACATTACCTAGTAGGTGTTTACACATAACAATGGACAGTGTTATAGTCTATAGTTCCTATTCCTTTAACAAAGTGTCTTTCTAACCCATTCCCTTACTATACTGCCCTCCTACCTGTGTTGAAAAACCCTCCAGAATAATTCAGTTTTGCATAGTTTGCAGAAAGCCCAGGAGAGTTGGAGCCTTCCTAACCACATTAGGCCTCCTCCTGTTTAAAAAAAAATGAATTGTTGTCTTTCATTCATAGGAAACTGTAATTGGAATAAATTGGGATAAGTTATCTAGTTTGACCATATTATTGTTACTTTAAACCTGTCTTCAGAAATGAATTCCTCATATTCCAAACAAGATATATTATCCCATGGCGCAGAGTGGTAAGCTACAGTACTGCAGCCCAAGCTCTGCTCACGACCTGAGTTCGATCTTTGCAGAAGCCGGGTTCAGGTAGCTGACTCAAGGTTGACTCAGCCTTCCATCCTTCCAAAGTTGGTAAAATGAGTACCCAGTTTCCTGAGGGTAAAGTGTAGATGACTGGGGAAGGCAATGGCAAACCACCCTGTAAAAAGTCTGCCAAGAAAATGTGATGTGACATCCCCCCCATGGGTCAGTAATGACTCAGTGCTTGCACACTTTACCTTTTTTTTTTTAATGTCACTATACTTTTTCTCTGGATGCCTCCCTTTTTCCTGTTGGCTTCCATCAAATTGAAGCCAGTGTCCCTGTTCCTCTAGTCCCAGCATTATATGCACCCATTTTATTTATTTTTAAAATACATATTCTGCTGTTTCCAAATCAAACAGGACTCAAAATAATTGTCAAATATAAAGGGTGAGTCCATTAAACTATGTAAAACTTGGTATCCTCCTGATGAAGGATTAAGGACAATATAGGAGGAAATATATAGTATGCAATTAATCTGACGTATCTCTTTCTCAGAGAAGATAATCCATTTAGCTTAAATCAGGCTTGTAGAATTCGGAAAACTCATCACAATGTAAACAAGTTTGCTGTCCATGTTCTTACACAAAAATGCAAATCTGTTTTTCTTTTAGCCTTGTTACTCTACATTGCTTCATGATCTACACTGATGTGTAACTAGAAAACATAGGACAAATCCACACACCTTTGGCGCGTCCTGGCATTGCGCTAAATGTTTGCTAAACACCCGGAAGTATAGCATCTTACAATTTGTTAAATAAGCAGATGTTTGGTGAAAATTGTCTTGCTGTATATTTTATGTATTGTAAACTAGGTTGACTCTCTTCCTTGCTATACAATATTTCTCTAGTGTAATAGCCTTCCTATAATAGTTGCCAAAATAATACTGTAATAAAAACACGTAACAAAAATTAAATCAAGCATTACAGATGGCATTGCTCAGTTTGATTACATAGAAAGACAAACAGTGCAATCCTAACCAGAGTTAGTCCAGTCTAGGTAGTTCTTTCTCCCTGCATGCTCTTCCCTATTTTAAATGTACTATCTGTCGCTTTTCAATTATCTGAACTGCTGCTTTACTAACTATTTCCGTTGTTTGTTTGTTTTGGCCAGGATCAGCATTCTTCTCTTGTCAGATACCAGGGATTAGTAGTGAAGCAGCTGATAAGCCAAAATAAGAAGATTGGGCAAGGGGATGATGATTCAGTGGATAATAACCTGGAGGTGGAAGAGAACGTAGAAGCAATCCGAAAAGAACTCCAGGAACTCACTGCCTCAATCAAAGATCTTGTTCTCCGTCCTAGAAAATCATCTGTAACAGAGGAATGATAGGCTTAATAAAACATATTCAGGCTTTTTAAAGAGTCAGAGTATTTTTATGACAAAAATTAAGATGTTCACTTTGTTTATGATGCTTGAAATAGCCTTGGCTTTTGAAAACTGCTTTCAGCTGCTGCTGGTGAATTAGGAGTGTGTTTTAACTTAAGTATTTCTTAATACTGCTTGTTGAATACATTGCAAAATAACAGCAGCAACACTTGTTTTCTACATTTTCAAAATAATCTTAAAATAGGAAGACCGAAGAAATATTTGTTTAATTTTCTTTTAGTTAAGTGTTCTCAGTTATTTAGAGGAGTTACAGCGTTAATCTGAAGGGACAGACACGGTTACCAACGTAAAAAACCTTCTGTTGAATCAACTTGGCTTGCATATTGTTACTTTAAGCTTTCATATTTCACGGAACTATTTGAAACTTGACTACGCTTTTCTATACCAAAGGAGTTTGCTAGAATCATAGTCGTCATAATAAAGTGCCATCAAATTGCAACTGACAGTGACCCATCATGGGGTTTTCAAGGCAAGAGATGAGTAGAATGGGTTTGCCTTTGCCACCTTCTATGTAACAACCATGGTGTTCCTTGGTGGCTTCTCAGCCAAGTACTGACCTATGGCTGACTCTGCTTAGCTCTGATGTGCTCAGGCTAGTCTGGGCTATTCTGGTGGCTATGTTTGCTCTGGTAAATTATATTTATTTTATATCTCCTTAAGAATGCTCCTATATCTGCAGGATTGTGAGCTGCCCTTATGTGGAATGTGTGAAATGAGTTTATTTTTTATTGTCAGCATCTAGGATACTTGATGTTTCCCCTCACCTTACC
The DNA here is from genome assembly GCF_028583425.1 of Eublepharis macularius. NCBI lineage: Eukaryota > Metazoa > Chordata > Lepidosauria > Squamata > Eublepharidae > Eublepharis > Eublepharis macularius. The sequence goes on from NC_072790.1 coordinate 88,074,037, forward strand.
TATATAATGGAATCTAACTGCAGGTTTTTGTCAAGAATTATTTGTTAGTGGTCTGTATGAAGGTTTAATCGTATTTGGAAAGATCAATTTATGTCAAAAGCAAATTTCACATCATTGAGAGAAAAAGTGACCAAAATTAGGATAGCATCTTAGTCCATATAATTGTTTTTGCAAAGATTTCATTTATCATCTTGAATTTTTAAGAAGTTAATTTTAAATTTTTAAAGATTATTTTCATGACTTGCATATGTCTGTAATCTTAGTGCAAGAAAAAAGATGTTTGACAAGCAGTTAAAAGTAGTTATTTATGAGACTCCTTGAAGGACAAGTGTGATTTGTTGTCATAGGCCTATTAAGGGGACATTTTTAAAAAGCTCATAGCTGCTAATTCTCATACATTGTTTATTATTTTTCTCTTGTGTTCTTTAGAGCTTCATCATAGTAACCATATCAATGGTACCAAGTTTAATATTTCTGGAAGAAAAGTGTGTTATAAGCTCTTTTAAAAATATTTGCTTTATAGAGGAAAATTGTCAAGTTAGATGTTTGTATTTTTCCAAATCAAGCTCCTTTCTATAGCTGTCACTGTTGTTTCAGTAATTACATGTATTCCTTTTACAGATGTAAATTAAATCTAGGTTGAATTATAGGCATTTGGATTGAAGATAGGCATTGCTGTTTGACACTTTCTACTATTCTTTTTAAGCTTCTTTGCTATAATGAACTAGGCTTTGTATTTTCTTCTGTATTTATGGTGTTGCTTACTGATACTGGTTTTGAGGTAGATGGTGAAATGACAGTATGCCATAGTTACTGATTCTGAAGATGAAGAAGAACTGAACTTGAAACCATGATAGGAATAGGTGCCACAGCATGTCTATCTTTTGGCTTCCCCCTTTCTTCTCATTACCTCCTACACACATCACATCCCTCTCCATGCTGCCCTTCCTCTTTATTGCACTCTTCACATTTCTCACTCTGCATTCCTAGATTTTTCCTCTACATAATCTTATTTTGGTTTTCCATCAGCTTGCTGAAGCCCTACCCTGCACTCACAATCCTAGTGCCCTAGCTTTCCTTGAAACTGTTTCTCTCTTACCACTTTCCTGTTTTTTCTTTTTTTCCTGCCAAAGCAAAGACTTTGCACTGTGTTTTTAAAAATTATTGAAAACTTCAATTTAGCACTGAAAATACGGTCCCAATAAACTTTTAAAAGTTACTCTTCTTGGAATTTCTTTCGTCAAGTTAATTTTTGGTACATAAAATTTGAGAACCATTGACTCTGCCCGTTTAAAAACATACCTCCAAACATACCTAGAACTAAATCTGTAATCGGGGGATTGAAGGCCAATGTGTAAAGGATGTTGCTGTAGTTACCTGCTGTTAAAATTGTTTTAATAGTGTAACATTAATTACAAGTAATCACTGAATTACAGTATTAACATTGTGGCTATCTCTTTTCCACTTACCATAATCCATTTTCTACCTACCATCTTCAGAATTTGGGTAGAAACAGATGATTGATAGCTGCATAGTAATGATTTGAAAAACTTACTACACAGCATTTCCCTGAACCCTCCAGCCTTGTAATAGGCCCTGAGATACCAGACCTCCCTTATTCATCTGATTCCTTATTCATCCAGTTGACTATTTCCTTGTATTCTAAACAGTTTGCAAGTTGCAGGAGGAGAGAAACCTATATCCTGCCATGTCATTAGATGCTACATGCAAAAGTCTCACTTCACATGTTTTACTGTCTCCACTTCGTAAACATTAATGTTTTTACTATATAGTTACTATTCCTGTCTCACCCATCATATATTGTTAACTGGGAACTTCAGCTTTATATGCAGCTGCTTATAACTGCTGTCAGGTTTGTCTATTCACAACCAAACAACATACGACAAAACTGCTGGCCGTTTATAAAGCCAGCAGTAAATATTCCAACTCTACAATTTTAAAAGAAACGTGTCAAATTATTTGGTTTTTTGTTGAACTAGAGTTTTTTCATTTCCTGCCATTAAATATAAACCAGAAATATGAAATATTTTTAATAAAAGTATATAACAAGTTTTTCAAACATTTTGCTAGTCAGTTGCTGGTCTTTTGCTGTTATTTATAAGCGGTGCTATTTGATGCATTTCATATGCATTCGGGCACACCTACATTATGCTTTTTTATTTAAAAAAATCTAATCCTGGTTTCAAACTGATTTAAACCTCCAAGGGTCATTGATATTAGTCAGAGAGACCTCTTAGTTACTCTCACAGAACTTTCATTTCCAGTGTTCTTGAGTGAAACAATTAAACCATATAATGGTGGTAAATAGTTAACTTTTGAAATTTTGTTTTGTCGTCAAAGAAAAGAATGGTATAATTAGATGTATGTCTTGTTTTGGGATGTTGCTGCAGCAGGATCTGAGATATCCCTGGCTAGTAAAAATCATTGCCTGAAACCCCCAGAGAACACAACCAAATAAATAGTATTGCGGGCGGTACCAATCTAATCTATAATACACAAGGTTGTCTAGTTCAGCAAAAAGAAAAAAAAATACCTTGCTCATTTTGTGTATTAGAATATGAAGATAATTAAGTTCTGGTGGTTTTATACAAGGATTTTTTTTCTAATAAATGAAAAAGATTAGTTCTAGAGATAAAACAAAGCAAGTGGTGGAAAGTGGAGTTTCTAACAACGGCCGAATCCACACTTCCTTTTCGTTTCCACGCTTTTTTCGCAAGCAGTGCGCTGTTCATGCAGATACTCACACGCTTTCCCATTCCGCGTGTTCCCCGCCATCACCGCACCACAATTGCGCCTTCCTTCCAAACCACGTGATAGTGGCAGAAATCCGTTTTCTCCCTGCCTTTTATTTTTTTTTGCACAGTGCACAAAGGTCGGTATACCGGTAAACCAACTGTAGTGAGCAGCGGTTTGCACGGGAAAAGAAACAGTCACCAGAGCATGCGCGTGTCACACGGGGACCATTTCCCTACTGTGTCCCGCCATTTTTAAGAGTGCAAAGAGACAAGCTGAGCAATCTTGTATTTCCCACAACGATCATCTCCAGTAAACGGCAGGTGCGGAAAACAAATATATTCCTGAAAGCTTAGGACGCAGGTGGGAGATTCTACCATGTGCGAAAGACAGAATGCATCATCTCGTGGTGTCTCATGGCTGTGCTGCAAAGCATGCCAACCACAATCTGAGCCATCATCACAAATATCACACTCTGAGCATCCATGTTGTTAACTACTAAAAGCAGAAAACCACTCTGAGCAGCAGAATTTCCGGACAATGCCTTTAATGTGACAATCTAATTTCAAATTTGCCCACCATACCAACCAGCCAATTGTTAGGAAGTGGTCTGTGATGAGGAAAAAATGACCCAATCAAAGATGAGGGGGATGGTACATTGCCATTTCTTAAAAGTCGGAATATTGGAAAATTGACCTTTTTTAAAAAAAAAATAAAGGGAAGTGATGTGCGCCATCAATTCTGATGGCAGAGGATGGAACCGCCCACTCCCGCCCACTTTACTCAGTGGTGTGTGGAGAAATGATTGCACCATGAAGACGCACTGGAAGGATGAATGTGATGAGGCACAGCATGGTAGCGGAATGAACCCGATTGCCATGACTGCGCAAGATAAGCGGATAGTGAGTGAGTGTGGATTCGGCCAATAAGTTTGTTTGCCCACATCACCTCTTGAGACTGACACAAGCATGGCCCAGCTGTGAACAGAATAGTGTCCCCAGACCTTTGAGGAAGTCTCAGAGTTAGCCTATCTGATACGTAAATTGACCATAAAAAAGTAACAAGTGAATTTTGTCTATGCTTTCCTAGTTGTAGTTCACTTTATACAGCTGTAATTTCATACTGTTTGGCTTGATACTGACTGAAAGCCATTTGCCAGCTACTTACCACATGGCAGTTGTAACTGCAGAAAGATACTCATCTTGCACCACAGTCTGCAAGCCCACTTCTTCCTTTTTCTGTGGGAAATACATAGTGTACTACATGGCCAGCAACTACAGATGGCCTTCTCTCCACATGATTTGAGCCACTACATGGTAAGCTGTAGGAGCAAGGCTATATTGCAAGCTGTAGTTTCTTTTCTAACATTTTCAGATCTTTGGAATGTCTCCTCCCTTCTGAAACATAAACCTCTCCAAGGACATCCCACATCCCACTAAAACTTGAAAGCTGTATATGACAAAATAAGGGAGCCAGCTGTTTGAGATCTAAAGGAAACGACAGGACCTCAGTTGCCTTACGCAAAATAAAAATCTCATGAGGCTAAACGGATCCTGCTGATCTCTTTATATTGGATGTCCTCATCTTGTGAAAACATCCCAAGAATCTTTGTCTAGATGCACAAGACACAAGTAGCAACTAGCAGCAAAATGTGAGTACTGCAGTAATCTTTTTTTCCACTCTCAAACACGTACCTGTTAATATCCAGAATGTTCACTGTAATATGAAGTATTTTGAAGCCTGTCTGATAGAACTTAATGGCTCATTTCAGTTCCCTGTGTCCTCAGAACATTTTCCTGTTTATCTTAAACTTTTGCTTAAAAAAATTCCAAAGACAATAGAATATGTATAAAATCTTATACATCCAGATATAGAAAAACTCGCTAGTATTAGATGTTATAATAATAACGTTCGATTTATATACCGCCCTTCAGGACAACTTAATGCCCACTCAGGAAGGTCATGTGAGTAGTAGTAATTATAATAGCAATAAAAAGCAGAAAACAAGATAGATTTTTGGGAATAAGAATTGTCAAATGTACAACTTTTTGTTTTCTGGCTGTCAAGGCAAAAGCACTCTCTTCCTAGTTTTTTGCAATAGTCCCCAAGGAAGCTTATTTGTGCCAACAAGAATTCCAGAGGCTACTCTGTGATGTTCTGGTAAAAGGATTATTTTGTGATTAAGGGCAAGTCATTTGCTCCGTTAGCCTGATTTTTGCTCCAAAGTCTGCGCTTCCTTTTTAGATCTCTTGCACCATTGCCATACATCTGAGTAAACAGACTACCGTCAGTGAAAGCTTATGCCATAAGAAATCCGAAACACACGTATTTTGAAATAAATTCCTTTGAATTCAATGGCATTCACTTATATGTAAATATGCTTTGAATTGGAATGTATATCGAAATACTCACTGGATATCACAGCACTTGGGCTTGCCTAAAATGGATCTTTGAATTCTAGTACATAACTGTCTCTGTCAGTTTTTGTAGTAACTTTTGGTGTTAGCCCTTTTGTGGTATTAAACTAATGCTTCAAAGTACTTAATCCTTTTTTAAAATGCATATTTTTAGTCTTTCTGAGACAGAGCTTGAACTTAATAATGGTTGTTGAGAAGGTAGAGTCAACTCAATAATACATTCGCTGCAATACAGAGCCTCTAGTGAGGAAATGCAGTGAGTCTCTTGAATACAGAATTCTCCCAGTGTCCAGACACTTTCTCCACAATATGTAACAATTGGAAACAGGATTTATGCACATGGAGATTATTGCTGCACTGAAACTGTCTTCTTCATGTTGATATTCAGCTCAAGGAATAGGTCAGATAAGGAATTGGGGGTAGGGGAGACTAGGAGTTAGTTTCATAAAATGGTGTCCATATTCTGATGAAATAGGTGCTTGCATGGGAATGTATATACCACAGTAAGTTAGTTGGTCTTACAATTAATTTATTGCACATTCTCTCTGCTGTAACAGGCTAATATAAACTGATAATAAGGATGGAGAGAGGATAAAAGCTTATGCTGGTATTTCATTCAAAGAAGGTACCATAAATCCTATTTTTTATTTTTGTATCAATAGTATAATCGTATGAGAAATAGGTAACTTTCCCATAACTAAATGCAATTTTAGATAATACTGTTCAATTTTCCACATGAAATCCTAATGGTTTTCCTTTTGCTGTAAAGAAAATTTAGTTAAGCATGCTTTATGTTGCAGTGGTATGTATGCCCTCCAAAATTCTTCAGTTTTCCTGGAGTTATCCATAAATCTCAGTAACAAAACAATTCTCTGGTGTCTGGCTTGCTTCCGCCTGTTTATTCTATCACTTATATTGTACAATTTAGTTGATGTTTCTCAAAATATTTTTTCCAGAACTGGCTGGAACAAATTTATCTTTAAATATGCTGTTGCTTTGCTAACAGTATGTCATTTCATTGTGCTGCTATACACATCACTATAATTAGGGCTGCACAATCTGTAGAAATTGTAGAGGAAATATTAACTTGACAGTATTAATGAAAGAAAATCAGTTTGAATAGGGCTCTGATCATCTTTGATCAGTGCAGTTCTTGAAGCTTCTTGATGAGAAAAAAAGTGAAGCTTTTAAATTCTTTTTTTTTTAATTGCATCCTTCCAGGATGATATTAATAAATCTTGTCTCAAGTAATATGATCATCCCGGTGGTTTAGAACCTCCTTCTTAGCTTCTTTGGATAACTTTTACTTTTTATTAGTGGAGCGTGACTAATTCTACCAGCCTGTGTGTATCTACACAGCTTTGAGAATATCAGTTTCTCTGTTTACTTCAATGAGAGGGTAAGGAGATCCCATGCTGTCTCCATCTGCAAACATCAAGTTGCCTTTTCAGTGAAGTGGGTGATGGACAGACTGTGGGCCCACAAGCTTCTACCCTTTAGGTCACTGAATGTGTGTGCGGGGTGGGGGGGTGGAGGTAGATTTTGATGGCATATAGACATCTCATCAACACGAAATAAGCTGGAAATATAAAAAATAGAATCATTTGCATACCTTCTGCTATACAGTGTGCTAAAACTGCTTTGTGGGATATCCGCAAAGGCTGTATATCCTGGAGTCTCTCAGGCTGGAGACTCCTGGAAAAAAAAGACCGCTAACAGAAGACATGATAGACATTTATAAAATTATACATGGGATGCAGAAAGTGGATAGAGGGAAATTTTGTTCTCTCTCCCATAATACTAGAACTTAACAACACCCAATGAAATTGTTGGGAAATAGGTTCAGGACAGATAAAGGAAATCTTTTTTACTCAAGAAGTAAATAAATCGTGGAATTCCTTGCCAGTGGAGGTAATAATGGCTGCAAGCATAGATTAGACAGATTCATGGAGGAAAGGTCCATCAATGGCTACTAGCAATGGTGCCTTCATATACAAATAGTGGCAGGAGGTGGGAACAGTGGCAGGTGAATAGTGGCAGGAGGTGGGGACAGGGAATCCCCTGCCCTCACCAGGAGACCTGGCAGCCCTATTTGGAGCCACTAGGGTTGCTAACTCCAGGTTGGAAAATTCCTAGAGAACTGAGGGGGCAGAGTTTGGGGAGGGAACTCAAAAGGGATGTAATGCCATGAAGTCCACCCGCCTTTTTCTCCAGGGGAACTGATCATATAGTCTGGAGATTAGTTGTAATGAAGGTATCCAGGCCCCAGCTGGAGGCTGGCAACCCTAACACACAGTATTCTCATTGTGTTCAGGAACCAGACAGAGATACTGCACTTAACCTTACAGATCAATAAAAGTCATAGTAGCAAGTCTATGGATTTACCCAGAAATAAAATCGAAGCTTCTAGGAAAATTATTTTTTTCAAGATATTAGGATCAAAGAATCAGGAAATTATATATTTCAACAGCTTTAGTCTCTAATTTTCTACTGGGGACAGCAGACTGACTGCAAGCATGGAAAGGCATGTTAATTATGTTGAGGAATCCCCTTTCTGGCATACTATAAAGTTTTGAATGGGTCTATAGTGACTCTTCAATTTCTCCTAACATTCTATAGCAATCAACACAGACAAAACTTCTGCTGATACAAACTCAAGTTTGACTTTAGGACTAATTGCAGGAATGGATTGCCATGAAGTAGTGCCATTTTGGTAAACAGGCAGAGAAATGTTGAGGGGAGGAAGGTTAATAGCACAGTCCAAAAAGCACTTACACATACATTAATATTAAATTGCCCCCTCCCCTCGAAAAGCCTACTCTCCATAACCCAAATCCCTGTTGTCATTATGCGCCTCTACTGTACCTACTTTGTTAACTATTATTATTGTCTGTAGTATTACTCATCCATTCAGGACAGCGGTCTCTTGTGTACTTTTGGCACTCATCTCTTGCACAAACGTCTGTGCATATCTGTGTTTAAATAATGTCTGTTTCTGTTAAAGCAGACATAAGCAAACATCAACAAATTGTGATATTTTAATGTTTTATTGAAAAATTACAGCAATAGTTGTAGTAGGCATTGAGGTTGTAGCATGGAGAGGTTCACACACACACCTCTTTTTCAAATTGAATTAGTTCTGTAAGTTGTTTAAAGTGAGGAAAAAGTCACAGAAGAAAAATTTAACCCTTCTGGAAAGGGAAGGGAGGCAGTCCCATTCTCCAGTCTTCAGTCTCCACTCAACTGATGTTGCTTTGATCCAACCCTGTGAATTGATAATGGTTTACAGAGCAAGCACAAGCCACTGTTTGCTGATTTGGATTTAACCAGGAAGGAATAGAGATCATTGCATGGGAAGAGGGAGTGACCTAATCCAAAGCTCATGCTGAATCCAGTCATATAGCTCCAAGCTATGGTTTGGTGATATGTCCAACAAAGGCTACAGGTATTTCAATGAAATCATTTTCTGAATCTGCTAAACATTTCTTTTTGTGGCACAAAATAAATGAGTAACATTATTGAGTGCATGAGGCCCATTGATTTGAATTATGGATTGTTTTTGATGGATGATACTCTGTCAGTTTGGAGCACAGTGAGCTTTGGAGCAGTTAGAATCACAGCAAATCACTTCAATGCAAAGATTTTAACTGCATAGGGATGAGAAATTTTCCACTGCTTGTGCCAAATAAAGTAGTCGCTATTTTTGGTGTGAGATCAGCATTCTATCCTCTTCTTCCTTATCTACTCCCCCTCTCTGACATTCCACAATCCCTGAGGGAATATAATAAAAAACCTCACAGTTCCCACTAGTCATGCATTCACTTTTAGCTGCAGAGTCTATATCAGTTATATATTTTCATAGTTTATATATATATCTTTGGATGGTCTTCTTCAGCATTTCACAAAGCCAGGTTCAAAACCTTTTGGAAGGAAGAAAAAAGCCTAGGTCATCTTTAAAATATAAACATTAATTTTTAAGGACTTGGTGTCAAGCCATTTAAAAGCTTGGAGACCTCTTTGTAAGACCTTTTTACCACATGGATGTTGAGAGGGGTCTTACTAAGTGTACCAGGGTAATGTAATGGGGAAAGAGATGTGACCAGCAGCAGGTATTTGAATTAGTTTGGGTGGCAAATATAGCTCAGACCTGCTGCCAATGGCCAGGATGTATGCTGATGGCCTTTCCTGGGCTCTTGACTGAGTTGCCAGAAAAGTCTGTATAGTGGGGGACATTTGGAGAGCCTGTCCTGCATTACTTATGGCCATGAGTGTGAGGAGTTTTGGAGGGTCAGATAAAAGATCCTTGACTAATGTACCCCTGGAGTATTCAAGGCACTCAAGCTATTTCCTCTTGAAAGTCCCTGGAGAAATGTATGCCTTACTCAAGAGGCACTGCCTTGATATCAAAATGGATGGAGATCAGAAGGCCAGAGTATCTTAGGGTGCAAAAGAGACAGGTCTCAGTGGGGGTATCTTAGGGTGGATCTCCATCCATTTTGATATCAAAAATGTGGGGAGAGGGCCTTGAGGGCACCATGGTGAGGTCAACACCATGAGGAGAAAAGCAGTATGAAAGAACAAATAAACAAATGTTCAAGCAATATAAAGTACTTTCTTTGTTATGTATTCCATGAATCATCACATGGACAAATCAAGAACCATGCAAAAATAGGAAGCAGTCTAAAATATCTGATCCTCATAGAATAATTTTAATATCTTGTTTCATCTTTTTGCATTTAGTTCTTGTACTGCTACCTATTATCAGTAATATATAAATATTATAGAACTATAAAACATTTAATATTGTCTTCCATGGTTCTTCTTTAAGTCTGTAACCATTATCAGTGCAACAACACTACTGAAGAATTAAATTTATCTAGCAGATGTTTCATGAATCATGGCTGATTTCACTGGGAACTCTGTGACTTCTGTTTTCCCTTATTCTCTGGAATTGTGTCCTAATTTTAGAAAAGTCCTTCTGGTCCAATGGGCAAATAACCAAACCAAAATAAATTGCCTACAAACCTCAGAAGTTACGTTTGTTTCACAAACCAGATGTTTATCCAAATATGTTTTCCCCATACCTACAGGCCAAAGATGCATATGAACAAATAAGGTTTGTGTTTACCTACAGCCCTGGTCAGCAATTATTTCTCCTGGTTAGCCACTGAAAAGTGAGCCCATTTCTCAACCCTTGTCTCTTAATAGACCTCCTAGATTAATAGACCTCTTAATAGACCTCCTAGAAAGGTCACTAGCCCAGATGGCATTTTACCCACACCTCTAGACTAGTAACTAGGAATGAGATGGGTGGACAGTTGGCATACATCAAGAGGAAAATGTGATCCAGAGACCTTTCAATTGAGGGTTCTCTTAATATACAGTATAATTATTAACTCTGAAAAGCTGCTTAACTTAAAAGACTGGGCAATTGATTATTCTAAAAAATACATAATGTTAAAAAAAATACCTGTTCGCAGAATCAGCAACAAATTATTTCCACTATTTTGCTTTCTTGTTTAATCATAACTTAGAATTATAAAAAGAATGGTACACAGTACTTCCTAAATTCCTGTGTAGATTTTAAGAGAATTAATCTATACATTGCAGACCATTCTGTGTGCTACACCTAGTCTTTTTGATGTTAGGCTCTAAGAAATAATCCACATAACCATTTCTAGAAACATGTTGATTACTGTGCTATAAGAATTATGAAGAGGTAATTGGATCAATACACCTGTTGCTTATAGGGGTGTAGCCCTGCAGGGTACCGTCATTGCATCGGAACTGAAGAATATGCACAATATACAGGCAACAGTAGATTGCATCCGGCCAACGGATAGGAGGTGGCTGATTTCATCCAATTCCCCTTCTCATTCCAGCCCTTAATTCTTTGGCTCTTTATCCAGGAAAGTTCCATAACCCAAAGTGTCAGCTTTACAGGAGTTTTCTAGGGGCTGGTGGGGGGATGGGAAAGCTGGGGCATCCAATGGTGGAAAGCTGATGTGAACCAGCTAGTGATCTGTGCACATGCTGTCATGGCATTCTGAGGGTTTCTAGCATGGCAGGAAAGCTGCGTGCTTTTACAGAATGAAACAGGCTTTGAGTAAATACAAATTGCTTCTGCATGTACAAAATAATCTATAACCTTCTCTCTATACTCACCGCATGGTAGAGCATGCAGTACACTGTGATTTCTGTCTTTAACCATGGCTGCTGATCAGGTATCCTGAATATGAACAAACTAGGAGTTAACATTTTGCAGAAAGACAGAAAAACTTATTTTGAAAAATTGGGAATATTGAGCAGGGCCAGATTGGGGAGTGAGGAGAACTTTGTTTTCATTATAAAGTCCTACATGTTCAGTAACAGGTTTCAGAATTAAGAATATTGACCGTTGCATATAACCTCAGGACTTTTGGCAAAACTTTTTTGTATGTGTGGTATTCTTTTTTTTTTTTTTTAGAAATATTGAGAAAACTTAAAATGGCGAGTGCTCATTCTAATTGTCATCATTGTATGGGCTCCCTTTGTGGAAGGCAGTATGCCAGGAAAGAAGAGAACACTTACTGTGTTAGGTGCTATGACAGCCTATTTGCTAACTTCTGTGAGGAATGCAAGAAGCCCATTGAATGTGATTCCAAGGTAAATACTGGTTAATGTATTTATTTATTTATTTATTCACTTCATTTATGCCCCACCTTTCTCACCAATGAGGACTCAAAGCAGTTTACATTTTCCTCGCCTCCATTTTATCCTCATAACCCTGAGAGATAGGTTAGGCTGAAAGTGTGTGACTGGCCCAAAATCACCCAGCAAGCTTCATGGCAGAGTGGGAATTCACAACTGAGTGTCCCAGATTCTAGTTCAACACTCTAACCACTATACCCAACTGGTTTACAGTTTCGGTAGAAAGAAATTTCCAGGTATTTTCAGTAGTAGTGAAATATTGATCAGAGGCAATTTTGGACTAATTCAATTGGAAATGTCAAAGTCTGGTAGGGTTGCCAACACCAGCTTGGAAAATTCCTGGCTATTTAAGGTTGGAGACTGAGAATGCATAGTTTGCGAGGGGAGAGAGCTCAGTGGAGATATAATTCCATATAGTTCACTCTACAAAGCTGCCATTTTCTCTGAAGGAACTGGTCTCTGTTATTTGGAGATCAGTTGTAATTCTAGAAGAACTTCATGCTCCAACTGGAGGTTGGCAACCCAAAGTGCTGGTAAAGACTATTCATTACTGGGCAAGATTATGTCGTTACTTTTCCTGGCTGTACATCTGATGAATGGAGTTGCCTTCCTAACTATTTTTTATTTCTTTCAAACATTTCTACACTACCCTTCCACCCCATTCAGGGTCCCCAAGTCAGCGAACACTAAAACATTTCAAACATCAAAGCACTAAAATATTAAAAATAATTTAAAATAAATATATATAAAATATTCAAAACAAATTAAACATAAAAACACAAAAACCTCTTTGGCTGGGTTGGGGCATATTTAACTTACTGAATTTATTGCCACAAGATGTGACAAGGGCCACTAATTTAGATGTCTTTAAAAGGGGACTAGAGAAATCCAAAGAGGACAAGTCTATTCATGGCTCTTAGCCATGATGGCTAAATGGAGCCTTCATGTTCAGAAGTAGTATACTTAAAAGACCAGTTGCTGGGAGATAACAGCACTGGTTGTTTTGGCTTCCCTGTTCTGTTTATGAGAATTCCGACTAGCTGCTGTGGGAAGCAGGATGCTGGACCAGATGGAACTTTAGTAGGAAAAGGAAAGCAATTTTTACTAAAAACTGCCTTTGGCCAATAAACATTTTAAATTCAAAACCATGCATTAACCTATTTTGATTAATTGCTATGCTAACTCTCTGGTCAGATGGGCAAAAAGGGTAACCTTTATAAGGATGCCTGTTACCTTTCCTACTGCTTAAGAGTTATCCTTGCTCTTGGTTAAATCAATTTTTACTCAATCCTGATCATAAAGAAAACAGCCCACTTCCAGCTATCTTGCTAAGATAGAGATCTAATGATGACCTCATTGAGATGACAGGGGCTGAAACACTGACATACAAACCAGAAGGCTGAGGGTGTGGGTAGGGTTGCCAGGTTCCCCTGTCTTCCCAGTGGGAGGTGGTGGACCCAGCACTTACCTTTTCCTCTTCTTCCTCACATGCACTACGCCCAGCCTGCACAATGATGTCACTTTGGGGAAGTGATGTCATCACGCAGGCCGCAGCCGCCCTGAGGAGTGCTCCCGTGCTCTGCAGGGGCCAAATCAGGCCCGATTCGGGTCAGATCAGGCCTGAATCAGGCTGGATTCGGGCCACTGCAGAGCATGGGAGCGCTACCATGCTCCACACTGGCCCGAATCAGACCTGAATCTGGCCCAAATCAGGCTAATTCATGCCCGAATGACTGGATAGGGCTGCTGTGGAGCGCGAGAGCTCTGCTGCACTCCACAGTGGCCTAATCGGGCCCAATCCAGCCTGATTCGGGCCCAGATTGAGCTGCTGCAGAGCACAGGAGTGTGCCCGTGCTCTGCAGAGGTCCGATTCGGGCCCAATCCAGCCCAATTTGGGCTGCTGTCGAGAACTGGATTGGGGCTGTGGGAATGTGCAGCATCACCTGGGTGTGTGTTCCTCCCCTGCCAGCCATTATCTGAATTCAGCATCCTAATATAAACAAAGACGTTAAAGTACTCCATTAACTTCAATAAAATAGCTTTTTAAATAACTGATAAAAAGCAACCCGTGGCAAGGTTTTTAGCCATTTTGCTTAAGGAGATCATGGTGCTTTCTCTCCTTGGTGTAATTCAATTGATAAGATGAAGGAAAATGTTAAAATAAACACTTTTGACGAATTGCCAATGAAAAATGACTTCCGTTGGTCTACAAAACAAATTGCTTCTTCTAATGTAACAGCGACACTAAATGATTCAAGAGTCCCACTATAAACAAAATGTTTATCATTTTAATGTAAAAATAACATCTTCATGAACAAGATACCTCAAAAAAGGTGATTTGATAAAATATTTTATTTGCTAAATGGCAAGTTAATTTCTTCTGTATCTCCTCATGCTTCCTCACTTATCATATAAATGATATCTTGGTGGGAACAGAAACATACAAAGTAAACAGTCTTTGGGGGGGTAGTGTCCCTTGCATTTAACTTTTCTTTGTTACTAAGAGGAAATTCACATGAGAACTGTGTGTACCTCAGTGGAGCAGGGTAGCAGACGAGTGCCTGCCTTTTCCTTCCACAGAGAGCAATCCTATGGAGAGTTATTTCAGTCTGAGTTAAAGGATTTAGATTGGAGTACCTTTGCTTGGGAGTGTACTAGAAATCCTATTTGTAGTTCCTATGTCTGATGGATAGCCCCTGCCCCTCCTTCCCCATCATTTAATTTTATGCTCCTCAGGTGGTGAATGTTGAGAAATCTTAGGAGAGGCCAGAATAGAACTGTCTTTGTGACTATTATATTTGGGAGGAAATGCAAAAGTTTGCCTTTCAGCCACTAGGATAGCTGTTGTGGGGGTGGGAGGTTTGTCATCTAGATTCATTGGGGGGTAGCTAAAAAATCTTAAGGGTACAGGCGATATATTGTTTGTTCCCTTTTATGCAGGTAGGGCACGTGGCCTGACATCTTCAGTTACAGGAAGTCAGGTAGGGTAAGGGCTGGGAAAGTGGAAGATCCTGTAGAACCACCACTAGTCAAAAAAGATAAATACTGAGCTAGAGACAGGGAGGAGGAGGAGGAGGAGGAGGAGGAGTAATCAGTAAAGGGATGGGGAACCCATCAGGAAAGGGATAAGGAGGGACCACGGACTTTATTACTATTGCTGTAAACAATGAGGAACCATGGACTTCACTACTATTGCTATGAGTATGATCCTCCTGGGTAGTTCCTGTGTTGTTTAATATGTCAGTCATAAAATTGCTTATACTCTGTTTCAACATTTCTTCAGCTCTGTATTGATTTCTGCTGGTTTTTAAATCTTTGCAAACTGGCATGTATGTACCCATTTCATGTTTATTGAAATGTCTTTGATATTGACTGTACTGACTCACCTCAAGTCTCAGAAAGGCAGACTATAAATAATGTAAATAAATAAAGTTTGTCTCTTCATATACTGCTTTTTCCCTTTAACTCAAGGCAATGTACATCATGGCGTCTTCAGACTATCCCCAGGGTCCTATCTCTTTTTAGGATCCTATGAATATGTAACTTCCTCTGGTACAGGATTACCAGAAACGAATAGAAAAACAGTCTGTACTAACGCTGTTATTTTAACAGGGCCAGCTACACAATGTCTGTGCCTTTCAGTCACCTCTGAGGTCATCCTTGACATTCAGTATGAAAAAGAAGCTCAGGATGCCTTCAGCAAATTGATTTTATCTACCTGCATTTTTAAAGGAAACAAATGCTTTTTATTAACATGCATTTATTGTCTCAAAGGATCTTGCTTATAAAGGCTGCCACTGGCATGAAGCATGCTTCAAGTGTGCCAAGTGCAATCACTCTTTGGTGGAAAAGCCATTCGCTGCCAAAGATGATCACCTGCTGTGTACAGAGTGTTATTCTAATGAGTATTCATCAAAGTGCTTCCACTGCAAGAGAACCATTATGCCTGGTAAGATAACAAGGAAAGGGGTTTTTACCACCTAACTAAATAAGAGCATGGTACTTTTAATTAAATTTGAGTAATTGATTAGCTGAGCTTAAAAGGCTCAGCTTTCTGGACTTGAAACAATGTATTCCTGAACTTCTTTAATCGAAGAGCCTTGTCAGATGAATGTCTCATTGCATAGGAAATGTGGAATTTTCCATTTGCTATTCAAACCTAAATTTGCTGATGAAATTTCATTTTTCTCCCCCTCCCATTTTTTTAATGTTAGCCATTTATTTTATTTCAGATTACATTAATAATGCCTGTTCTCTAAGCAGAGAAAAACTCACGGGAGACAATAAACAACCATTTCTTCACGTATCAAAATTATTTCCAAAGTGTGCAGTGCTACATATACATGATGTAACTTAGAACTCATTAGACATCTAAATTGTAACCATACAGTCAGGCATGTGACATATTAAACCACACTGGGTACAGTGACAAGTCCAAAAGTCAATTCTCAAGACGACAGTTTCTCTTTGGATCTTCTTTAGAAATTCTTGTGAGTGGTAGAAGGCCGAAACGATGATGGTGTAAAAAGGACCGAAACGGTGTAAAAAAAGTAGTGAGTTAATGGACGAGATAGGAAAGATGAGTGAATCCATTAAGACCTTGACAACATCTTCGGACTTTGAATTGCGGCTGCGAGAGATTAAAAAGGAGATACAGCTGTTTGAAAACCGGACTAAGGATATTAAGGTTAAGAAGTACAAATGGGACACGCTAGATTATGCTAACAACAGGGTTTATCACTGGTGGGATCAATCTCGGAAAAATAAGGACAGTCAATGGAAGGTTACCTGGGCCAATCCAGTCAGGTCCTTTTCGGACCTGGAAACATCAGGACTGTCGGATAGTTCCAGCGACGAGGGCACAAGTGGTAGGAATCTGAGGAATAGAACAGTGTACCCAAACAAGAGACAGCCTTTTTTAGACAAAGGCAAGAGGAGAACCTTCCAGAAGTCCAGACTGAAACCTTAATATTTAATTTGTCATCTCGTAATTTGAGCACAGCTGAAAAGAATGTAATAGAGGTTTAGGCTTTGTGCCTACATCCGTTTACCAGTCCTTTCAGACCCATTTAGATGTTTTCAAGCTGATCCGACAAATAAAATTGAAAGCCTTCTTTAAGATATCTGTAGGAGACGTCGCCATCCCTGACTCAGGAATTCCTAAACGCCTTAAAAGGGGCTCGACGTTTATGCCTCCTGTAGTAGACCATAGGGTTGATACTTTCGAGCACATGATAATGAAAGATATCATTGGAGAGCAAGCCTCTAAAGGTCTGGCATAATTTGTCTTTTGTGGAAAGACAGGCAGTTAAGACATTGAAGAGCGATATTAACATTGTCATTAAACCTGCCGACAAAGGCGGAGGGTTGGTGGTTATGGATCGTGATATGTATATTGCAGAAGTGTTGAGACAACTTGGGGATAGGTCTAGCTACCTAAAGATTCCGACAGACCCCACAGACCATATTAGAAGCCTCATTAAGGTGGTATTGGATGAGGCCAGAGAGTTAGGGGAGATAAGTGATAATTTACATTGAGCTTTATTGACGAGATCCCCCCGGGCCCCTCTCTTCTATGTATTTCCTAAGATCCACAAGAATATCTATCCACCCCCCGGCCGTCCTATAGTTTCAGGATGTGGCTCCATTTTGGAACCCTTGGAGATCCTCCTGGATTCTGTATTACAACCAGCAGTGGCAGACATACCATCTTTGGTGATACTAGGGATTTCATAAGACAGGTGGAAGGATTGGAGCTGGATAGGGACACAGTATTTCTTACTATGGATGTCAGTTCCCTATATACCATTATTCCCCATGAAACAGCTAGAGAAGTGGTGGAGGAGGTACTCTGAACTAGGGGAGACAGCTCTCTTCCAGCTGAATTCCTGTTACAACTTTTATATCTGGTTCTTGAGAAAAATTACTTCAGGTTTGAGGACTCTTTTTTTCTACAGACGAAGGGTGTGGCGATGGGGTGTGCCGCTGCACCCAGCATTGCTAATTTATTTATGGCCAGATGGGAAGAACAACACTTATTACATCAATCGAACCCATATAGGGAGGGTGTGTACCTCTTTAAGCGCTATATTGATGATCTCTAATTTTTATTTAAAGGAGCCAATCAGGTGGAGGAGTTTTGTAATTGGCTTAACAGCAGAGATGTCAATGTGAAATATACATGGCACCATGACATCCAAGAGATTCACTTTCTGGATCTCGTGATGTATAGGGATAGTTGCAATAGGGTACAGGTGAGAACTTATAATAAGGAGACGGACCGTAATTCGTATTTAGAATATGGGTACTTCCACCCCCGCCACTTAAGGGAAAATATTCCCTATGGCCAACTTCTAAGGATTAAGCGGAACTCATCATCTCCGATGGATTTTGCGAGAGATAGTGAGGTCATGTGTAGAGAATTTGCTAAGAGACGATACCCACAGCGAGTCATACAATCCACCTTATCCAGAGCCAGATCAACATGTAGAACATCGTTATTTGATAAGAAAACACAGGAATCACAGAATAGGATTAGATGGGCCATAGAATACACTTCCTTAGCCAATCAGATTAAGAGAATTGTGAGTCACCATTGGAAGCTAATAGAAGACATAGAGGGCTGTGAACTAAAGCCCTTAGTTGGATTCAGGAGGACGAGGAGTCTCTGGGACGATTTAGTCCATACAGACATGCATGCTACAAGGGAAAGGCAGGCATTACCACAAGGTAATTTTAAATGTGGTCGATGCAATATTTGTAATCAACTGTGGGAAGGGAGGGAGATTATGATGAGAGATAAACGATTAGTTTTTCATCATTTCGCAACGTGCCAAACATTGGGAGTGATATATGCTATTGAATGGCCGTGCCCACTAATATATGTCGGATGCACATGTAGACCAATTAAAACCCGGGTCCTGGAACACATCTTGCATATTAGAAATAAGATCATGGAGGCACCCCTCACCTCAAATTTTGTAGAAAAATGGCACAAGGAGAATGCCTTTCTTTTTTTTTTTTTATATATTTTTTTATTTTTCATAACTACAAAACACTACACCAGACTATCACAAGGAAAGGGAAGAGGGAAGGGACAAAGGGGAGTGGAAAAAGAAAAAGGGGGGGGAATGAACTACAAACACTAAACACTACACTTCAATGTTTCCCTTCATACTGTCATAATACAAAAATAGCTCCATAGAATAATGATGGAGTGGTTAATCATACAGAGAATAAACATTTCAAATTCTGATTAAACTTTCCTCCCCCTTCTGGGTCCCGGACGCAATTCTCTCTGTGCAACTGCTGTTGCAATGCTCTCCTCCTCCCCCCCCCCCTCCGGCTCCTCCTTTTCTTCGTTCTTGGTGCAGCAGAGTTCTGGGTTTTTATTCTCAAAATCCTTTAGTTGATCTTCTGATAATATCTTATAGGCCTGATCTTTATATCTGAACCATATTCCTTCCGGGAATAACCATTTGTACTTTATTCCATGGTCCCTCAGAAGAGCTGCAAACTTTTTATATTTAAAACGCCGTTTCCGGACTAGAAATGGAACGTCCTTCAAAATCTTGACTTTCAAACCCATAAAGTCCAAATCCGCATTGTATGAGTTATATAGGATGGTGTCCCGAATCTTTTTAGTTGAAAAGTCAATAATGATCTCACGAGGCAACTGTCGCTTTGTTGCATATTTTGAAGAAGCCCGACGGACCTCCAAAATGGCGCTTTTAACCTCTTCTTTAGTCGTCCTCGCGGGTGTCGCCAGTAGTTCCGAGACCAAATCCCACAGATCCTCATTTTCCTCCTCTTTCACGTTTTGGAGACGCAAAATTGTCTGCGTTCGTTCCACTTGTAGCCCGATCAGTTGGTTCTCCACCAACTTCAGCTCCTTTTTTGTAGCCTTCACAAGTGACGCACTTTCCAGAGCAGACTTTTCTGCCCCCCCCCGCTGCTGCCTTAATGGTTTTCACCTCGCTTTCAATTAAGCCCACCCTTTGATCAGTTTCGTTCAGCTTGTCAACAAAGGGTTTTATGGCTTCCACCACCGCCCTGCGCACCAATTCTTCGAGCGACT
Source organism: Eublepharis macularius (assembly GCF_028583425.1). Lineage (NCBI taxonomy): Eukaryota > Metazoa > Chordata > Lepidosauria > Squamata > Eublepharidae > Eublepharis > Eublepharis macularius. The sequence goes on from NC_072790.1 coordinate 88,093,975, forward strand.
CCCCTTTCTGCAAGGTGGCCGAGATTGACTTACCGAGAGCGGGACTTTGCTTCTTTGCTGCCATTTGGGGGGGGGGGGGCGCCAACAAAATTCTGGAACTCCACGAAGGGGAAGAGCGAGTCTTCTTCAGATCAACCTCTCCTTCACAAACGCTTGTAGAACAGAAGGGATTCGCTTGTTTACAGGCTTCCGCCTGTTTCTTTTACTTGCCGTTTCTCGTTGCCCGGCGGCACTCGAGGCGCCGCGCACATCTGCCGGCCTCCATAGGGACAAACGGGCAATTCCCTCCCCGCATTGATTTCGGGGAGTTCTTCCCGCCGCGTCCCGGACCCTGGCTCCCTCCCTGGGAGTCCTGGGGGCTAATCCTTGCAGATCAGCCGCCCGGTCAGGGTGCCCGGTCGTTTCCTCCCGGACCAGCCGAGAGGAGCGTCCGGCATGGCTGAGAAAACGAAACCGAATCCCCAAGGAGAATGCCTTTCGTGTAGCGATCCTTGAAGTAATTAACAAAGGCAATCAGGAAGCAACTCAGGTTGCGCTCCTACGTCGGAAAACGCAATGGATTCACAGGTTACAAACAATCAAACCAGCGGGATTGAATAGTGAGCTCTCTCTGAGCTGCTATCTTTAAGAATAACTAGTATTTACCACTGGTGAGGCCATGAAGTCTATTGATTCAGTTGATTGTGAGCAACTTCCCTTCTCAAGGGAAGCTCTGTCACTTTAAGAGTGGTCCCAATAATGAGGTAAAATGGGTTAAAAGGAATCGGTGATTGTTACAATTGGCGCAAGAGAGATCGCTTTGCTGCCATGCTCCGGGTTTACACATTAGGAATGTCCATCGGAATTGAAGGTGTGTATTAAACATATATATGGGCAAGAATGTTTTTGTAAAAGTGTATTGTGGTGGTAAGGTTGACTATGTTAAAATGTATGTAGTGAATCTTAACTGTTTGTTATAGTGGGAGATACGCCCCTGAGGAAGTGAAGGGACGAAATCTGTGCTTTTGAGCCGGCCCCAGATAGGGCGTGGCCATGGAACCTTTCATCATTTCGGCCTTCTACCGCTCAAAAGAATTTCTAAAGAAGATCCAAGGAGAAACTGTCATCTTGAGAATTGACTTTTGGACTTGTCACTGTACCCGGTGTGGTTTAATATGTCACATGCCTGACTGTATGGTTACAATTTAGATGTCTAATGAGTTCTAAGTTATATCATGTATATGTAGCACTGCGCACTTTGGAAATAATTTTGATATGTGAAGAAATGTTTGTTTATTGTCTCCCGTGAGTTTTTCTCTGTTGTACCTACAGCCTCTTTATGGGAGCAGCCATTGTTTTTCTTTGCCTGTTCTCTAAGCAGGGCAGGGCACCATTCATGACTCTTACTCTATTTTATCTATACAACAGCAAGCTAGCCCAAACCCTTTCCAATGAAGACAGCTAAGCACCCTATGCAGGATGCAGATAAAGGCCTTAATACCTTGTAGGGATGCCAGACACCCAGTAGGGGCAGGGGATCCCCTGCCCCCACTCCCCACACCCCGCCCCCACTTACCTAACCAGCAGGGAAGCATGCACTTTCTGTTTGCGCTCCCCCGTGATGCTGCGCACTCCTGTGCATAGCAGCCGCTGGGATTGGGCCCGTTTTGGCTCAGATCAGGGATGCTGCAGAGCGCAGGAGCGCTCCTGTGCTCTGCAGCACATCAAAACAGACCCATTTTGGCTGAAATCAGGCTCGTTTGGGGCTCGTTTTGCTGTGGATTGGGTCCGTTTTGAGAGCTCCTGCGCTCTGCAGCACCTCAAAATGGGCTCAATCCTCAGCAAAATGGGCCAATTTTCAGGTATTGTGGAGCGCAGGAGTGCTCCTGTGGTCTGTAGTGACTCAAAACGGGCCCAATCCACGGCAAGCCGGGCCTGTTTTGGCATGGATTGGGCCTCTTTTGAGCCCCTGCAGAGCCTGGTGCACTCCCAGGGGCCGCACAATGACATCACTCCCGAAGTGATGTCATCGTGCTTGTGTGGGGGGGTGCACATGCACTTTGCGCACACACACACACCCCATCTCCCTCAAGGTAAGTGCCAGGCCCCTATCCCCTGCCGGGAGGTTGAGAGCACCTAGCAACCCTAATACCATGGCCACTTGAAAGATGAGGTTCCTCCATGTTTGTTTGTTTGGAGGGGCAGTGTTTAATATCTAGGCTGATACTGAGTTCTCGAAACTCAAAGGCTTGCACAATGTTATATGTATTTTGGGTGGTCTTAATAAACTGTATAATATAGATCTTATTTTCAGATTTTGCTATGGACCAACATAGCTACCTATTTTTTAACCTTCTGTGAGAAAAGTAAGGCTGAGAGAGTGACTAGCCAAATGAGCTTCATGGGAGAAGGAAGATTTACAAAGATCCCCTTGCTCCTAGTCCTATGGTACACCCATTTACTTTTTCCCAAACTAAATAACCTGTGGATTTCCTCCCACTCAGCAGAGCAGGTGCTCTTCAGAAGAAGCCAAGAAACATCACCTTTTTGTTTGCAGGGAGCACCCATTCAGAAAAGCAGTTTTGATTACTGAAGGATGCTTGACTGTAACCTGCTAGCCTTTTGTAAGTGGCCACAGCCTTCATTTTATGCTGGCACCTCTTTCTCAAAATTCCAAACATACCAACGGGCTGGGTCTAACCACTACACCACACTGGTTCTCAAGTATTTTCTCTGCAGTGTGACTGAGCGAGTACAGTTGGGAGCTCATAGTATCTGTTGGATCACATTGTCCACACAGCAGGCCCATACTGTTTTGAATATCTTTTAATACATTTCGATGTAGCTGTTAAAAAGTTCTAGGTCATCCCAAAAATGTATGCTGGGAAAATATTGCCAAAAGCTAGCTATAAGCGATAAGGAGTCCCTCAAAATAAATTCTTTGTAAACAGGGAAAGTATGTAACATAAGAGTCACAAGATTGATAGTGTCTACATCAGAAAGGAATTGGTTCAAGCAAACGTAGTAAACAAAAGGCATCCACATTAGACATGGGCACGAACTGCATTACGAACCAAAAAAACCCTCGAACCGCCTGATCTTCTGTTCGTGACCCAGCGGTTCATGAGGGTCCATGGCCAACGAACCAGTGTTTGTTGGAAGCCCAGTTTGTTGCATTCACCCACAGTTCGTGAAGCCAGACAGTCAGGCACCATCAATCAATTCCCTTGGAAACAGAGCTGGGGGAATGCCTGAACTCTGTCTGCACTTCTTCTGTCACCCTGGAAACCCGAATTGAAGTCCAGCTTACCTTGATCAGCAGGTCTTCCTTCCAACCATGGAGCTGCAAATTGGTTACAATTGGTTACATGGGAGAAGACACCTGGGAGAGGGAGGGGGAAGGGGGGTGTTTTGTAGCCATGGGCACTCCAATTTCATCCCTGCAAACCCTGATAGGCAGTTCTGATGGCCAACCCCTTGTACACTAGGCCAATGTCAACTGGTGGCTCTAATTGTATCGAGCGGGAGTTTCCTGGGGGCCTCAGATTGGAGAAGGTATAACTCCAAGATCCCTATTGCAATCTTGACCAAACTTGGTTACTGGCTGGAGGAGAGCCTGCTAAAAACTCCCCGTGAATATGGGCTCTCTAAGTGCAACAGGGGCCGTTCCGACGCCCACAAACCACGAACCTTGAACCGGTTCGGCAACGGGAAAAGTTCGTTGTGGTTCGCTGGTTCAGGTTTGTCATCGGCACTGAACCATGAACCACCAGTTCATTAATTTTTTTGGGTCCGTGCCCATGTCTAATCCACATACACTACTGGTTTGCTTCATTTTAGACAGTATTTTCATTTCTAAATCCTGTAGTACAAATTTTGTGATGACCTTTTATATTTAACAATAAAAACAGAGAAATCTTCAAATTAGTTTGCTTGGGTGAACAAAGGTTGATATGCTGTACTCAGTGAACGATGAAGAAAAAACATCCTAATTTTATAACTCTTTATATCTCTATAAAACATGTACAGTTGGCCAATAATCTGAGTGATTTTGTGTTTGGTTTTGCAGGTTCTCGTAAAATGGAGTTTAAAGGGAACTGTTGGCATGAAGCTTGTTTTGTTTGCCAACATTGTCAGCAACCACTAGGAACAAAGCCTTTGATTACCAAAGACAATGACAATTATTGTGTACCTTGCTTTGAGAAGCAATTTGCTCAATGTTGTTATTCCTGCAAGAAGGTAATAAACCCAATGCAAGTAGCAGGGGAGGTAGGGCGGCTAGAACATTTCCATGGATTTGACTGTACTTCTAATAAAACCTGGTCTAAATATCTTTGGCTTGGATAACACTGATCAAGGGGATGCTAGAAATCAGTTTTTCCATACACCCAAAAAGGTAATCAGTAGGTCAGTGCTGACAGGACTGTGCATTTTGCAGTGTACTTCACATTTCAGGAGCAACACTTTAGGATGCTGGAGGGTTTTGCTTCCTCCGCCTCCCATAAGCATCCTTCTGTGCACCTGATACAGAAAGGCACTTAGTGTGGCATGTTTCCAGCCTCCTATAAATGAAATTCTATGGTGGATATTGCACCAAACTAGAGCCCTTTTTATGGTAATTGAGAGTCTAAAAAACACTTATCACAATGCTACAATCCCAGGGGGAAATTATGTGCCATTATAGTTTTTCCTTTCTATCTAGCAATTCCAGGACGGCAGGCTCTGAACCAATTCAGGTCATTTTTATGGGAAAACAGATCAACATTCTGGGGAAGGGATGGAGTTGTGATAGACCCAACCCCCTGTACAAAATTAGTGCCTACTGAGCAATTATAGGTACATGTGTGAAGGACTGATTTGTGTATAGTTATTTGGTGGGGTGAAAGCAGATGATTACTTATGAAGTGGTACCTAAAGCTCACCAAGGGTTGGATCCTATGCAGCAGCAGCAGCAGAGCTGTGCTACACAAAGAACAACTTTCTCCTTCCCCTACAATCTTCTATGTCCCACAAAATTCTGCCCCCTGAGTGTCAGTGGGCCTCCAGAAATACTGAAAATGGTTCTTACCCTCTTCTATAAGTGGAAGAGCCTTCCTCAAGGGGAAAGAAACGTTAGACTCCAAGCCCAAGTCGTTCCATGCCAACTGTACTCTCAGCTGTTTCATCCTGCTGTGGTAAGGAGAATTTCACTGTGTTTGCACCTGATGAGGAACCTGAAGGAGTAGGGAAATGAGGAAATTGATAAGATTGTTTTTTCCACTGTACAAGTATGTGTGTGAGAGAGAAAGAGGCCCCTCGCCCACTGTTTCACTCTTTGGCCATCTTGGCCACTGGGGTTGCGAAGGTTTCCCCAGGCCTCAGAAAGTCACAAGTGGGGAAAGGTTACTTCACTCAGCCCCCCCCCTCCTCAGTTGGCTCAGACAGACACTCCCCAGTTCCCTAGGAGTGCTCTGCCGGTTCTTCCTCCCTGGCCTGCCTCCCAAATCTCCTTAAATAGGGAGGGGCTCTGCCTTCCCCAGCACAGCACTCAATCCACTGCCTAGAACTTGCCAGTCCCAGCTGCAGGAGGATGGACTGTGAGAACAGCCAGGCTGTCTTGCCTCCCCACAGGGCTGCCTCTGGGCTTCAGGAGGCTGCCTTAGCCTGGAATGGCCTGTTTCCGCCTGGCTTCTTTTCTTGTCATGGTGTTGAAGGCATGATCTGGGGCTGCAGCCAGGATGCTTCCTGCTGGGCTGCAGCTGCACAGAGCCATCCTTGTCCTGACCTCCCAGCTAAGTCCTGCACCAGAGCCACAGCCTCCAGTTGCTTGAGCGGCATCCTGGGCAGCAACTGAGTGACTGCTGCTACTCTCTGGTAATTTCTTTTTTTACCATTCAGTTTAGATCCTAGTGGGTGAACACATCCTCATGTTACAATCTCAATCCCATTCTAAAGCACACACAAACGTTTCCACTGTAAATGTTCCCTCCTTTATTTCCATTGAGGGGGCAGCTAACACGCATAGGTATGCTATATGTGCACTAGGTACCTCTGGATGAGACCCCTAACGTGCAAGACAAACTTTTTCTCTTCTTCTCTGCGCTTTATCTTCCATTCTTGTCTAAATTTGGACTGTATGTCACCTGCTTTCAAGTGCTAGATACTTTGATGCTGGTCTGTGTAGAACTGGGAGCAGAAATAGCCAGGGATGCAAGATGAGACTTAGCTTTTAAAAAATTGATTGTAGGGCCAGAGAACAACTTTAGGACAGGGTACTTGGCAAATTATTGCTCCCCAGTGGAAGCAGAGAACAGTGCTTCTGAACATGTGCAAAATATTTAAGGGGTGAATCTTCTTTGCCAGGGTCTATGATTTCAAAACAGGCCTTATTCTTGCTTTTTCCTTTTGAAAGAAGTTATTTCCGAGAATAATTTGCCTGCTCTAATGCTAACACACAGTAAGAATTTTTGCCAATTATTGTGCTGAAGTTTTACACTTTTGTGACCATATGCAAAGCATCTGGCTCACTATGTGTTTTTGTTTGTGGTCCATTAGGTGATAACCACTGGTGGTGTGACCTATCATGACCAGCCATGGCACAAAGAATGCTTTCTATGTACCGGATGCCATCAGCAGCTTGCAGGTCAACGGATTGTTTCCAAAGATGAGCATCCTTATTGTCTTGAATGTTTCAGCAGATGTTATGAGAAGAAGTGTGTGGCCTGCTCCAGGCCCATTACAGGTGACTGTTAACTATTCAGTTATACACACTTTTATTTCGGCAGTCAGCATTTTAATAGGGCTGTCCCAGCCTAGATTAAAGAAATGTCACAAATTTAACAGATTAATGAAACAAATAAGCCTTTACTTATTTGTATATGAGTAAAATGATTAGGTCAGAAGAAAATGTTCTTAGTTTTTGTTTTTACACATCCATTTATATCTTGGAAGAGGCATTTCCTTCCTGTTTGACAGAGAAGAGAGAACACCTCTTCTCAAACACTACCCAATACCTGAGAATGTTGTAAGCACTTATATTTAAAATGTTTATTTTTTAAAACTGCTCTCAGTTAATTAATGACTCGGATGGAGATAAATACAGACATCACATAGGATATTTCTTCCCCTCCTTCCTAAGGTCTGAATGACAGTGGGTTGAAGCAGCGGGGGAGGGGTCCTCCTCTGGTCCCTCTACTGAGAACAGGCACCATTGAGAGTCTGCCTTGCTATGCCTTTTCTCTTGCTATGCTCCATGTGCACGTGCTGTTGCTTCTGACTTATGATGACTCTATGGATGAATGTCCTCCAAAATGTCATTTTGTCAACAGCTTTGCTCAGGCAGAGTAAGGCTGAGTATATATAATGCCTTCTATAAAGGCATTACAGTATCAGCTTTTTTCCATAATCCCTTTCCTTTATAAAAAGGTGGTGGATTTTAGAATTGAGGGACTTCAGTAAAGAACTCCCGTGGTTCAGAATTCCTGATCCCATAATGAAACAAACCAAATGCCATCAAAACACTTTCACGGCCTTGCTGCTACTCACTTTATTCCACTCCCTGAATCTCATGAAACGCAACTGGAATGAAGGCCGACCAGTTCTAGGTTACCTTGAATCTTCATTCTTAAAGCCTGGGTAAAACAGAATACTTTCATGTTCTTTGCCATGTTCAGGGGAGCTGTACTTTCTAATGCCTCTAAGGAGACAATGAACTGAGCACAGAGTCATTAGAAACTACATCGTCTATGCATTCATGTTAGTGCCTGAACTCAAGAACACACAGGCCACCCATCATTGGAAGCTTATGGTCAGGACAAGTAGATATCATTTCATCTCATCACTTTAGAAATAGGTCGTTTCTGAAACTGACACCCTTCTGCTCTGAAATTCTGAATTCCTCATTCTCAGCCACAGTATAGAATCTTACCAGACTGACTCAAGCAATTCCGCACAACTCTGCCACCATCATCCTGCTGTTAACTACACCCACCAAACATGTTCAGGGTGCAAGCGACAGCTGGGCTCTTTTCCATGTCTGGGGGTGTCACTTGGCAATTCTCACTGTGTACAAAAATGAACAGATTTGTATTATGAGCTGCCTTGCATTTCTTACTTTTGAAAAGTGGGGTTGAAGTGTTCTTCAGGAATAGTGCAAAGTGACTCACGAGCACATAGCTATCTTGGGGCGGGCTGCAGGTTGTACTGTGGAAATGCCCAAATGAAAGCACAAATTCTGTCAAATATACAGACCTTGCACAGGGTCTTGTGAATGCTGACAGCAATGGATTCAGGGAACTTTTCAAACTGGAAGGAGCTGGGATGGGGGACAGGGGACGGGGACTAGACACCTCTGGTTCCTTGTGCCTGCTGAAGCCAAGTGCATCTGCCCAGCCCTTCTTCTCCATAGCCCTGTTGCAAAGAAGTGCTGCTGAAGCTAAGCCCTATGCTCCCTTTCCCTGCACATTGATTCAGCACTAGGCTAGGCAAAAGGAGGCAGGGAAAACTGCACACTTCTGCCATGGGATTGGAGTGGTTGGGTCGCCATCTTCCTCCTGCAAAAGGAGGTGCGAGTAAAGGGAAAGTATGGTGGTGGCTAGAGATGGGCACGAACAGCAATACGAACAAAAAAAAGCCACAAACAGCGCAATCTGCTGTTCGCGAACAAGCTGTTCGTGAGGCCCTATTCAAAATGAACAGGTGGTTGTTGCAAGTCTTTTTCGTTGCTATTTGTCAAGCCAGACAGTCTGGCACCTGCAATTAACTCCCTTGGCAACTTAGGCAGGGATTGTCTAAACTCTGTCTGAACTGTTGCTCTGGAAACCCCAATCTAAGCCCAATTTAACTTGATAGGCTTTCAATTGTGGAGCTCCAAATTTGTTACAACAAGGGAGCAAAGACCAGGGGGGAGGGAGGCTCCCAGCTCTGGCTTTGCAGACAGTGGAGAGGGAGAGACACAGCTGCTGTTGGCATTTTGATAGAGAGAGTGCATTGGAGCTTGAAATTTCTTTGTGTGTGTTGGGATAGGGGTCTACCCCTTCAAGTTCCAGGGCTGCTGCCAGGCTCTGGGGCCAAGTTATTATTTATTATTAGTACCTTTCCTGGTGCCTGCTCAGGTCAGGTTTCTGGGAGTGGTGCAGTAGGGATCTTGACCAGACTTGGATGATGGCTGGCCCCCACGAACATCCAACCACGAACATGTTCGTGCACAGGTCATGTTCGTAAGTGTTCATGAGTCCCTGTTCGTGGATGGCAACAAACATCATGTTAGGGTTTTTTTTTCTGTTCATGCCCATCTCTAGTGGTGGCGCACAAAGGGCTGAAGTGCAATCCCTTTCCTCCTCCCCCCAGAACTTTGGGGCAAGGAAGTGAGGCCATGCTTCTGGGATAAGCTGGCCAGCCAGCAATCCCACACATCTAGGGCTGCCCTCTGTGCACTTGTTCTGGTGGAGGGCCCTGTAGCTCTTGTGTTAAAAATCTACAAATCAATTTAAAATGGTGTTAGAACACACTTGTACGAACCATTGAAGGCTGGTTCAATTGGCCCTTAGCCTGAAGGAAACGCGAGGTTATCTTTAAGGCTCATTTTGTTTGTGTGCAGCTGATGTTTGTTTTTAAGCTTTCTGTGATGGAAGAAAAGAACTTTACTTCCCTAGCTTTGTTATGCTCTTGACCAGTACCCCTGGATGCCTAACGTACATTTGTACTTACTTTTTCTTGATACTTCATCAAGCTATTTGTATTTTAAATTATTATACCAGTTGTAATCTGCCCTGACCCTGCTGATGCGGGGAGGGCAGAATATAAATTGAATTAAATAAATAAATAATGGAAGCAGTATGCTTCATCACCGCAGCCTCCTCATGCCTGTTATTCTTACAAACAGTCCCTAAATGGGCTAGCTTAAGCACCCCAAAATCTGTTGAAAGCTATTCAGATAACAAATCCTGGCTTCAAATGGGGAAAATGTGTTACTAGTCCTAATGGTATTAGTCCCAACCGATGTTCTAGCTGAATGCGGAATGTCCAACTTAGTAAGTGCAAACAAGATTATTACAAAAGGTGATTAAATGTCACATGTGCAACTGAAGAACAACCAAAGTCACTTTAAGCTTACCTAAATCTTCAGTTTAGTTTTATACATAGCATGCTCCAATGAGTGTCCAAACTGGGAAAGAATTGAGCAAATGGATTTCCTATGCCATATGACTGCAGCAAAAATAAAAGGGGCTGGACGGCCCTTCCCTCTTGGTTACCCAGGTGATTTTAAAGACAGCACAGCATCTTCCATGGGGCTTTCCAACATCTTGGGTCTCATGGTAGAAAGGGAGGCAGAGCTACTGTTCCTCTCTAAAATCTTCCACCCGAGTCCACCATCTCACTTCACTCATTGCAGAGCCAGTCATCCCCCACTGCCACCAGGAATAGGGGTGGGGAAACCTAGAATGTCTTACCATCAGGATTTGTAAGTTGTACAACACAATATTAAGATCAGGAAAGAACAAAGAACATAATGACTGTTTTCTGTGACACATTCTTTTATTTAGTTCAGGCCTTACCTACACCTTTTGCCCAGCAGATTCAGTTACCAAGTCCCTCTGTGTAAAACACAGGGCTTTTTATACTATCCTGCTGATTTTCCTTTCAGCCACAGCTAAAAGCACAGATATAATCTTGTATGAGGAGCACTTATGTTGTATTTGACCAATAAAGCAATCAACTTTGAAGAACTGAAATATTTTATTTATTTTAATGGTCTTTGATTTCAAAGACATTTCAAATAAGTAAACAGCTACTTATCAGAGCAAACAGTCTTAATGTAGCAAGCAATACTGTTATGTATAAATACAAATCAGTGGAGCACTTCAAGAATTGATTTTTATTTCTGCTCTAATAATATTGAGTCAGCACATGGTATAATCACCTACCTAAGCAGCATGATAACTCACCTCATGATTCTATACTTATACAAGCAAGTTCTTATTTTAGCACTTTAGCACATGACTGGTAAATTTATATTTAGCAGAACATATTCCCCACACATAATTAGAATGAGTATAAAGAAGAGACTGTAGTCTAAAATAGAGATGGGCATGAACAGGGGAAAAATTAACATGATTATTCATTGCCATCCACAAACAGGGATTCACGAACATGGACAGACATGCCATGTTCACGAACATGTTCATAGTTTGAGATTTGTGGAAGCCAGAATGGCCCCCTTGGGACTTAGCTGAACTTCAGCTGTGATAAGGAGAGTCCCCCTTTCATGTCATTTTCTCTTCACAGTGGCAAAAACTGGACTGTCTGCTGGAAGCTATTTTGAGAGGTTACAAACTGACCTTCCCAATGTCCAATACCCACCAAAGTTGCAGGGGACATAGTCCTCACTGTCCTCTGAAGACCCCCCAAGTTTCAGAGAGATTGGACCCTGGGAAAGACATGATCCATGGGTCCCAACCTTTCCTGTCATTTTCTCTTCACAGTGGCAAAAACTGGACTGTCTACTGGAAGCTACTTTGAGGGGTTAGAAGGAAAGCCAGAAGGTGTTCAGACAGAGTTCAGACAGTCCATGCCTATGTTGCCAGGGAAATTGATTGAAAGGCGCCAGATTGTCTGGCTTTACGAACAGCTGATGAACACCACAAAGAGGGCTTGGAACGAACACATGTTCACCAGGAACGGGGCCTCACAAACAGCTTGCTCGCGAACAGCGGATTGGGCTGTTCATGGCCTTTTTTTGTTCATATTGCTGTTTGTGCCCATCTCTAGTCTAAAATACTTTACTGAATATTCAGTACTGGTTTGCCTTTCAATGTGAAGTATCAAATATAACAAACAAAAATGCAAAACTTTGGCTCCTTGTATAAATAATGTATCATGCAGCTAATCGGCCTGATTTCATTCCAACAATGGGGCCAAGGCTACTATGGCAAGCATGTATGTAGCCCTGTACCTGAGTAGCTAAATTTTCTATACCACTTGGCAGGATAATACAGGATAACAGCTCTACTATTGGAAGGAAGAGTCCTGGTTTGCAGGCCTTACTTAGTCCTGACCCTTATTCAGCGGCCATGAGTGAGCCATTATTGCCCCTTTCAGATGCTGCAATCATTCATAACAGGAGTGTGCAATGCTCCCAATGCTGTGGTTGTCAATTTCTGTGAATAAGGTAATGTACCAAAGATGTATGGGCACTGAAAATCAGCCTGTTGCCCTATGAATATGAAATTACAGCGGAATATTGGAAGCATCGCTGTTAGTGTGACCTCCTGTCAGTGGGCCTCTGTTATGTGTAGTTGTAATGTCTGAAAAGAGATTTTCTCTCAGACGTCCCTACCTCACAGAGGATGAAACTAGGAAAAACACCATCCTATATATTAAATGCAAGTATACAATCCTGAGTTTTTTTAATGGAAGGCTGGGATATGATTATAATAACAAACAACATGCAGAGGATGGTGAGTTACTACTTGGCAATTTTCTGTGCCCAGCTATTGAATTATGCTATAAGTGAAGGATATAAAACATCTTAAATACAGGGGAGGAAGCAAAATAACAACTGAAATATTTTAACTTGGAGCTCAGAATACCATCTATGAAAGCTGTGCATCTGAGAGATATCTATGGAGTTCTGGTTTGAAAAAAATAGGCCTTATCTAAGGTGAAAGATGAACCTAGAAGGCATTTTATGTGTTGATGCTAGGAGCCAAGATTAATTTAGCCTCAATCTGAAGCTTTAATATTCCCAGAGTTGAACAACAAATCTTGCCAGCAAAAGAAAAGCTGCTTTATGATTCAACATTTCTATTTAAATGGCTTATAATTAAATGTTTGGCATCACTCAGAGCCTATTTAAAAGTACTCAAAACCATTAGCTTGATCCCTTAAAAACAAATTGAATGCCTCCTCGCCCCCGCTCTGAGAAGGAACACTGCCAATTACTTCCAAATCTTCTCATTTCAGGAAAGTAACCAAAAACAATGAGAAATTCAGTCATGTGCATAACTGTGCCCCCCCACACACACACACACACACAACACACACTCTTCAGAATTTATTTAAAAGGTAAAATCAATGTTAGGCAACTAGCCATAACTCCACAAAAACATGTTTTTCAGGCTTATCTTCATTAATCTTTATATTTTGGATTTGTAGTCCACCCTGCTAAACAGTTAACTGCAACACCATGTTAATACATTATTTCTTAATATCTACCTTGCTTTTCTACATTGGAGCCGTTTGCTAACAAGAAATGATAAAATGCATTCAAACGTTCCAACTTCCAAGCCATTAAAATGATTCAGTTATAGGTTATAGCATGCAATTGAAAACCTGAGCCACACAAGCGAGCCTTTAGAGTTCATGCTTTTCCTGCAAATGACTGAGCAGTATAGGATTCATGTGTTAATCTTTGTAAAGCTTAAAGTTTTCTATGAGAAACGAGAGAACGCTGCTTATTGGAGCATAAGTGACTTATTACCCATTGTGATCTGCATGATGTGTACAGTCACACTAACGGTCTCCTGTCTTTCCTTTATAGGTCTCGGTGGAGCAAAATTTATCTCATTTGAGGATCGCCAGTGGCACAGTAACTGCTTCAACTGTGGGAAGTGTTCCAGCTCTCTGGTAGGGAAGGGATTCCTTACCCAGCAGGACCAAATCCTCTGCTGCAAGTGCAGCAGCACCGTATAGCTAAATAAATCCAAAGGCAAATGAATTCTACTATTCGCTTTAATAGTTCAGCAAATAGAAAACCTTCTAGAAAGTATAATCATTGTCTAACCAGGCAAGCCACTTTCTGACCCTGCTTCTGTCATAGTTGTGTACACCCCTGGTGTCCCGTATAGTCACTTTACATAAGAAGGGTCATGCTAGTAAAATAATGTCAAAGCTGTTACAAATTATTAACCTGAAAAAATGGCTCCTACTTCTTCTACTTCTCTGTTGTTTGGCGGACAAGAATGTTTAGATTGCAGTACAAGCCAAATACTATGTATAAATCCTAATAAAGAGGGATTATATGATTAGTGGTGGTGGTGGAAAATACAGTCAAGTTGTAGCCAACTTAGGGCGGCCCCTACTGGGCTTTTCAAGGCAAGAAGGGACTAGCAGAAGTGTTTTGACATTGTTTGCCTCTACGTAGCTATTGAACTCACAGATTGGAGTTTTTCTAGCAGCACAAGATTTAGCAGCTCCCTTATGGCTTTGGAGCAAGGGGTGGGGGTGCTGACATTAAATGTGCCTGTCTGTATTCCCTCTCAAAGCCAAACCATAATAATATAATTCCTTGGTGAAACAGGACTCGATCGAAGCAAGTTTCAGGTGGGTATCTGTGTTAGTTCTAGAAGAGCAAAATTCAGGTCTAGTAGTACCTTTAAGACCAACTAGATTTCCAGTCTTTAAAGTGATACTAGATCTGCCTTACACAGGTTGGACACTTGTCAGCTTCCCTCAAGTTTTGATGGGAAATGTAGGCATCCTGGTCTTGCAGCTGTAATGGAGAACCAAGCTGTAAAACCAGGACGCCTACATTTCCCATCAAAACTTGAGGGAAGCTGACAAGTGTCCAACCTGTGTAAGGCGTCTCTTGTAGCTTGGCTCTTATAGAGGAGAACAGTTATACACAGAGACAATACAAAGACGAAAACTAGCATAGACAGCAACTGTCCCATTAGTGGTTATTGACAGGCAGACACACATCCTGAGGTCACAGCCTCCCTTGATTATTTGCAAAGCCAAAAAGTGCAATTAATTTTAATATCAAAATTAGTCAAAGATGTATAAAACAATCTGCACTGTGTTTCCACAGCTTTCCTCTGGGAAAATGGTAAGTGTTGGCAGACATGGCTGGAGAAAGTCAGTCAAAACACAAATAAGGAAGAGAGTTTTTGATGGGCTCATATAAGAGCACATTTGTCATGGTTCTGGCAGGCCCAGAAGGAAAGGATCACCGTACATTCTAATGCAGAGAGACCTCCTCACTTTTTCTCTTACTCTGTTATGCCCCATCTCTCTTACAGACTCTCTGAAAGTCAGTTGGACACATTAGAAATTTGAAGATTTTAGCTCAAGTTTACTGTGGTACATTTTTATCCTGCCCTTACTGCCATAATCTTGGGGCACCATATGTAGTGCTTCCTCACTTCATGTTATTAATCTGAGAGAAAGAATCACTGGCCCAAGTGAGCTTTATGTCTGTGGTATTTGAATCTCAGGGCCAAGCTACACATGACGAATGACACTTGAATGGCAAGTGTATTTCTCCCTGTTCACTTGCCCTCCACTCAATCCACTTGCCGTTCAAGTGTCATTCGTCATGTGTAGCTTGGCCCTCAGTTGAGTGTGACATTTTGACTCCTATACCACACTGTCTGTCTCTAAGAGCTGGGTTGCATGGGGGAAAATCCGTTGTGCTGGTACTTAGTTTTACAGTTTAAATGTGGTCCAAATGTAACACCAAGTCATGTTTTGATACTGCATGAATGAAGCAAATTCTGCCTTGAGATCCTAGTTTAGAACAGCAAACAGTTTTTCCAGTTACAGTGTAAATGGCAAACTGTGGGTGGCATTAAAGCAAAAGTCCTTGTGTCTCAAAATTCACACTCCACCCCTAGTGGTTTCACTACCTCTTTGTACCTGCAAGCCATGTATCTCTTCATCTTTGTTTTCTCCATCTGCTTGACTTTCATTTCTAAAACAATTGCCCTTCACTTTTACAAGGTGTCAGTTATCAAAAATAGAACTAGGTTGCAAGAACTAAAAATAAGAATCATGGAGTGAGGCACATGTGCACTGTCATTTATAAGAATGGAGAGCATTAATATATGTCAGATGGTTTGCATGTTCTTAAAATAAAGTTAACCTAATTGTTTTTGCATCACTGTTCACCTAAATCTCTTGTTAAAATAGTCTTCTAAAAGTCTCTAAAAGGGAGAAATGAATTGTGCATGTTGAGAGGGGGGCGCTGACGTCCGATTTTGAAATGAAGAGAAAAAAGTTAACGTTTTAGAAAACTGTATTCCTCTAGAAGCTTTTGTTTCATATGTGAATCTTGCTTTAGCATTTTCTACTTTTCTGACCCATGAGCTTAGGTAGCCATAGGAAAATCTCAAGTAGGATGGTCAGGCATCCTGCTATATCTGGACACTTCTCAGCAACCTAATTTGTTGCTCACCAACACCTGAAGTGCCAGCAGAGAGAATGAGAGAGTGTACTGGTGCACTGACATTACTTCTGGTGAAAACCAAACACAACATCATGGGATGCTCTAGGATATGCAAAAAATCTGTAGTTTTATCATAGAGTTTTGGAAAATCCAAGAACATCCCATGATGTCACTTCCTGCTAAGATGGGAAGTGACATCAGCATGCTAATGGGACACTGGCATGCTAATACCCACCCTGTAAATGTTCCTGAGTGTTGCCAGCTATACCCTGGTGTGACAGAATCAGCATAAAAATGTCAGGAAGATTGGATGATTGACATATCACTTCTCCCTTCTGTGGCAATAGAATGATGAGCTGATGTTTGGTGCTAACAAAGTGAGATTGACAGAGAAAACTGAAGAGTTGGAGCCTGGGATCTGATGAGAGGGGAGGTCACACTGAAAGTCTGAGGAAGAAAGGGAAAGATGTACTCTTTCTGTGAAAACAAAGTTTATGAAGCTCTTTTAGACCGAGTACTAGAGTGGGACAGCCAGCCCTAAAATTTTACTGAGACTCTAGAGATCTGAGAACTTATAGTTGGCCTGGGAAGTGGGTAGAAAGGAGTCTCCCTTTTGGCCAAAGGAACAGGGTTAGAGCTTTTATATAACTCCTACCCAGTATCTGTAGAGGGTTTTAACTCAGTGGTGTACACTGAAGTCTGCAGTAAAAGAGAATAGGTGCTGTGTGTGCATAAATTGGAGCATCTGTTCTGAAAAAGGGTGACAAAGGAGGAATTGTACTTTAAAGAAATCAAGTCTGATAACACCAGCCTCTCTCACCTAAGTCAGAAACCATAAGAAGCTCAACCATACCCAGTGTTTTGGACCTCACATGAATAGAGTAATCTGTGCAAAACCCACCTACTTACTGAAGCTTTTAAGTACCTGCCTACAATTCTACCTATCCAACCTACCTGTGAATAAACTTTCTGTTATCTTTCAAACTTCAATAAGCCCTGTGTGCCAGTTTAGTTTCTGAGGAAAACATAAACCCCAGTCTTTCCTTCTACTTAAGCTTGGCTGGGTAACATTACAACCTATACGTTCCTTTAGAGTGGGACAATAAAGAAAGTTAAGTTACAGGCATGAACATGCTACTGAAGGCTTCCCAGCCCAGGAGACAGCTTCATAAGCTTTGAGAGGAAGATTTTACCTCAAAGTAGGCAAAGGACAGCACCCACAAGAGAAAGAAAAGCGTTTGCAACACTTGGCAACTCTGATCTCAAAATATCTTTATTTTGTTATGAATTCTGACATGCATTCAAATGTAGATGCTATCCATTGCTTTTAAAGGGCTGTACATTAAGATAAACATGCTCGCTTTGGCCAGACTGTATAACAACTTGAACAAATAGGCCTTGATAACTAGAATTAGACAGAAGATGAATTCAAAATAATTTCTATCTATCTATCTATCTATCTATCTATCTATCTATCTATCTATCTATCTATCTATCTATCTATCTATCTATCTATCTATCTATCTATCTATCTATCTATCTATCTCTGCTTCAGAAACTGATCCTGCCAAATTACTTAGCACCTCAATTATTTAACAAGAAACATTTTTCACTAAACACATTCAAACTTTCCTCCTAATGCACTTCACAAACATAAACATGATATTTAACAAGCTGCCAAATGACCAGGATAAAAACAGACTTGGTTTAACAGCATTTAATCTGAATTCACACTATCTAGTCTCTACAAATCAACCAAACTTCAGAGCACCAACACAAGAGGTAGTAAAAACGTTGGCCATCCTAGATTTGTACTGACATCTCATAAATGTCTTGAAGTGTTGTTGGTCCAATATTTTCAGTTGGTTTTTAATGAAGAACTGAACTTAAAGAAGAATTGAACTGGTAAGACAATTATCTGATCTAACAACTTCCTTGGTGTGGACCAGCCTGTTCACACGGCTGCTTTTTAGTCCTGTGATTTGTCAAACCATTCCTATCATTCATTACAACGTTAACACATTATTTCTTATGGTTTGTTTCATCTCCAAGAGCAGGCAATTCAAAACAATTACTTCAAGATTTATGTTTATTTTCAAATTTCTGCAACCCATACCTTATTTTATTTGTTCGCCGAATGTCCTAGCTCTTGTTCATATTGACTTGCACTGTGTAGTCCACCCAGGGTCTCATTGAGAAAGGAGGACAGTAAATAAATAAGTAAATATTCATTTCACTTTTATTGTGATCAACATTTGAGCACCAGGCTTCAGAATTAACTTCTGAAATACAGACATCCTTTACACAGCAGATCAGCCAGAGTGCTGGTGCCCTTCCTTTGTGGTGGACTTTGAATTGGAAAGTATCCAGGGCTCATAAAAATGTGTTTATTACCCTTTAAATCAATCAGACAATTAATCAACGATATGTGTGTCAACTTATATTAATCAGGATAACTTCTAGCTTCAGAAAGCTGGATCTGATGGGTTTTTTTCTACCTTCCAAATGGCTTGTAGGAGAGATGGGCATGGCCGAGAGAAGGGGAGGATTGGCTCGGACAGTGGTTCTTCCTCCACTCCACCCTCCCTCTTCTGCTACAATTTAACTCATCCAAGACCCAAATCTGTGTAATTGTTCTTTTGCTATCGAACCAGAGACTTAGGCTCCCAAGTAGAACAGCATGAGCCCTAGATGGTCCAAGTGGAGGGAAGAACCCATACATTCCCATCCTTCACAGTCATCCCCGTCTCCCCCTCCCCTCCCCCAGGCTCCTGACCAGCTTTGAAAAGCACAAGCTTTGAAAAAAGAGACTTAAATAATAGCAGAGGATGGTGAGGGGGACATGCTGCCCTAGCCAATCTATTCCCTTTCCAAGCCACTCCCAGACTTCAAGGGTATGTATCCAGACCCCAGACATAAATCTTCCATTTGATAAATAGCAACTCTATTCCTATAGCATTCTTCTGAAAAAGTTGTAGGTTTTTAACTGGCTCATAATACTGGGATTCTGTGCTTCTTCGACTGAAAGGCAACAGACAGCAGTCACCTTCAACACCATGAGAAATACATGCGGATATTTCTCATGGCCTAGTCATTCAAAGAGACAGGAGAAAGAACAGAGTCAGAGAAATCAGAACCAGAATAAATGGGGCTTAGTAACTCTTCCGTTATTTTTAAAGTGTGAAGCAAGGCTCTTAACTTGAGAAAGTGTCTCTCCAGTGAAAATTGTCACTTTTATGGATACAAGCTTGGAGCCCTGTGCTTTATCAGGCTCTGCTCCCAGGCACAGCAATGCAAATGCAAAATCTATTTTTAATGCCACATATTATAGCTGGCAGGAAGCAAGAACTCCTTAAAGAATAAGGATTTTCTACGTAATGTCAATGCTTAAGAATTTATACTCAAATTAGGAATACTACAGGCAGTGATACATTGTATTATTAAGGAGTGAATTGTGCATCGTATTTTAAGCTTTAAAAAATGGATAGATTGCTGCATGCATAATTGGGCAGAGAGTGGCAATCTAGCCACATCAGGTTCTGTCTTTTATCCACTAGGTGGCATAACATTGCTACTGTCAAGGCAGCAGGTTCAGTTCAGGTTTCAAAGTTATCACAGTTGTATTGAAAGAAAGCTGATAGGGAAAAGAAACAAAAAGAAAATTAAGTTTGCAGAGGACTAAATAGGCACAGTTCTGTTGACTTCCACACTGCTAATATTGATTTATACCAGCTGTGCACTTGGTGTGATAATTTTATTAAAAAATTTCCATCTATCATGTTTCAGTATTATGAACTTTATCTCGGGGATTAAACATCTCTCCTAATTCATATACTGTTAATGCCTCATAGCTGGGTACCATAGAAACTGATACACAAAACCTTGAGAGAGTATCTGACTGTCAGCATTCACACCATGATTACTGTTTCTATTTATCATGGAAGCTTTGCCTGACTAATGCAGATACACCTGCATCAGCGGAACCAATGGACTGGTGGCCCAGTTATGCAATAACATAAGCCCATATGATGTAGAACTTTAGAATTCTCAAAATGGAAATACTAAAACTGCCTTACTGGATTGGATTAAGAGCTCATGTAGACCAGAATTGTTTCTGACCATAGCCATTTGAATAAGAACAGCCCTCCTGGATCAGTGATCCATCTAGTCTGGCATTCTGTCTCACACTGTAGCCAGAACAGTTGCCCTGGAGGACCAATGAACAGGGAATAAAGGTCAAGGTCTTCCCCCTGATGGTTGTTCCTAGCACTGGTATTCAGAAATTTGCTGTCTCTGCATATGGAGATTTCCTTACTCAACAGGCCATCTGTGCTAAAGGCTATCACTACATAGTCTGGTAGTAAATTCTACAAATTAATTACTTTTCCAGGAAGGAAAATTAGAGGTCTCCTGTGTAATAAAGAGTTTACTTATGTGGTAATTGGCCCTTGAAGTCCTGCCTCTCCTCCGAGGCTCTGAACCAATCCTTGTGATTTTGATCTTGTGTCAGGGTTGCCAGGTCCCTCTAGTCCCCTGGTGGGGGACTGGGAACCTGGCAGTCACCCTCTGTGGTGTGCGGCGTCCCTTCTTGCACGCATGCGCTCCTGGTGTCACTTCTGGGATGTCATCATGCGAGTCAAAGGGCGGCCCAGTGTACACTTCCATGCTTGCCGAAGGGCTAGATCCCCTTCCCGTGGGCCTGAAACGGGCCCATTGTGGGGTGTGAGGGCACACCACGGCAGGGTGCAAGGGTGTGCCAGAGCAGGGTGCAGGGGCATGCCACGCCACCCAGGGGGGTGCTGTGCCACCAGGAAGGCACCCGGGGGGCACCCCCTGCTAGCCAGGTAAGTTGGGTCAGGGGGAGGAACAGGGGATCCCCCACTCCAGGCAGGGGATTGGCAGCCCTATCTCATGTAAATTCAAGTGATTATTGCCAACCAATCAAAATCCATAAAGCTCCACTGAATGGGAAGGGCTGAGTTGTGGTTGTGGTAAAAGGTTCCAGGTTAAAAAGGAGAAGGAACAACTTTTTTCTAGACAGGGAATTTGCAACTCTAGATAAGAATGCCAGTTTTGCCAGTTTTATATTGGGCTTTCAGGTAGGATTTGAGGTTGGTTTAGGAAAGAAACCTTATTTTAGGGAGATCAATAAGGGACAAACTAGATGTGCAGGTTTTTAAAGAATTGGGGAACCCAGACCCAACTCTTTAAAAACCTGCATGTCAAGCTTGGCCCTACGTATCCTGTTAAGGGCCTGACATACCCGCCTTACATGTGCAGGTTCTATGGACAGGAGTTCTATGTATAATAAGAGTACCCTTGAACATGAGTAATAATTCTGTTGGTTGTGCTAAAAGGTTCCAGTATTTATTTATTTGTATACCTCACCTTTCTCCCCAGTGGGGATGCAAAATTTTCCTCTCTTCCAGTTCCTCCCCACAACAACCCTGTAAGGTGGGTAGGTTAGGTTAAGAATTTGTGATTGGCCCAAGGTCAGTATGCATGCTGAGGTAAGCTGTCTGGAGGAAGTGGAACCAAATTTCTCCTCAGTGATTATTTGCATTAACTGAGATTCAGTTACAATGTATTAATTCCCACTAGTAAAACTTGTAACCTCTGGGGGTTGTGAGCCAATTTTACTGAATATACCAAGGCATTCCTCACAAGACATTTCTTCATTTGTCTCCATCTCTGTCTTGTCTGTCTAGTCAACTATCTACGGAAAGTGGATTTATACCATGAAGGGAGTCTAGAGGCCTGGAATAGAACAACCTTGGAAAGGAGCATGAAACTATGGAGGAACACAATTGTATGGCCTTGTGTAGATTAGAAGAGCTGTCTAACTCATATCAATATATACAATGTACTAAGACCCAGGTGCAGAGAGTATCTGAGAATGACAGGAATATCTAACTCAAAAATAGAATACAAGGATAGATGTATTTGTCACGGTCCAAAAGATATTCATATGTATGAGAAACCTGTAATCACTAACTTTACATAGCCTTTATTAAGATACAAGAATGAACTATTTTATATATTTTAAGAAGCTGTTTCAAATATGGATAACCTTGTCTGATGTTTGAAGTTAAAAGATAATGAGTTAGCCAAGAATGTGAGTGCCTTTGAAGCAGGACAGATAGCTATTGTAAGGAGATGGTTCTGAAACCCTATAAATATGACAAGTTAAATTGATAGGGAGCTTCCTCTTAAAAGGGGCTCCTTGCTAGGGTTGCCAGGTCCCCTCCCCCTCTGGGCAGGAGGAAAGAGACCTGGCACTTACCTTTACACGTGTGTGCTCCCAGGAAGTGACATCATCATGCAGGGCCTCATGCTGCCACTGGGAGCACTCCTGCACTCTGCAGTGGGCCAATTTCAGCCCATTTGGGGCCAAATCAGGCCCGTTTGGGGCATAAATTGGCCTGCTGTAAAGTGCAGGGGCTCTCCTGGCAGCACTCCCACACTCTGCAGCAGACCAAATCAGGCCCATTTGGGCCCGAAATTGGCCTGCTGCAGAGTGCAGAAGCACTGTTAGGGAGGCACAACAGACCTGAGAGTGCTCCTGCACTTTGCAATGGGCCGATTTTGGCCCCAAACAGGCCAGATTCAGCCCACTGTGGAGTACAGGAGTGCTACTGGGAGGGCCCTGGAGAGCTCCTGTGCTTCACAAAGGACTAATTTAGGCTGCAAATGGGCACAATTCAGCCCCAAATGGGCACAATTCAGCCCATTTGGGGCTCAAATTGGCCGACTGAAGCATACAGGAGCATACCACGCTTGCCCAGGAGCATGCCTCAGGAGCAGTGTTCCCCCCATCTTTTTCCCCACCAGCCAGATAAGCAGGGCCAGGGGGGGTAGAGGGTGGAAGTGAGAGATCCCCCGCCCCCAGCAGGGGACTGGCAATCCTACTGCTTGCCTGTAACCTTCATATCTTTGAGTAAGATACTTTTTTGGACTCATGCAATCGCTCTCCTTTAATGATTTATGCAGTTATAACTGATGCATGATTTCCTGTTGATTGAGCTGATATTAAGATTGTTGAATAATTATGTTGTAATAATAAAGGCTTAAAATGGAAGCAAAGATTCTGTAATTGTATTACTTGTGTACAAAACCTGGTAACAAACCTAGAATGTTATCTGTGGTGTACCTCTTGCCAGGGGTTAAATTATTTGATGTACTAGATGCTTGTGGCTTCTGAAGTGCAGGCCTATATCTAAATCAGGCCTGACCAGAGTCATCCAGAACACAAAGACAGTGAGGGATGAGAAGATAGAGATGTGGTGTGTGTGTGGGGGGTGTGTCCTTGCTGATAGTAGTGGGAAATCTATTACAGTCCCCAATCTCATGGAGGGAAAGGGGGCTTGGGGAGAAGATAGTCTTTTGACTTGGTATGGATATTTTTAAGGAAGTCTATTTTAAATAATAATTCTATTCCTCATGGCTCATCAGGAGAAAAAAGCATTGCAGGGGTCCAGAAAGAGAGGAAGTTCTTCGCTAAGTAAAGAGGTATTTCATTTTGTCATTCCTGAATCTATTGCCCAACAATTCATTGGGTGTCCAGACTTCTAGTATTACAGGAGAGAGAAAAATGTTCTTTCTATCCACTTTCTACACTCCATGCATAATTTTGTAAACATCTATCCATTCATCCATATTGATGGATATAGATTTGAAGAAAAGGATTTTATATATTACTTTTGTATATCACTTATATGCCTTGCACTTTCTTCCTACACTCAGGAGCAAATGTAGTACTTGTAATGCAACCTGTAAGAATATGACACTTGAAACAAGAAGATCAAGAGAAGTATGCTGAAACTCTGCAAGAACTGAGAACTAATAATATACTGCTTGTAGAGCTGCACTTATGAAGTATTATGCATATGTTATATTATTCTATAAATTCCAAAAGGAACCAGTTCCAGAGAGCTTTTTGTAGAAAACTGATTTGATGCAGCAAGCTGGTTTTGGGCTCCTCCTTATTTTCCTTAAGGCCGAGAAGGAAGTGGAGGAAAGGGCACAGAGGAAAATAGAACATCCCTTCTTACCAACAGACTTCAGTTATCACAGGGTACCAAGGTTGCCAGATTGAGACGCATTGGCGCTATTATGCCCAGAAGAAAGTAGGTGAGAGGTTAGAGGATGTCCTTCTAAATTGAGGACAAGATAAGGGGATTGCAGGATTTGGAATTCTCCCAAGTAGAAACGCCAACCCAGAATTGCATCTTCAAATCAGAACTAACCCTAGATACTTTACGAGCCAATAAGATAACAGATATTATAATATTGTAATATTGTTATGATTATCTGAAAGTATTAATTGTTTGACGCCTCTATTGTAAGGGGTTGAGCCTTTACACACAAGGAGACCATCTACTTCTGTGTAAGAAAAAGGGCTCATCCACTGGGTAAATAAAAACCATCTGTTTTGTTTCATTTCAAGAAGGACTCCTGGATTTTATTTTAACTTTTATTGTGGTTGGTCAGAAAAGGGAAAACGACCCACAAAGGTGCAAAATTTTGTACGTAACAATATCATAACCTTTATTGGCATAAAGTACAATAAAAACAAAGGATGAAGGAATCCGAGAGATAAGTGCCAAAGAGGTAATATAAAATCTCAGCCAGTCAAAAACCATGGTGAAATAAAAACAAAATTAAAAAGATACACAATAAGATCTAAGTAATATGAATAGAAATTTATTTATTTATTTATTTATTTGCATTTTTAGACCGCCCTCCCCATCAGACGGGCTCAGGGTGGTTTGACAACAAATTAAAAACAGTAAAAACATTATAAAAATATTAAAACATCGTATAAAAAACCATTAAAATTGGCAGGTGTAGAATATTAAATATTAAAATGCAGCATTGTCCTGCATGGGTGGTGGAAGGTCTTCAGTGGTATGGCCAGCGAGAGGACAGCCTAGCCCCCACCAAATGCCCGGTGGAACATCTCTGTCTTGCAGGCCCGGCGGAAAGATAACAAATCCTGCCGGGCCTTAGTTTCCTCAGACAGAGAGTTCCACAAGGTCGGAGCCAGAACTGAGAAGGCCCTGGCTCTGGTAGAGGCCAGGCGGACCTCCCTGGGGCCAGGGACCATCAGCAAGTTCTTAGTGGCTGATCGAAGCAACCTCCGGGGAACATATGGGGAGAGGCGGTCCCGAAGGTATGCTGGGCCCAGTCCGCATAGGGCTTTATAGGTCAACACCAAAACCTTGAACCGGACCCGGTACTCAACCGGTAACCAGTGCAGCTGACAGAGGATAGGTGTTACATGAGCCATAACTGGTGCTCCGGCAACCACCCGTGCAGCTGCATTCTGAACCAGCTGCAGTTTCCAGATCAAGCCCAAGGGAAGCCCTGCATAGAGTGAGTTGCAGTAGTCTAATCTGGAGGTGACCGTTGCCTGGATCACTGTTGTGAGGTCATGGGTCGATAGGTAGGGGACAAGTTGTCGAGCCTGTCTTAGATAGAAGAAAGAGGATCTAACAACCGCTGCAACCTGTGCCTCCATAGACAAGGAAGCATCCAGGACCACCCCCAGGCTCCTCACTCTCGACACCGGCATAAGTAGCATTCTGTCGAGAGCAGGGAGCCAGAGTCCCACACCCATGGACCCTAGACCCACATGCAGGACCTCCGTCTTCAAGGGATTCAATCTCAGCCGACTCTGCTTCAACCATCCAGTCACAGCTCCGAAGGCACATTCCAGGACATCTGGGGCAGAGCCAGGCCGTCCGTCCATCATCAGATACAATTGGGTGTCATCTGCATATTGATGGCACCCAAGTCTGAAACTCCGTACCAGCTGGGCGAGGGGGCGCATATATACATTAAATAGCAGAGGGGAAAGTATTGCCCCTTGAGGGACACCAACGGGTGGCGGGATGACAACTTCTCCCCTAGTGCCACCCTCTGTCCCCAACCATGGAGAAAAGAGACAAACCACTGCAGAGTTGTCCCTCGAGTCCCCACATCGGCAAGGTGGTGGACCAACAGGTCATGATCGACCGTGTCGAATGCTGCTGATAGATCTAATAATATCAGCAGTGCTTGGTCCAGCTGTCTATGGAGATCATCCATCAAGGCGACCAGCAATGTCTCCATCCCATGTCCCGGACGGAAGCCCGACTGGAAAGGATCTAGGGCATGAACAGAAAAAAAATGAACATGATGTTCGTTGTTCGTTGCCATCCATGAACAGGGACTCATGAACAACCACGAACATGGCCCTGTTCACGAACATGTTCGTGGTTGGCTGTTCTTGGGGGCCAGCAGGCTCTCCTCCAGCCATCATCCAAGTCAAGATCCCTATTGCACCACTCCCAGAAACCTGACCTGAGCAGGCACCAGGAAAGGTACCAACAATAAATAATCGCTTGGCCCAGAGCCTGGCAGCAGCCCTGGAACTTGAAGGGGTAGATCTCTATTCCACCACACACAAAGAAAATTCAAGCTCCAATGCACTTTCTCTATCAAAATGCCAACAGCAACTGTCTCTCCACTGTCTACAAAGTCAGAGCTGGGAGCCCCCCTACCCCTTGGTCTTTGCTCCCTTGTATAACAAATTTGGAGCTCCACACTTGAAAAGAAGACCTTCCTATCAAGATAAATTGGGCTTAGATTGGGGTTTCTAGGGCAATAGCAGGAGTTCAGACAATCCCTGCCTAAGTTGCCAAGGGAATTGATTGCAGGTGCCAGACTGTCTGGCTTGATGAACAGCAACGAACAGCAACAAACAAGTCTTGCAACTACCACCTGTTCGTTTAGAATGGGGCCTCACGAACAGCTTGTTCACAACAATGAGGCAGCAGCGATGTCTGTTATTTCTGACACCACCAGACACGCGTTATATAAAGATGTGCCTAGAACCCCCACCTTTTACGTACTCCCCAAGAGTATTTCAGGATTTCAGACAGGGCTGTAGGCATATGATCGGACATTTTGCAAATAGGGGTTATCCCATGCAAATTTTGAACATGGCCAAGAGTAGATCGGAGGCGGTGTCCAGAGACTCATTATTAGAAAAGAGAACACGACCACCCAACAATAGATTAATATGGCCATTAGATTATACACCCTTGGCTACCAAATTAAGAAGAGTAGTTCATAAACATTGGTCCTTGCTAACAGACATTCCTGGTTGCGAGCTGCCACCGGGACTTGCATATAGGAGAACCTATAGCATAAAAGACCTGTTAATTCATTCGACATTAGATCCTTCTGTCAGAGTACAAAGATCTTCTAGTGGGTTACCACCTCCGTGGGGTACATTTAAATGCACCCATTGTGCTTCTTGTAAATATATTTTTCAGAGTGACCATGTAAATATACCCGAATTGGGGGTAAAAATTGATTTGAGACCATTTGTCACTTGCCAGACCACGGGGGTAGTTTATCTCATCATATGTCCTTGCTCCAAACTTTATGTAGGGAATACCATTTGCCCACTGCGGGTGAGGATATTGGAACACATTTCCAGGATTAGACATCAGGTCTTAGAAGCACCACTAACCCAACACTTTCTGGAACATCAACATGACTAGAATGCACAGGGGCTAGAAATAACAGGGGCTACCATTTCAAAGGTCACAGCAGCTTGTCTTCCTTATTTTCCGTTTTTCTGGGCAAGAAAGGAGAGGCAATTCTTATAGGCAAATGACATTCATTTGTTCATTAGGGGGAACTCAACTGTCTGTTCAGTCATGGCAATTCTCTTATAGACCACATGAAAGAATCATCGTTATTGGACAGAGAGTTGAGCTCCTTTTAATGAGTGATGCCATTCACCTGTGAGAATTGCCTCACCCATCTTTTTTTACCTAGGAAACATGCAAAGGGTAAGAAAAGCTGCTGCAAGTGGCTGCAGTTTCCGGATTTGGGGTGTGAGTGTTGGAGTATAGGCCTTCTATAGACAAGTTGGTTCTGTTGGGATTCTCTGGCTCATTGTTGTGTCTTCTGTGTATTCCAATAAATGTTCACTTCAGAAAGTTCCTTCACTTCCAATGTGGCTCCAAAAAATACCAATACAAGGGTCTTCCTTTCAGTCTCTCCTCTCCTTAAGCAATGGATTGTTTGATGTGATTGGGGTAGTAGCTAGAGGCATGTAGATATGTTTGCTGATCTGTTGGTTTCTGATATAATGTGGTACTTATGTGTCCCTCGTGTATCCGTACTGCGGTGTTCAGGGAGTTTATTTCTTGTGTAGAGTGATTCATGCTTAGATTGATGGTGGGGTGGAAGTTGTGGAAAGTCTAGTGAAATCTCTCGAGGGCTTCTTTGCTATGAGTCCAGACAATAAAAATGTCATCAATGACTCTCAAGTAAAAGAGAGGTGCCAATGAGTAGGAGTTCAGAAAATGCTGTTCTAGGTTTGCCATGAAAATGTTGGCATACTAGGGAGCTAGGTGGGTGCCCATGGCTGTGCCACTGATTTGGAGGTGTAGGTTCTCATTAAACCTGAAGTAGTTAGGGGTGAGAACAAACATGCAGAGTTCAGTGGCAAGATCTGCTATGGTCTTGTCAGAGATGATGTTTCTAATGGCTTGTAGTCCATCCTTTTTTAAAAAAAATTTATTAGGTGAGTACAAGTTTACAAACATTATTTCAAATATTAAACCTAAATATCAATTCCCCCCCACCCTTTCCCTCCCCCCTTTTCTGGTGACTTCCAACAGTTTTCCAACCCATATCTTAATCTATAACTTATTTTTCTATTCTCTCTATATATAATTAATTCTTAATACATTAATAAACTAAATAATTTCCACTAAACTCAAGTCTATTTAAAATTTAAACTTTACTATAATTAAAACTTTTCTTTAAATGGTAAAGATTACTGTCCCCACTAAATTTCCCTAATAACTTTCAAATTGCCAGAGTTTCCCCTTCACGTCCCACTTTTTTTCCAAATACTCCTTCAATCTACCCCAATCCTTAAAAAATTCTTCAGCATTCTGATCTCTCAGCCTTCTTGTCATTTTATCCATTTCTGCCATGTACAGCAACTTTTGTATCCAATCTCCAATAGATGGTATTTCTCGCACTTTCCATTTCTGCGCATATAGTATTCTTGCCGCTGTTGTCATGTAAAATAACAATGTTCTGTGTTGTATAGGAACATCTTCCATATTTAAGTTCAGTAGCAGGAGTTCTGGGTTCTTTATTATTGAAGTCTGCAAAATCTCATTTATCATTTCTAAAACATCTCCCCAGTACTGCCTAGCTACCTCACAAGTCCACCACATATGATACAGTGATCCTTCATGACTTTTACATTTCCAACATTTATCAGACATTTTAGCATTTCCATAAGCTGTTTTTTTGGCATCAAATACTACCTATACATCATCTTAAAAACATTTTCAATACTGGTACAAGTTGAGATCTTCATTGTATTATTCCACAAATACTCCCATGACTCCATTGTTATGTCTCTTTGACAATTTATAGCCCACTTCACCATCTGGACTTTGACAGTTTCATCCTCTGTATGCCTCTTCAAAAGAATTTTATAAATTTTTGAAATTTTCTTCTTACTTTCTTGCAATATAGCTTCTTCCAATTCCGAATCTTTCCATTTAATTCCACTTTTTGAACGATCCGAGTTATATAGGTCCTTTATCTGCCTATATTGAAACCATCCATAACATGAACCTAACTCTTCTTCTGTTTTAATTCTTAACATATTTTGTTCCTGAATGAGAATCTTTTTATAGGACAGACATTGATCTCTATTGTAAATAGCTCTCGGGTCGATAGATTCATATGGTACCACCCACGAGGGGATACCTTCGCCCAGATAACTTTTATATTTTTTCCAGATTGTGAAGAGACTCCGTCTCACATAATGATGTAGAAACATAGAATCAGCTTTCAATTTATCATGCCACAAGTAGGCATGCCACCCAAACAGTTTTTATAGCCTTCCAAAGTTAGTAGCTTACAGTTCTTCAATGACATCCAATCTTTAAGCCAAACCAAACAAATTGCTTCATAATATAGTCTGATATTCAGCAATTGCAGCCCACCTCTTTCCTTGGCATCACACAAAACTTTCATTTTTATTCGCGGTTTCTTACCTGCCCATACAAAGTCGGAAATCTTCCTTTGCCACTTTTCGAATTGCTTACTGTCTCTGATAATTGGAATTGTTTGTAATAAGAACATAATCCAAGGTAACACATTCATCTTGACTGCCGCTATTCTTCCCAGCCATGACAGATTTAATTTATTCCATTTAATCAGATCTCTGTCAATTTGCTGCCATAGCTTTTCATAGTTATTCTGGCTTGTAGTCCATCCTGATGGGGGGATGTTGGTGTACAAAGACTCAGTGTCCATGATGGCGAGAATGCTGTTTACTGGGGCACAGTCGATGGACTGCATTTTCCTCAGGAAGTCTGTGGTATCACGGACATAGCTGGGGGTATTAATAACATATAGTCTCAGGATGGAGTCCATAAATCCTGATACTCCTTCAGTGATGGTGCCTATGCTTGAGATAATGGGACATCCAGGGTTGCCACGTTTGTGTATCTTTGGCAGAAGGTACAAGGTACCTGGTCAAGGTTCCCGGGCTGTAGCTGTATAAATTTGTTCCTGTATGTATGTTGGGACTTTATGATTCTGTTGAGTTCTCATTGATATTCATGTTTGGGGTCTGTGGAGAGCTGTTGTTCAGCTTCTCGTACATAGTCTGTCTTGTCCATTATGACAATGGCTCCTCCCTTTTCAGCTGGGTTTATTATAATGTCTGGATTGTTTCTCAGACTGCTTATGGCATTTTTCTCTGTGTGGCTGAGACTGGATCTTGAGTGGAGTGTTTTCTTGATTATTTCAGCTTGGGCTCAGCAGCGGAAGCATTCTTTGTATAGGTCTAGTGTGGGGTTGTGGCCTTCAGGGGGAGTCCACATAGAATTCTTCTTTCTGTAGTATCAAGTGGGAGCTAATTGTGTCAGCAATGCCCTTCCATCCTCTACGTTGGACAAATTGGTCAGTCCTTCAGCCTCTTGCATGAGTAAAATAAGGATGCTATTTTCAGGACTCTGACTAAGGGCCAAGCTACAAGTGACGAATGACACTTGAACAGCAAGTGGATTGAGTGGAGTGCAAGTGAACAGGGAGAAATACACTTGCCGTTCAAGTGTCATTCGTCACTTGTAGCTTCGCCCTAAGTGCTAGTATTGTGAGTATTCAAGATTACAAGGGTTATAGAGTTATGAATGATGGGGGTAGGCCACCGATGGTTTGGTTACATATGTAATTTAGATTGTGACTAAATTGGAAAAGATTTTGAAATGGGGAAAATATACTGGATTACTCGTTGTGCTCGCAGTTGAAACCTTTTCCTCAAAGAAAGAGAACGGACTAGCTTGGAACTGCACAGCATCAGCAGGATTCTTGGACCTACCTTCTAAATATTTTATGAATGAATCTTATGGGCATTGTCACTTCAAAAATTTAGTTTCCTGCTGCTGTAGACCCTTTGGATTCTGCAATATTCTTCTGGGGCAAGTACAATTACTCAATTACTAATTCAATTTTTATCAAGAATGTATTTATGAATTGGACTGCACTAGCACTTTATTGTTATGATTTACTCTTTGCAAGGCGGATACATTGTTAAAATTTTCCTGGAGGCTGCCTTATAACCATGATAAACCAGACATGCTTGATCTCTGATGCATGCATTGTAAAAATAATGGAAATATGGTTTATGTATATAATAAGAAACTGATCATGAAATTGATCACATATATGTTTAAAACTTTATTGTATAACAGACATTACATTTAGTTATATACTTTACTGTTGGTTCTTAGTTTTCACTATTCAGCTTTTCTTGTTAGCTGTTAGTTGTGATATTTTTCAAGGGCAGGGAAAGGGAAGGCCTCTCTAGGAGACATCTTTCAGATTCCTTGGTCAGGCACTCTCCTGGGTCAGACATTCCTCCCTCTGCCTCTTATGACACTAACACTCAGCAGGATGATGAGGGAAGGTTGCTTGGCAATCATAATAGCACCTTATTGGCTGAGACAGACCTGGTTTTCCACTCTGTCTCAAATGGCACAAGGCAGAATCCAACATTTTCCTCTAATCCCAGATCTGCTACAGGGCACTCTGAATTGACATCTTGACATTTCTCCCTTGAATTAGTTTTTGCCTCCCCAGTCCCCAGTCCAAAGGTAAACCATCCACCAGGAAATCATATCTAGCTAAATGGAAAAGATTTTATCTTTGGGCCAAAGACAATGATCTGAACCCTGTCTCTGCTTCACTGTCTTCCATTCTGCACTATTTGGTCCAGTTAAAGGATCAATGTTTGGCTAATTCCTCCATTAAAGTCCATTTGGTGGCCATTTATGCCTACCATAATAATGTAAATAGAAAATCCCTCTTTGCCCAGCCAGAACGAAAGTCCTTCCATAGAGGTCTGGAAAACCTATATCCTCCAGCATTCTGATATGTTCCCCAGTGTGCTCCTTAGTTGTCACCTCAATCATGCATAAACCCTTTGAGCCCCTAGCTACCTGTCCCTTCAAGATGCTGGCAGCTAAATCAGCCTTTTTGGTGGCCATATCCTCAGCTAGGAGGGTGAGTGAATTGCAAGCCCTGAGACCCGATCCTCTTTTCATTAAGATGTTCTCAGATAAGGTTGTTCTCCATCCCAGCCTCCCTTTTCTGCCAAAGGTCATCTCTGCTTTTCACATGAACCAAGACATTGTCCTACCTGTCTTCTTTCTGACATCTTTCTGATATAGAGAGACTTTTGCACACTCTGGATGTTAAACATGCCTTGGGCTTCTATTTGGACAGGACAGCTCCTTTTTGAAAGGACCATAATTTCTTTGCGTCATTTAAAGGGAGTGCAAAAGGCTAGTCTATTTCAAAACGAATAGTAAATGCATAGAAAATGGCTCATTAACACTTATTATAGGCTGCTTCCACACACATCGGATAATGCACTTTCAATGCTCTTTAGTGATCATTTGGAACTGGGTTTTCGTGTGTGGAACACAAAATCCACTTCTAAAGGATAACTAAAGTGCATTGAAAGTGCATTATTCGACGTGCGTGGAAACGGCCATTAGCAGTCCAAGCAACCATTTCCATTACATGTGCCCAGGGTCTGAGGCTCAGCTCCCAGACTTACTGGGAGGAGGGGATGGTTGGCAGCTGGGAGGGAGCTACTTAGCCACCACAACAGGTCCCAAACAGGCCAGCAACAGATGAGGGAAAAGAAGCACACAAGCCGCATTGGGTCAGACAAGGCAGGTGGAAGCCAGCTGGCCCCACCCTCCAGTGGAAGGCTAAGAGCCCAGACAGAGAGAGTGAGAACAGCCAGGAGGTGACCAGACCAGAGGAAGGTGGCACAGGAAGCAAGAACTAGGTGAGGCTGGGAGCAAGGCAACCTCAGGTGGGGCTGCCTGGGGCAATCAGCAAAGAAAGTCCAGCAGCCAGCAAAGGAGGCACAGGTGTGGCTGGCCAGAGCAGCCAGCAGAGCATCCCCAGGTATGGCTGCCTAGGACAGCCTGGGCCGTGGCTAGAGTGCTGGGGGCGTGGCTGGCAGGTGAAGCCAGGGATATAAGGGAAGTCCACCCAGAGGGTGGGGTGGTTGTGTAGGAGCGAGGAGGAGGTTAGGGGGAGAGGGAGAGGGAGAGGGAGAGGGAGAGGGAGAGGGAGAGGGAGAGGGAGAGGGAGAGGGAGAGGGAGTGGATGGATGGATGGATGGATGGATGGATGGATGGATGGATGGATGGATGGATGGAGGAAGAGCTAGAGAGATGGAAAGAAGGAAGAGCAAGCAAGGAGGAGGCAAGGAGGGTGGAAGCCTTGGAAGGCTGGGAGTAAGAGGAAGCTGCAGGAACTCTGACAGGTTGAGCAGGCCTGCGAGTGGTAGAGAGGTAGCAAGGGTGATGTATACCTCCCCTCCTTCCACAGAGCTGAACCTGTGCTGTCCCTGTCCACACCTGGGAGCTGTAGTTCAGGCCCACTGGCGCTCTGCGCCACCACGCCCACGCTGAAGCCTGACAACATATAAGGGCTCATTCCATGAGGGCTCAAGCCACCTTAGCAACCTTCAGACTGGGCATCCCTCTAGTCTACTTGTGCAAAGCGGCCACCTGATCAATGTTGTCAACATTCATCATGTATTATGCCATTGGTGTGGGCTCCAAATGGGATGCAGCTGTTAGCAAGGCAGTCCTGAAAAGTTATTTCCAATAAAGAGCTTCATGCCCTCCTCCTGCACAAGTCAGCTCACTAATCTCCCATTTGGGACTGCACAGAAGACACGACAATGAAAACAGGGTTGCACTTAACTGTAATCATTGGGCATCGAGTGGTCTTCTGTGCAGGCACACATCCCTCCCTCCTTCCCTTCTGTGATCTCTTTTTTCTTACCTTCCTTCTGCACCATGGCTTAGTGAACTGAGGGAGGGAGATGCTTGCCATGCCTTTTATAGCGAGGGGAAAGCACACAAAAAGGCTTGGCGAGCACCTTGTGCCTCTGGGAGCTTTGGAATGTCCATGGCTGGTCTGCCCATGCACTGATCCCATGTGTGCCTGCAGAGAAGACTGCTTGATGAACAACAGTTAGAGATAAGTGCAACCCTTTTTTATTCTGCATTGGTTCTGTTGGATTTTGTTGGTTCTTTTTGATCAGTGATTGCTCTTGTGTGTTTCGCTAAGGCTTCTCTGTTTGGGAGAAACATTGGATTACCCCTCTCGGGAAACAATGGAGAATAGCTGGGGCACCTTTTTCAGGGGGCCATAGAAGTGGAGAATTTGGGAGGGTCCTTAGTGAACATTCAGCACTCTCTCTGCTGCAGTGTTGATGTTATCTGCATACAGATCAGTTTCTCCAGCTCTCCCTATTCTCCCATAGGGAATAATGGACCAGTGAATTTTGGAATCCCCCCCACCCCCAAACAGGTCCAAATACAAAACTGGTATGGGAGGACCTAAATATCAGGAATGCTGGTATTCATGACCTTCCCAATACCCAAATCTGAAAAATACTGGGTTTTTTCCTTTGGTTGGTTGGTTTTTTAGTGCACAGCCATACTAACCAAGGTGACTAAAGAGAACCACCACATTTAGAGGCAGTAGACCTCTGAATACCAGTGCCGGGAAGCAACATCATGGGAAGGCCTCAACATCTAGCCCTGTTGTTGGCCCTTCTGAGTAACTTGCTAGCCACTCTGTGAGACAGAATGTTGGGCTAGATGGACCACTAGATGACCCAGTTAGGCCACCTCTGCACACACATGAAACACACTAAGGAAGGGAACAAAGGGAATGTTGCACTCTTTGATGGAAGAAGTAGTGTGGCATTATGGGGAGGAGTGATCATGCAGATGTGGGTTTGAATCCCCTCCAGTATTCCCTTTTGCTAGCTGTACACACATGAAGAAAACTTGGCCACTACGAATCTCTCTACACAAGATGCCTCGGCATGTATTCGTCAAGTGTAGGGAGACGCAATGTTAGCAGGGAAGCGTAGTTTAAGAAGACAGAGCCAGTGATGATGGCTCCACAGAGGGTTTGTTTATTTCATCTTCACCTCCCCAAAGGCTGTGTCAATTTCACCTCTCTGTCTCTGTCTTTTTAAACTACGCTTCCTGGCTAACATTGCATCTCCTGACATGTGTTCTTCCCACGTCAGATGTCTCATGTAGAGAGACTCTTAAGACCAACTCTGTTAGATCAGACCAGTGGTCCATCTAGCATAGCATCTTGTTTTGCACTGTAGGCCAACAAACAGGACATAGAAGCCAAGGCATTCCTCTGATACCATCTCCTAACACTGGTATTCAGAGGCTTGTTACCTATGTATATGGAGGTCCCATTTATTCACTATGTCTAGTACCCCTTGATGGACCTCCTCCATGAATCTAATTCCCTGTTAAACCCATTTGTGTTTGTGGTCATCACCATCTACTGGCAGTAAACTCCACATATTAAATAGCTGTTGAGTAAAGAACTGTTTCTTTTCTCTGTCCTGATCCAGTTGCCCATCACCTTCACTGGGTGGCTCTGAGTCCTAGTATTACAGGAGAGGGAGAAAAGGTGATCTCTACCCACTTACTCAACCCCATGTGTAATTTTATAAACATATCCATTCTTAGCCATCTTTTTTCTAAACTGAAAAGTCCCAGTCTCATTAACCTTTCCCCAAAGGAAAGGTACTCCAGCACCTTAATCATTTTGTCTGCCCTCTTCTGCATTTTTTCCAGTTCTGCAATTTCCTTTTTGAGATATAGCGACTAGAACTGTACACGATATTCCAAATTGGGCAACACTATTGTTCTACAAGGCATTACCATATTGGCCCACTGTATTTTTAATCCAGTTCATCTCTGATACATCTGGCACCTTATTGGCCGATGCTGCCCTCTGAGACAGCATCATTTGCAAAATAGTGTTTAGATGTAGCCACATTTTTAGATAGTAAGTGACTGCTGTTAAAATATAAAATAACATCCCTGTTCCATCCCGCACATGTTTTTTTGCACTGCATAATAAACTATGTAAATAGCAGTTGCACAGCAACAAATACTATGACAGGCTTCTACCCTGAAATATCTGCAGTCAAATTTAGATTATATACTGTGAAAGACAAGATTGCCAGAATGAAATACATAAGCACTCTGAAGCTACAGTGTTTGTTCCAGACAAAGCCATGGATTTAGGGGTGCCACCTTTTCTCTTAAGATCTGAGATATTAAATAGAAGATTGTTAAGTTCCACCTTTCCACTAGGCAAAAACACTGTTTGAATATTTGGCTGTCATGCAGCTGAGAGACACACAGAGCTTCTACAA
Organism: Eublepharis macularius; assembly: GCF_028583425.1. Classification (NCBI taxonomy): domain Eukaryota; kingdom Metazoa; phylum Chordata; class Lepidosauria; order Squamata; family Eublepharidae; genus Eublepharis; species Eublepharis macularius. The sequence continues at coordinate 88,130,931 of NC_072790.1, forward strand.
GGAAAAATGTACTTCCCTATATGTTATAGGGACTGCTTAATTTATTAAATGTAAGTTGCATTAACTCAACCATACCAGTTGACCTTAGAAACACTCTCTCTTAATCTAGAAAAATGAACATGTCTGTCACCTCTTTCTGCTGAGGATAGTGAAGGGTGGTTTAGGGTTGCTCCCTGTAAAGCTTTGTGAAACTGGATTATGGGAGTCAGAAATAGAGTTACCTGCCTCCTGGTGGAGGTGGAGAATCTCCTGCTTTGAGTCCCACAATATGAGGGGCAGCAGGTGAAAAGATGGTCACCATCAAGGGACACTCGATAATTTCTCCCTCCTAGTCTCTATGGAAAACAACAGGTTTAAGGCTAGAGCATCTCCTACCCTTAAAAGCTGAAGCACGCAGCCTCTATGTGCACTAAGTAGTTAGCAAGGAGAGCAGGCTAGGCTGAACTGAGCTCACCTCATTGGAGCCAAAGTCCACTGACTCCACCCGCCTGCTCTAGGCTTCTGTTCAGGTTGGCTGATGGTGCTCACTTGACCTGGTCAACCACAATGTTCTGTTCCACAATGTTCTGTTCACGGCTAGGACAGGTGTGTGGCAAGATTAGGGGTGCATCAGGCAAGCAAGTCTTAGCCACCTAGCCCCAGCTATGCAGCTATGTGTGCTGCTGTTGTATCTGCTACCTCATAATTCCCACAGTCTGCCTGCACACTCAGTATGCCAGGGCTGGTTCCAGATTTTGTGGGACCCACTACTAGGCTTCCCTTCTTGCCCTCCCGCTCCTGTGCCCCCACCTGCCAATGTGTCCTTCTCTTGTCCATTCACAAGCTCTCCCACTACCTGCAGTCAAAGCTGCTCACTGTGCCAGCATGCCCTTTCTCTGATTTTGCTGGGTGGTGGATACAGCTAAGAGTGCCACTGCCATGGTCACCAGGAATGCTTTATGCACCACCCACATGCCCTTCTCTAGCAGTGCTGAGCAGCAGATGCATCTGGGAGCAGAGGTGACAAAGCACTCACAAGCAGGCAATGGAAAAGTGTGAGTGCAGGCATCAGAGGAGATGCATGAATAGAGAATCAGCAGCAGTGGGGCTCACCAGAAGCCACAGGCCTAGATAGCTGCCCCACTTTGCCATGTACTAACACCTGCCCTGCTTTCTGCAGAGGACAGAGAAACCTGAAGAAGAGTGTACCACAGAGCAGGATTAAGGGTTGCCAACCTCCAGGTGGGGCCAAGAAATCTCCCAGAATTGTAACTCATCTCCAGATGACAGCGATCAGTTTCCCTGGAGAAAATGGCTGCTTTGGAGAGGGAACACTGTGGCATGATAAGCTGCAGACATGCTTCCCCTTCCCAAACCCTACTCTCCTCAGGCTCTCCCCCAAATCTCCAGGAATTTCTCAACCTAGAGCTGGCAACCGTAGGACTGGAGGAGGACAGCTGCCCAAAGCAGAGGATGCTGCTGCCTTCCCTTCACCAACGATGAAGGAGGATTAGAGGAGCCATACAGCACCTCTTCAGGCAGTCTGAATGTCAGTGCTCATAGCTGCACATTAACTTCATTAAAATACACAGTTCTTGTAATATATGCACTAAAGTTGCTATTTTCAGTTACAGTGCATGTCTTTTTTTCCATGAGTACTCCTCTTAATACTAAATAAGGAACAGTTCTGTGGAACAAGGAATATGTAGCCAGCCTATACTGCTCACAGTGATAGATTGAACTGGAGTAATAGAGAGACAGGTTTACTGCCCTGATACCTGATGGAATACTATGGACAGCCTTTAGGAATGTGAAATGTGAGGGGCTGAGGTAGGAAAGGAACTGAAAATTTCCCATATGTATGAAAGAGACAAGGCATGTTCCTTTGGACCTTATATGGAGATGTACCAATTATCTATTTAGCACACTCCTTTTATTTTAAAGCAGCAGTATCTTCCCTGCTCTGTTGACACAGTTGACAGACACTGAATCTAGAATTGCCCTGAAGAAGTTTAACAGTAGTGTCAGGAAACATTTCATTTTCAGGACATTTCATGTAGTGCAATAGATTCCAAGCTGGATGAGGACCAGGGAGACCCAGGTTCAAATATTCACTCAGTCTAGGGATGCCAGGTCTCCTTGCGCTCTTGGTAGGAAGGGGGCAGCATTCACCTTTTTGTCACTCCTTCCAGGAAGTGACATCATCAGGTAGGTCTGGGAGCGCATGCGCACTTCACAGTGGGCTGATTTGGGCCTCAAACAGACCTGATTTGGCCCGTCCACTGCGAAGCACAGGAGTGTTCTCAGGGCCCCCCTAATGAAGTTACTCCCAAGAGTGACGTCACTCCGCTTCAGGAGCATTCCCTGGAGGCCTGTTTCCCTGCCTTCTTGTCCCCCCACCACTAGCCAGGTGAGTGGTGGTAGGAGGTGGAAGGTGGGGGTTGGGGATCCCCTGCCACCACCAGGAGACCTGGGATCCCTAACTCAGTCACAAAGCTTACTAGATGACCTTTTCCTTGGCCTAACATATCTCACAAGGTTGTTGAAAGGATCAACTGGAGAACCACATAAACTCCATGTGTGCCTTGAGGAAGGAATTAAAAATGTTATCACTGGTAGTCATAAAATGCAGGAATACCTAATTTTCAACCTCATACATGAAATATGAGTTCTGCCTCTAATCTACACTTTGTTCTCACTTCAAGGAATTGCTAGTCTTTGATAGCAAGTGATTGCAATGTTTTAGAAATCTGTTTTCTTGGACATATTTCCTCGACATGCTTTCAACCATACTTTGTAGCCTAAATGAAATTACAGAAACGATGATAGTATCAACTATCAGCAAACTTGCAGCTTGCTGTCTGATTTAGGATTAAGGTCAAGAATTCTTTGTGCTGTATACATGTGTTGTACAAATCTTTACCATCTATAAAGTCCAAAGCAGGGATCATGGAAGTACATCCAACATCCTCCCAGTGCAGAGTAGGGGTGACTTTGAGGCTAAAACTGGATTGAGGAAAGAATGGACAATTTAAACCTAGGAAGAAAGAGATGTCAATGAAGTAAGACTGCAAAGAAGCTAGTATAAAAGAAAGCAATGTCAGAAACAAAAATGTTATTTCCTGTTTCTGACTTCTGTTCCCTTTTTCATAGCATTCTCTAAGCCAAACTCTGAATTCCTCATTAGCAAAATCATCCAGTGACTTTGTTTCACCTCTGTCTTCACATTCTGATTTTGCTGACTGCATACATACAATGAACAAATGGTCTATTTGTTACCACTGTGTGAGAATTTATGCCCTCACCTTTGCAGGTGTTGCTGCAAAATTAATGTATTCAGAGTGGCTGTGCGATTATTAAATCTACTTTACTTTTACCAGCCACATTAACACACATATAAATTAAAACTGTTCAGTTTTTTCAGATTTTGATTTCTTTTTAGTTCAAAATAAACAATATTTTAAGGGTTATCATTTTTTTTGTTTTAGCCCAGTTTTCCAGCCTGTCAAGATCATCATAGAATCATAGAGTTGGAAGGGGCCATACAGACCATCTAGTCCAACCCCCGGCCCAGTGCAGGAACAGAATCATAGAATCATAGAGAGAATCATAGAATCATAGAGTATCCGTGTATCCTTACACAGTCTTTGACCGTATTTGCTAGCCCTCCCAATTTAGTATCATCTGCAAATTTAATAAGCATTCCCTCTATTCCTTCATCCAAAAAATCACTTGTTACTCTTCTCCAAGAGGATGAGGAACCATTAACAAGCACTCTTTAATGTTGTACCAACATTAAAGAGAATGTCTATAAAATGATGTATAGGTGGTATTTAACACCAAAGAAAATTGCGCTAGGAAATACTACTATGTCAGACAAATGCTGGAAATGTAAGAAGCATGAAGGATCATTATATCACATGTGGTGGACTTGTGAGGTAGCTAAGCAATACTGGGGAGATATAATTGAAGTAATTAATGAGGTTTTGCAAACCCAAATAAATAAGAACCCAAAATTTCTGCTACTGAACCTGGGAATGGAAGATATTCCAATGCAGTACAGAACATTGTTATTTTACATGACTACAGCAGCAAGACTTTTATACGCACAGAAATGGAAAGTGCAAGAAATACCAACTACAGAAGATTGGATTTACAAATTGTTGTACATGGCAGAAATGGACAAAATGACAAGAAAACTGAAAGATCTTGATCCAGGAGAATACATTGCAGATTGGGGGAAATTGAAAAAATACTTAGAAAAAAAATGATCTGTGAAAGGAGGACTGTGGCAGTTTGAGAACTATTAATTTGTGACTTTACAAACAGAATGGGGAAGTAACTTTACCTGTAATGAAAAAGTTAGCTATTGATTAATCTAAGCTAGTATTACTATTAAGGAGATTTTATTAAAAATATACAGTTTAAATAGTGATGTAGACAATAGATATATTCGTGGATTTGATAAAGTATATACAAAAGAATTTGAAAATGCTTAGAGTAAGAGACATAATACATATATGATTTAGAAGAATTTAGTTGAAAAGAAGTTAAGTAATAGGATAAGTTAAGGGTTGGAAAGCTGTTGGAAGTCTATAAGGAGGGGGGACGGAAAGGGTGGGGGTTGATATAATATAGGTAAGATGGGGAATATGTGTATTAATTTTGTACTCACCAATAAAAAATTTTTTTTAAAAAAAACAAGCACTCTTTGGATGCAATCTGTCAACCAGTTACAGATCCACCTAATAGTAATAGGATCCAAACCACATTTTACGAACTTGTCGACAAGGTTATTATGTGGAACCTTATCGAAAGTCTTACTGAAATCAAGATAAACTATGGGCGAAGCTACAAGTGACGAATGACACTTGAACGGCAAGTGTATTTCTCCCTGTTAGCTTGCGCTCCACTCAATCCACTTGCCATTCAAGTGTCATTTGTCACTTGTAGCTTGACCCTGAGTCTCCAGCATTCCCCTGATCCAGCTAGGATCCAAACAGAGAGATAAGGTTAGTCTGACATGATTTTTTCTTGAGAAACCCATGCTGGCTCTTAGTAATCACAGCCATCCTTTCTAAATGCTCAAGGACTAACAGTTTGATGATTTGTTCTAAAACTTTTCCAGGTATAGATGTCAGGCTGAAGGGTCAGTAGTTACCTGGATCCTTCTTTTCCCCCTTCTTGAAGATGGGGACAACATTTGCTTGCCTCCAATCTTCTGGCACCTCACCTGATCTCCAAGAATTCTCAAAAATAATGGACAGAGGCTCAGAAATTACATCTGTGAGTTCTTTTAGTATCCTTGGGTGCAATTCTTTTGGCCCTGAGGACTTAGTTGCATTTAAAGAAATGAGGTGTTTACATATTACCTCTATGAGCCAAGCTACAAGTGATGAATGACACTTGAAAGGCAAGTGGATCGAGTGGAGAGCAAGTGGAGGGCAAGTGAACAGGGAGGAATACACTTGCCATTCAAGTGTCATTTGTCACTTGTAGTTTGGCCCTTAGCTGATCCCAGGATGTAACTCCAAGCCAAGCTACAAGTGACAAATGACACTTGCCTGGCAAGTGAACAGAGTCAAGTGAATTCCTCCCTGTTTGCTTGCCATTTGCAAGTGAATGGCAAGTGAACAGGGAGGAATACACATGAGTCTGTTCACTTGCCAGGCAAGTGTCATTCGTCACTTGTAGCTTGGCTCTCCCTTCCCCTATCATGTGTTCTGTTATTGCCATGTTGAGCACCATTTCCCTTGCAGGAGAAGACTGAGGAAAATTAACAATTGAGTAGTTCTGCCCTCTCTTCATCACCTGTTACAATTTCACTTCCCTGTCCCTGCAATGGGCCTACCATGTCCTTCCTCTTTTTCTTACTTTGAACATAAGTAAAGAACCTTTTGTTGTTGTTTTTAGCATCTCTTGCTAGCCTAAGCTCATTCTGAGCTTTAGCTTTTCTAACACTCTCCCTACAAGCATTGGTTATTTGTTTATATTCATCCTTGGTTATAAGGCCCTCCTTCCATTTCCTAAATGAGTCTTTTGCATTTCTCAGTTCATTAGCAAACTGTTTATGAAGCCACCATGGCTTCTTTAAGCTCCTCCCGTTTTTCCTTCTCATAGGAATCATTTGTGATTGTGTTTTCAATATTTCGCTTTTAAGAAACTCCCACCCCTCTTGAACTCCCTTAACCCTTTCCAAACTCTTTTCTACAATCTTAGGGTCTGATTAGAGTACATGTTAAATGTGCAATGGATTGGAGTTTTCCCCCAACCCAACTTGTATTTAACATTTGACACAGGATTCATCTTAAAAATAATGGGGCGGGGTCAGCTACTGAGTGTGGTGTGGCAGCAGGAGGGGTGTCAGCACTCCCTCATTCCCACCTTTCAACCCCATGCACTTTTGCTAGAAGAAAATGGCTGTGGTGGGCAGGCTATTTGTCTCATTGCCTGTTCCGTATGTCTCAGACACATGGAACCAGCAGCAGGACAAACAGTCCACCACCCACCCACAGCCATTTTTTTTGCAGCAAAAGTGCATATTTGGTTAGAAAAATCTAGATTATCTTTCATGAACACATATCCAGAAACTCAGGAATTGGAACTGGTAGCAAAATTGTACCTCATTAAATAGTAAAATAACTTGAAGCTGAACATAAACACACACACAGGCTTCAGTCATGCATTTATAAATGTTGTGTTATCTTTATACTATATCGTGATCCTTCATAGTAACTAGATAACATGTTTGGGGTCATGTTTATGTGAATGGACTTGCAGTCAGATGTACATGGGAAGAATAAAGCTTTAGAAGTGTTTGTTCACTTGGTGCTGTGAGAGAACAATGTGATCGGGAAGGAACAGCCATTTCTCTCCCACACCGGTTTCACAAGGGCAAAGAGTGGGAGGCCTTTTTGCCCATTTTCTCTGGCTCCATGTTTCTTTGCAGGCAGCACCAAACAAATGAGCAGTTGCTCTCTAGAAAGAGAGTGTTTTCCGTACATGTGACACACAGTGGCAATTTAGGGCATGGTTGTCACATTAGAACACAAGAATTATTAATGAGGTGAACATAACAAGGTTTAAATTGGAAAGGGCCTGGACATTACAAGTGATGAAAGAACTCTCAGGGGAAAAAACCTGCTCCCCTACCCAGAGGCGGATCTACATTTTTGGGGCCCTGAAGCTTGACTGTTATGGGGGCCCCTTTGCAACCAGCAACAATAGGGCAACATCCAATAAGGTCCAAAGGGCCCTGCTGCCCTTGCAAGGACCTCAAGGCCCAAATGGCAGAGAACAGGGTGGTGAGGTGGATCCCTTGAAAATGGGCCATACAGTGAGCCCCTTCCCACCAGCAATGAGGTCTGAGTAACCATGTTATCTTCTTCAATGGGGTTGTTCCGTGGCATATCACCACAATTTTTAAAAAAGTTTAACCACTACATTTCAGATTTTGATTAAAATTGCTGTATTGAGTTATCTCACATGTTAAAGTCACTTGTGTGAATAAAAATTTCCTAGGCTATGCCTTATAGTTTCTGAGTTATGGGGAATGAAAATTAGGGAAGCGTTGTATACATGCATGATGCATCATAGAGCTGTGTTTCTGATGACTCATTTTTTATCCTGGCAGAGGTGCACTGAGGGCCTTGTGGTGCATCTGTGCCAGGATAAAAAGTGAGTCAGTGGCAGTAGGCCTCTGAGGGGCCGCAGAGACAGTAGAGAGGCGAAGCGTGGGGGAGCCCTCCTGCGCGGCCTCCCCACTGGCTCCACAGCCCCTCAGAGGCCTCCCTGGGAGGCAGCAGGAAGGGGAAGGGACCCCTCCTGTGTGGCTTCCCCGCCAGCTCCACAGCCCTCAGAGGCATGCCTGGGAGGTGGTAAGGAGGCAAAGTGTGGGGGACCCCTCCTAAATGGCTTCCCTGCTGGCTTCAGGGCCCCTCTGAGGCCTGCCTGGGAGCTGGTGGGGAGGCAATGTGTAGTGAAGCCCTCCTGTGTGGCTTCCCCACCAGCTCTGCAGCCCTTCAGAGGGCTGGGGGGAGTCTCTACATGTGACACACACACGGGGGGGGACACTCTATGGAATTATGCCATGCCAAGGTCCTTTCCCTCCCCAAGCCCCACTTTCTCCAGGGCCGAATCCACACGTCTCAAGTTTTCCACTTTTTCCCCACCCATTATTCACTTCTCAGAGAGCTGTTCACATACTCTTACCTCAATCCTGCCATTCTCTCGCATCTTTTGCATTGCGCCTCAATGAATTCGTCATGCGTTCAAACACTTCTCTTGTGCGGTTCTCACCGTGGATGTGGACAAATAGAAGCATTTCACAAGGAGACCACCCCCTTCAAGCCACCCCACTTCTGCGTTTGCAGCCTTTCCAGAACACCATCCCTCTTTGCTGTGCAATTATCAAACTTTTCCACTCTCTCCGCAGCATGCCTGCCTGCCCGCACTTTCCCTTTTTTGTTTTTTAAAGGGGGACTTCCCCAGCGTTGTTGCACAATCCCGGCCATAAATCTTAACCGGGGTGCTCCAAAATCCCCTTGGAGACATCAAGGGGTGGCGTCATTTCTATTTCCGTGTCATTTTTAGGATGCCGAACAGTCAGAAATATCAGTAGCTGTTAAAATTAATTTTTTTTAACTGTTGAAATTACAGTTATAGCGGAAATCTGTCATTCTAACATTACATTCAAGTGTCAAATAATTAGTCTGCCTGTTTGGAGAGTTTGGATCACCCCCACCTTAAATATCAGTTCAAATTAACCCATCAGAATAATGGTCCAATGGATTTCAAAGAAGAAGGCATAGAATAACATTAACCAATCGCAGGCATCATAGGGGTGTGGCCTTGCCATTGCAATTTAGCAAAAAAATGCTATAGCGGAAATCTGATGAAAAAATGAAAAAAATGAACGTGATGTTGTCATCAGCGACATCGGATCTAAACCCACCCCGTATTGCGCGATTCTACCAGGGATGTGGACAAAGTATTGCGTGAGGCAGCAGCAGTAAGAGAAGGGATGTGAACACAGACTGGGACATTGCGGGATAGAATCCAGTGCGATGAATGCACATGAAAAGCGGAATGTAGGGAAGTGTGGATTCGGCCCAGGTTTCTCCAGATTTTACACACATACACCCAATCTCCAGGAATTTACCAACTTGGAGCTGGCAACCCTAGTTCTGATTGGCCATGCTGGCACCCAAACACCAATAGCTTTGTAGGCCTCAGGAGCCTTCATTCTACTCAAGCAATACATAACAGTCTTGAAAAAACTTATATGCAAGGCATAGACCACTTTTCCCCAGTGATGTTATGAGCATATATATAAAGGAAGATCCATTTAAATATGGTTGATAGGAGTGAGGACAAGATTCCACTGACAAGGCTGCAGGAGAGCTGACATGAAGAGCCGTGGTTAGGTGAAGAAACACAGACCTGTGAGTGAGGCTGGCTTGGTACAGTGGATAGATTTGTAGCACCTCCACTTTTGAGTGGCATCAAGCTGCCCCAGCAAAGAGCATCTACTAAATAAGGTCAAACATTTTGCATTCTAGTACTCTTATATAGTCGCATGGATTGCAAGTAAGGGAGGAGAAGGTTGTTTCCCTTTCTTTTATTCTGAGAGAAGTCAGCACTTCGATGAAAGGAAGATCTCTCTCTCTCTCTCTCTCTCTCTCTCTCTCTCTCTCTCTCTCTCTCTCTCTCTCTCTCTCTCTTTTTGAAGACAAAATGAATCTTTCCCCTCTATGAATAGTTTCCTAGGGAACTGAGGAGTCAAGCAGTGGAGGAAGGCAGCATGTGTTTAATTGGAATGCATTTTCCCCCAGAAATCTCTCCCAAGCTTTGTTCTAGCACTGCAGCACCAACACTGATGAGCCTTTAAAACACTTTCGCTAAAGGATGATTAGTGATCCAATTGGAAAAACCAAATAAATGGTGGCCCTTATTCTTTCTAATTAAAACAAATTAGTTACAGCAAGTTGCTGTCAGCTTAATGCTGCTTCAGGAGCATTTATTTAAATAGCGCCTTTTTATTTGATTTTCTTAAGCTGTTTTGCTTAAATGTCCTTGCTGCAGCTTAGATGTTTAGGCTGCATTCTTACAGAAAAAAGGTGTTTTTTTATTATGTGAATATTATGTCAAATTATAACGAGTTCAATGGTTGCTGCCATAAAACATTACTTAGTCTGTTCCTTGCCAAGCATGCCATTCAGAATCACTCCATTCTGCATGCTCTTTCTTCAGAAAATTATTCTAGAGTACATTTACACTAGTATTGAGAGTTGCTCAGTAGAAAGAGTAAGGCTTGCTGTTATTTTGATATGGAATGTCTGGCTGGGAAGCACATTAGGTGAATATTGCTGAGGTCTAGGATGATCAGATGAACAGGAAAGCAGACTCCTGTACAGCAATTTATAGCTCATTAAGGAGAGAATTTTAGCAGTGGCAGCTTTTCTTATAGCTTCACAACAATAACATTTGCTGGAATTCTCTATGCTGCCTAAAAACAGGGGAACTCACTGCATCAAGCCCTCCTTATAGAGTGTAAGGTTTGACATAAAGCTGAGAATACATTACAGCCAGCAATTATCTAGCGTATTTTACATTCAGGTACAGACAAGACCGTATTTTCCTTCCTGCATGCTTGGATCCTCTGTCTTGCTTTATATCGTTCTGTCAGTGGATGAGAACAGGACGCTTTTAGTGACAGTACTCTGAAAACTTCCTGTCTAGGGAGTCCCACTTGGCACTGTCCCTCATGGTATTTAGACATATAGTTAAGACTGTCCCTTTCCAGCAGGCATTTGACAGCTCTTGATTTAGTTTCATCTGGTTATACTGGACATTTCAGGTTGACTTCTTGACATGTTTTCATTTTGATTCTGATCGCTTGCCACTTTGGGGATCATTTGTTGAAAATAATGAGGTAATACCATATTTATTCGAAAGAAAAATAACCCTAAATGAATGATGACCCCACTCCTAACATAAAAGGTTATATGTAAAATTACTGTACATATCGATAACTAGTACTGAAATTTAAGATAATCCCCTATTTTTCTTGCCTGCACTCCAGGAAAAAGAACTAGAGCTTTCAGTACCAGGATTTGATGCAGTTTGGCTTCTTAATTGCATGGGTTTTTCTCCTTCCTTACTTTCCACCACCACCACACTTAGGGCCAAGCTACACATGACGAATGACACTTGAACAGCAAGTGTATTTCTCCTTGTTCACTTGCCCTCCACTCAATCCACTTGCCGTTCAAGTGTCATTCGTCATGTGTAGCTTGGCCCTATGTATCATATATCAGTACTGTTCCTGTGTTCTTTCAGAACAGCTTTGAATACGGTTGCCAGGTCCTATTACCCTCCCAGGGGGAGGGGGGACCCAGCACTCATCTTTTCCAAACTGCTATGAAGTGTGGGAGTGCTGGCCTCTGCACAACGGCGTCACTCCCAGGAGTGACATAATTGCACCACCCCAGGAGTGCACCTGGGGGACCTATTCCTCTGCGTTTCCCCCTAGCCAGCCAGGGGACTGGTGGCGGGGGGTGGAGGGTGGGAGTGTGCCCTGCCCCCACTGGGGGACTGAGATCCCTAGCTTTGCAATGGCCTGAAAATACACAGAAAAATTTGGAGGTGGGGACCAGAAGAATGTTGACCACAAATGAGACTATACCGTCTTCCGGACAGATTATCTGCCCTGAGTTCAATTATTTTGAGAAGCATTTTTCCCTGCCTCCTCAAGTCTTCCATAGCATTTTGGTGCATTTATGCACCTCCAGCAGTTTCCTAGGCTTTTCTCCGATCTTTCTCAAATCTACTTTGCTCTAAAGTTTTGGGAAAGATTGCAGTAGTGCCTGGATGGCTACCACATGAGTGGTAAATTTGAATATTCTGGCCCACACGCCAGCCATTTTCCCTGACCCTGTCCCAGTGGCAGACATTTCATCCCCTTGCCACCAGGGGTCTTTTTATTTTATTTGGCACTAGATCATTGTTATATTGTTTTAACAATAGGTGTAGCAAGTTCTCTGAATTCTCAGCTTCTATTTTAAAACAAAAGTTTCTAACCCCCTTCCCTTATGGAAATATAAGGAAAAAGGTATGTCTTTGCAAGGAAAGGGGCTAGAGACTTGCTTTTTTTAAAATGAAAATTGGGAATTTAGAGAACAGGCCACACTTATTGTTACAATGATATATTGATATAATGATACTCTAGTGCTGATTGTTTTTTAAAGTGCAAAAGCCCTGGTGGCCTAGGGGAAGGGGGTTAGCCACTTTCAGGGGACTGGGGCAGGGAAACTGCTGGGAAACCCATCATATGGAGGCCTGCTGAGCTTATCTGCAGCCGCACCAGCAGCAGGGAATCCACAAAATTCTGTCCTTGTGGGGAAGATACCTGTGTGTAAGGGAGGGAAAAACTGGTGCCATTAAAAAGCTGAGCTACATCAAAAGCCTAGAGCGCAAAAGCGCCTAGTCTTCCTTTCAGATAAATAGGGTAGTTTGTTTTTAATAATGTAAGGCATTCTAATTAAAACAGGACTAACTCCTCGGGCCTGTGCTCATTCCTGTTTGATACATATTCAATTATTTAGTTTCTTAAAAGAAAAAGGACAGATGATTGGGAGGCTGTAAGAGCTTAAGCTGTTGGTAAGGCATGTTCCTAAAGTCCTATTGTGTGTGTTATATGCTATCAAGTCACTTCCGTCTCATGGTGACCACATTACTTAATGACCTCCAAAACACCCTGTCATTGACAGTCTTGCTCAGGTTTTGCAAACTGAAGGCTGTGGCTTCCTTATTGAGTCCTATTACAAAATCTCAAATATCTGAAGTTTGTAGTCATTATGCTGAGCCAATTCTCATGACAAATGTAATGAAGACTGTGTAAAATAAGTGGGACTTGCAACGCTATCCATTGGTTGACAAATGTAGAGTACATTCAGTAGGCCCTTCACAAAATATTATGTAGTAGAACACATGACCACTGGTCAATTGCAAAACTCTTGAAATACAGCCTGCTTTTTCTTGTGATCTTGCTTAATTCCCTTCCTTACTACAGTCTTAGTCCCAAATGTTTTTTTGCTCATGAAGGTCCTACAATTCCCAACATTTTTAGTTGTTTATATTATTTATAGTCCACCTTTTTCACTAAGACTCAAGGCAAATTACACATTGTAAGTCAATACAATCAACAGAATGGGACATCCAATAACCAATACAATAGGATTTGGATTGCAGAAATATGAAACAAGGCAGAAATGCAAGGCAGAGCTGAAGCAAAGCAGAAGCATTGACATGACATGCTAAACAACAAAGAAATTATATAGTGGGATCATACCTCAACAGACAGTACATACTATACATAGCAGTATAGCCATAGTTCAGAGTATCAAAGCAATGTTCTGAACCATTTCTTTACAACCCTTACAACCCTGTGTAACTAAGCCCCCTGAATAGTTCAGTTTATATGTATGTAAGCCTGTACTGGAAAAAGGGTTTGGGGCCTACGACCTAGGCCTGAGTAATAGACTGCAGATACATAGACCAGACTAACAGATAACTGAGCTGTACCTAGGGTTGTTTAATTTGCATGTTTAGCAAAGGTCCATGGGGCATGTAATATAAAAAAGAGGTCACCGTGACTAAGGGCCAAGCTACAAGTGACGAATGACACTTGAACGGGAAGTGGATTGAGTGGAGCGCAAGTGAACAGGGAGAAATACACTTGCCGTTCAAGTGTCATTCATCACTTGTAGCTTGGCCCTAAGAGGAGTGGTGTTATACAGGACTAGGCTAGCTGGAAATACCAAAGGGGGGAAGAGCTGCCGCTGCTGCTGCTTGGAAGGCAAAGCTTGTTTCCAAGCTTTGGAGCTAAGATCATCACAGAGCTGAAACTACTGGCTGGAAGAGCTGAACTCTTCTCCCTGGAAGAACTGCAGTAGCTGGGAAGAGCTGAAGAAACAAGAGCAGGAATTGCTGGCAGCTGAACTCATTGACTGCTTGAGACCAGCACCCTAGCACAGAGCTGCCCCACTTCATCTTGCTAGGAGAAAAGGGGAACTGCTCCTAGGGCAACAAGCAAGCCCCAGGATTCAGACAGCATCTTCACAAGAAGAGTACTGCTGTGGCATGGCCTGCTGGATATTTGGGACGCTGTTCCAGGCAAAGACTCTGGCCAAATCTACAGAACTGTCTGCACACTTTACGAGGGGATTGTGAGTAGGACTGTACTCTGGGGTCACTGGTTACTGATCCAGTATTAATAACTTTGGGAATGTTTTCATAGTTGTGTTTAAATAAATTGCATTTATATTTTAATTAGTAAACATATTGAACCTGATCCTTGGGACTCTGGGGGTTACATGTATATATAGGTCATTAGTTAGTGCATCAAAGTTGCACTCAGGCATGTAGAATCACCTTTTACTCCAACAAGTTTGTATAGGCTCTGGAAAGCCAGGTGGGTGGAAACCTTCTTGACCTCATCAGGCAGGCCGTTCCATAAGGTGGAGGCTACAACAGAGAATGCATGTGTACAGATATTTGTTGATTGTGCCCATTTGCCTGGTAGCACCTGCCCATAAGAGCAAAGCTGTTGTAGTGGAGCATAGGAAGAGAGACAGTCCTGCAGATATGACAGACCAAGGCCATGAAGGGCTTTGTATATGATATCCAATATCTTGAATTGTGCCCAGTAACTGATGCACAGCCAATGGAGTGACTGCAGAATGGGTGTAATATGCATGCTCTGCTTAGCTCCTGATAACAACCAAGTTGCAGCATTATTCACCAACTGAGGTCTCTGGGTATACTTGGAGGGAACTGAGACCCTTGTTCTTAACTGAGTCAGTAGGTGCCATCTGAACCCCATCATGACTGGGGAGCACAGTGTCCTTCAAGATCTCTGCCTTCTCAACCAGCATTACTTTTGTCTTTCCATAATTTAGTTTTGATTTGTTCATTCATAGGGCCAAGCTACACATGACGAATGACACTTGAACGGCAAGTGGATTGAGTGGAGGGCAAGTGAACAGGGAGAAATACACTTGCCATTCAAGTGTCATTCGTCATGTGTAGCTTGGCCCTTAGTCAACAGTCAGGCAGTGATTCATTACTTCTACTTTATCGCCCGCAGAACTGGATAGAGAGATATAGTGCTGGGTATTGTCAGCATATTAATGACCAGGGCTTTTTTTCAGTGGGAACGTGGTGGAACGGAGTTCCGGAACCTCTTGAAAATGGTCACATGGCTGGTGGCCCCGCCCCCAATCTCCAGACAGAGGGGAGTTTAGATTGACCTCCATGCTGCTTGGTGGCACGGAAGGCGATCTCAACTCCCCTCTATCTGGAAATCAGGGGGCAGGGCCACCAGCCGTGTGACCATTTTCTCCAAGGGCAACCTACTGAGTTCCACCACCTCTTTTCCCAGAAAAATAGCCCTGTTAATGACAGACAACCCTTGGATCTAGCCTTGGATCCAACCCAAGCTATCTTTGAAACTAATATGTCAGGGTACATCTCATAGTCTTACATGACATTCTTCTGTGTTTGTTTTGGATGGATTAGTAGCACAGTGATGTTGTCTACTCTCCTTCAAAAGTTTGTTGTTATAACCTAACATTTATCATGAAAGTGAGAAAAAATGACAACTGATTGCTCTTAAGAATAAGAGTGCTTACTGCAAGGAGACAGAAGTGGGGGCAACTGCAATTACTGTTCATACCTATCATACACTGTAATCCAGAAATTACCAAATAAATAAAGTTGCTGAAAAAGGAAATAATCACAGCAACCTTCTTTATCTCTTCTTTTCAAGGGGCCATTGTTAGGAATAGAGATGGGCACGAACCGAAATATGAACCAAAGTTCATGACAAACCAGGCTGGTCCGTGGTTCGCGAACCAGCAGTTTGTCAGAGCCCATTTCTGATGAACCGTCATGAACTTTAGGCTGGTTCATTTGGTTCGTTTTTTAGTTCGTCACTGCAGACAGCCTGGCACTGATCAATCAGTTTCCTAGGCAACAGGGGATGGTCTTCCTGCAGACCTTCTGCTGACCCGGAAGTGGCCTTCTGCTGGCCCAGAAGTGATGATTTGCTGATCTGTATGTGATTTTTTCACAAACCAAACGAACCAGTTCATAATCCGGGGCAGGTTCGTGGAAGTTCATGGTTTGTGGTTCGTGAAATGTGACGAACTACAAACCACATGGTTCATTTTTTTCTGTTTTGTGCTCATCTCTAGTTAGGAACAGTTCTTCAAACCAAACACCAGTTATTTCCAATCAGTGCTATTGTTTAGCTACCATATTACTTTGTCTATAATGTTGAACCTTTATTTATAACTTGTGTCCAGCATTCAAACAACCAGAACAATTTCAGTATGGTTAACTTGCTAGTGCTGAAAGCAGCAGTGTTCATTTAGTTAATAACTAATATAAAAGAGTAACACATACAGAGTGAGATGAGTGAAGGACCAAATTTTTCCTCATCTGAAAGAAGCCAGGGGAGGGGGGTGGACCTGATTGTGCACAAGTTCACATGTAGAGCAGGAACAGAGTTGCCAATCTCCAGGTGAGGCCTGAAGTTCTCCCGGAATTACAACTGATCTTCAGATTAAAGAGATCATTTCCCCTGGAGAAAAAGGAAGCTTTGGAGGGCAGACTCTGTGGTGTCACATTCCTACTAATCCCCTTTCCCTCCCAAACTCCACTTTCTTCAGGCTCTGCCCTCAGATCTCCTGGAATTCCCTACCTGGGATTGGCAACTCTACTGAATAGGCAAAGTTCAAAGCAGGAGGGAGGGAAAAGACGTGAATGGTTTTGTTTCAATCAGATTCTGCTTAACCTGAAGTTCATTCACCATCTTTAGGTATATAGATGCTGTGCAAATTAGTTAACAGAATTGAATTAATTAGTCATATTCTGATAGCAAGCAAAAACAGAGTTACTATAAATGAAGTTTATTTATTTAAAATATCAATATGCCCACCTTTCTACTAGACAAATGTACTGATAATCATAGGTGACTGTAACACAAAAGTAGGAGACAAAGCAGTATCATGTATAGTCCAAAAATTTTGACTAGAACTACAAACGGAAGCAGGAGAGCAAATCAAGAATTTCCTGAAGCCAACATTTTGTTCATTGCAAACACATGCTGGTTGTGTGTGCCCAGACTAACTGCATTTTCTTAAACGGTGTAAAATCTAAGCTGGTAGCCTGAAGATGAGAAATGGTGGAGAAATGGCGGAAGGAAAGAAGCTTATGCTTAAGCTACCTTAGAGTGAATTTGGGCCAAATTGTGAAGTAGGCCATGCACACATAGCCATGGTATGTACATCTCCCTGACCATGTATCACAGCAGGTAATGAATTTGCCTTTGGCTTCATAGGTGCAAGAGCAGTGCATAAACAGCTTGCTTTCAATTGAAATATATCAACCAGTCAGTTGGATCAAGGGGGATTTAAATGTTAAAGTGCTCCCGGCACTGCTTACCAGCAGCACCAGGAGCGCTCTAACCTCTCCTGGTTCTGCTTGCCAGCGGGGCAGGGAGGTTTTAATGGACCACGGACCAACAGACCGACTAAAAGTCCATGAAGTCTGTGGAAAATGGGCATCCCTTGACCCGCTGGTTCACAAATACAGAACCGGACCGGTCCATGTTAAATTATGGTCCATTTTCCAGTCAATGCCCATCTCTAGTCATGACTGTGGAACTTTAAAGATATTGATGCTGAAATTCTCTCACTGCTCCTGTTCAAAGCTGTTTGACAAATCCTCACCCCCTTTATACACACACACACAAAACTATTGACTGATGCTAGCCTTATCACATGTCTCTGATTTTGTCTTCCACATGCAGCATTTGACTAACTAATGTTCTTTACTTCATTATGATACAGATATACTGCCAATAAGAAGCATCAATAGTGGGCCCTTCCTGTAACTTATGCCCTCATTATCAATGCAATCCTATACAAAGTTCAATGGACATAGAAGTTGATATTTGGCTGTTCTGCTATCATCTTCTGGCAAGCTTTATTTTTCCATAACAACTCAAAAAGAACAAATTATACAACTTAGCATGAATATATGAATTTAGATATTAATATTTCATGTTCAAATTATGCTCAAACTGGTACTTCTTAGCATTCCATCCAAATTATGCTGTCATTTTTATAATCTACGAACTGAATAACCACAGAGTATTTGATATCTACAGTGGAATCCAGTCATTGGATAAGTATGCCTCAAAGCATGGCAAGTAGACCTCAGAGGATCTGCAATGGTGATATGTAACTCATGTAGCTCACTGGGCAAATAGAAGACATAAGTACTTTGTTATCTTTTCTATGGGCCTGCATCTAGATTGCTTTAAGAACCAGTGGGGACTGAGCACATTGCTATTTGCTTGGGAAAGCTCTGTATAGCTATCAAGCTGTGATGGAGACAACTTGAAGCCAGCAAAGATCTTCTGGAAAATAATGAGATTGAGTGATAGATTGATTAGATTTTTAGCCCACCCTCCCCACAAGCAGGCTCAGGGCAGGTTACAATCATAAATAAATTACAATAGATAAAACCAATAAAATACATCTCAGTGCAAACATAGATTTCGGCATTCCAGATGGCACCCTTCCCCTTTCCCTGCCCACCATGCACAAGGGAAGGGTGGAGGTGTGGGTTAGTGAAACTCTAACTCCTCAAGCATGGGGGCAGATGGACCCCACTGGCAGGAGACCTGCAGGGAGGCTAATTAGATGGATCTAGTGCTGGCCTCAACCATATGCCTGGCAGAACATCTGTCTTACAGGCCAGCTGAAAAGATACAAGATCTTGGCGAGTCCAAGTGTCTTCTGACAGAGAGTTCCACCAGGTTGGGGCCAGGACAGAAAATGTCCTGGCCTTGGTTGAGGCCAGCCGAGCCTCCCTGGGGTCAGGGACCACCAGTAGGTGTTTCCCTGCAGATCTAAGAGCTCTCTGAGGTACATTCAGGGAGAGGCGGTCCCTCAGGTATGCTGGTCCAAGTCCATTTAGGGCTTTATAGGTCAGAACCAGAACCTTGAACCTGATCCGGAACTCCACGGGAAACCAATGCAGCTGCTGCAGAGTTGGAGTCACATGTGCCCTGAATGAAATTCCTATCAGGACACGAGCAGCAGCATTTTGGACTCGCTGCAGTTTCCAGGTCAGATCCAAGGGAAGTCCTGTGTAAAGCGAGTTACAGTAATCTAATCTGGAGGTGACCGTTGCACGGATCACTGTCGTTAGGTCATGGGTTGAGAGATAGGAGGCAAGCTGCCTGGCCAGTTAGAAATGGAAAAAGGCAGTTCTGGCAGCTGCCTTGACCTGGGCCTCCATTGACAGGGAGGAGTCCAGCGTCACACCAAGGCTCCTGACCAATGAAACGGGCACAAGTGGTGCCCCCTCAAAGGCCAGGAGCTGAATCCCCATATCTACCCCCTCCATGGCCCAAGTACAGGACCTCTGTCTTCATGGGGTTTAACTTCAGCCTGCTCTGCTTCACCCATCCAGACATGGCCCCCAATGCTCTAATTAGGGCCTCGGGAGCAGAGCCAGGCCAGCCGTCCATCAACAGGTACAACTGGGTGTCATCTACATATTGATGGCAACCCAGACCGAAACTCCATGCCAGCTGGGCAAAGCAGTCCCTCGGATCCCCACATAAACAAGGCAATGGGTCAACAATTCATGGTCAACCGTGTCTAATGCTGCTGAGTGGTCTAGCAACACCAGTAGCACTGACCCACCTTGATCCAGATGCCTATGGAGATCGTCTGTGACAGCGACCAACACTGTCTCAGTCCTGTGGCCTGGGCGGAAACTGGACTGGAATGGGTCCAGGACCGATGCATCTTCCAGGAAACCCTGCAGCTGCTCTACCAATTATGGCCAATTTGGACAGGCGTATGGAATTGAGCCCTGAACTTATCATTTACTTGATCCAAAACTGGAAGTGACTGTCAAGCATGTCTAAGAACAAAACATATTTATCCATAGATATGTAAAAAAGTTGACTGGGCTGGGGCAGGAGCTGTGAACAACGGCAGCAGAAGGAGACCGAGCACATGGCTGTTCAGCCCTTGGGGCAATTGTCATACTGGTCATTGAAGGGGTTGGCTCTGATCACAAGGAGTGCAGGGAAAGTGTTTAGGAGGCTATACAACAAAGGGAGTGATTTATCAGCAAGCTGTATGGAGCCTGAATACAGCTGAATACGTCATTAATTAAAAGATTGCTGGGGTGGGAGGAAAAGAGACACCAAAGTGGAGCCATGTGCAACTAGCCTGGTCATTGTAAGTCAGTGCGTCTCAACAGTGCTAGATACCTCATTGTGTCCTCAAGGTCAATTTTGTAAAGAAAATATTTTCATAACTTTGCAAACACAATAATTTACTATTTCAAAAGAAAACAATCTGGAAAGGACACACTTATAAGATGGCATGTATTGCTTTTGTTTCATGTAGAGAGGTGGCATAAAAGTAGCATAATTTTTTGGTATCACATTGTAAGCAACTTAAAAGTTTGCTATTTGTATTTTTGCTAAACATATATTAAAATATGAAAAATGTTATGGGAAAATTATATTTATGTACACGAAAATTAAATGGAAGAACTGTACAAATAAATGCTAAGGCTATAATTAATGTCTTAGCAACAATTTTCTCCTCAGCAGGTAGAAACTGTTGTTCACGTTGCACTAACAGTTCTATTGCATTATCGCCCACAAGCCTGGCTGATGAAACAGTTTGCTGTTTTGTGACTGTGATTCGATGAACATAAAAATCCCATGAACCCTATTTTATGGTAAACCTTTTCAGGATTGGGGGAAGAGGGTGTTAGGCAGAGCCTCTCTAGCTTTGCTTCTTTTATCTAAGGTGCTGGATTTTATTACTGCATGCCATCACAAGGTTGACAGAATTAAGTATAATGCGAAACTTTTATTCAGTAGTCCAACCCTAAGCAGATTTACACTTCTAAGTCCATTGAAGTCAATGAGCTTATAAGGATGTAATGCTGCTTTGAATGGCACTGCAGAAGGCCTTTAGTTCTATAGACAGAGCTTTCATTCTGTACTTGTTATAGCGTACAACCTTTTTGTACAATACCCGTGTCTTTTCTGATTTATTTTTCTCAAGCATTATGTGGCTTGACTCATTTGCCTGAGTAAACAGAATCTAGAGCTTTGGTACCTCGTTTGTTAAACCTGCTCTCTGATTGAGATACACAGCCTGTCTCCCATAGGCTGTTATGAGAAGAGAGAAAAATATAGGGTTTTTTTGTGGGGGGAGTTGACCTTTTGGTCCCTTTCACTTCTAAAATGAGAATGTTTTTTCCCATATTACTCATTTTCATGAAACTCCTCACCATGGTGCCTCCCAACATTCAAACAATTTTATTATTACTTTTTATGGAATCCTTTAAAAAATGGGCTGCTGGGGAGAGGGTCAAGTTACTCTCCCCTTTTTCTCTATTACAAATTGTCCATTTCTAAAGTTGCCAGGCACCAGAGGGCATGGGGGCAGCCGGCAGCAATAGTGCATTCTCACTTCTGGGAGAAACCCAGAAGTGATGTCATGCTCCTCTAGGAATCAGTAGAAATTCTATGGTAAAATCATACAGTTTTCAGTGATTCCCTAGAGGGAATATCAGCCCAATTAACATTTTGAAACAATCTCCTACCACTTCTCTGTGTGGTGGCAGGAGACGGGTGCTGATGGTAGGGAATCTCCTGCCCCTGTTACTGGGCTGGCATCCCCATGCCTTCCTGCAAGTATTTTACATAAGGGAAACAGCTAACATTCCACTCAACTAAAGCCAAGTCTGCACGGGTCTAGTTCTCCAGTTCAGTTCCCATACTGCAGTGTTTTTTCGTCACCATCTGTACCAGATTTGCTGTCATGAGTAGTCACTCCTGCCACTATGTGGCTTTCCCCTGGCTTTCCTGGGTGTGCCTGTACCACAACTTTTTTTTAAAATCCACTTTGTGGTTGGCTGTTTCCCCGTGTATACATTTTATTCCATGTTTGGTGTTCCACCTTCTTCTCCCCCTCTCCTGTCTCCTGCCAGACCACTGCATAGTGATTGGCTACTCTTTTCTATCCAGCCACTCCCCTCCTTTCCATCACCCCTTTTCTCCTTTCCATCCTTTCTCCTCCCCTCTTTCCTCTTTTTAATTTTTTTTTTAAGTCCAGTGCAGGGTCAATGAATCGCTGGTTTGAAAACAGGCAGGAAGAAGTTCCCTTTTTATTCTTTTTGCTTTGGCACTGGTGGGAATATTGTATAGGGGACTAAATATCTGGGTATCAGAAATAATTGAGTTTAAGATTCTCTTTTTATCCCATGGTAGAGAAATAGATGCTTGGAGGGAACAGAGAAGGAGGCAGGAATGGAGTTTTGTCAGCGATTCATCACTGCTCCAATGAGAGGTGCGAATGGCCATTCCATGCCTTTCCAATTCCATGCCTTTTGGTTTGACTTCAGGGAAAGTGAAGATTTATGTTGTCGGTTCAGAAGGGGCTTACCAGGTCCCCTGGAGTATACCAGGTCCCCTGGAGTCCAAACTGGGGGACAAGGGGTGGGGTGGGCATGCTCATGATCCAGAGAACTTCCTTGTCACGCCAGGAATGACGTTATTCCCAGCACAACAAAGAAGAGCTCTGGAGTGCTCAGGAGCATGCTGCAGAGCTCCTAGGGCCTTTCCTGTGCCTTCCCCCCACTGGCCAGATGAGAGGTGGAGGGGGGGAAGCTGGGAGTGGGGAATTCCCCCACCCCACCAGGGGACAGGTAACCCTACTGGACTTCCAGCAGTGCTCTGTTCAGACACTTTTCACGGAGCTCCAAAGCATTAAAGTTTTTACTCTTATCTTTTAGACTTGTTTTATCTTCTGGGTTACCTTCAAAGCTAGAATCGTATAATAGTGTAACCCATGGCTTTTTTTCTGGGAAAAGAGATGGTGGAACTCAGAGGGTTCCCAGCACAGGGGGCAACTGCTGGCGGGAAGTGGTGCCCCTGGTACCACATGTGCATGCACAAAGTGTGTGCATGCTTCCAGGACCACACAATGACATCACTTTGGATCAGCTGGAACAAGGGGGGAGTTTTTAAAAGTTTAAATCGCCCTCAGTAAAAATGGTCACATGGCCGGTGGCCCCGCTCCCTGATCTCCAGACAGAGGAGAGTTTAGATCGCCCTCCATGCCCTCTGTGGTGCGGAGGGTGATCTAAGTTCCCCTCTGTCTGGAGATCAGGGGGCGGGGCCACCAGCCATGTGACCATTTTCAAGAGGTCCCAGAACTCCATTCCACCGCGCTCCAGCTGAAAAAAAAGCCCTGGTGTAACCCTACTGTGCATACAAGTAACACAATCTGCATAAGAAGATAATTCCACATCTTGATGCCATGCAACCATTTAAATCCCACTTTTCTTGCTGTTCTATTGTTTCCTTTGCCTTTCTAATTGAGGGGGTAGGAACTGTGACCAAGCAATATTTCTATGCTACCAGTTTCCTATAGAATATAATATATGATAAGTAAGGCGTAAGGCTATACAAAGGTTTCTGCAGCCCAGTCTATTGTCCGTGTTACAGGAGAAAGCTACAGCTGTAGAGGACCTTTGGTGGATAAATGTCATTTTTGAACTAGAAGCCCCCATCTCAGTTTCATGCCAAATATAAATTAACCCAGTTATAAATTACAACAGCTTTTATCTTAAAGTGTGCACTCATTGTTAGGAGATCCGTTTTCCTTATATCCCAAATAGAGAGAAGGTTCAGGACAGGAGTATCTTATACAGGGTTTAGCTTTCTTTGGATGAGAGAGCACTTTAGATATAAATTGTCTTCATTTTATATAGATATCTACAAGCACTCCTACAGCAGACAGCACAACTTTCCTCTCACACCCTGCAGCCTCTCCCCCTATGGCCCCATTGAATGGCGGGGAACCTACAAAGACTTGAGGGATATTTCATTTTTCCCTATATCCCCTTCTCCACACTATTTCTTCTTTCCCTCTTCCTGGCAGCCTCCATAAGCTCACCTTTCTCTGCATCCTTCTCTCCAAACCCACTAAACAACCTTTTACCTGCCCCCCATCTCCATCTATATATATTAATTTACTTCATTTATATACTGCTTTTCTCCAAAATGGGGACCTAGATAGAGCCGCTTACATCATTCTCCTTGTCTCCATATTATCCTCACAATAAGCCTGAGAGATATTAGGCTGAGAGTGTGTGACTGATCAAAGTTACCCAATGAGCTTCCACAGCAGAGTGGTGATTGAAATGTGGGTCTCCCAGATCCTACTCTGAAACGCTAACCACTACACTACACTACACTGGTTTTGGAGGGGGGTGCTGTTGAATATTAGAAAGCAACCAGGCCTGGGTGAGTCATGCAAGTCATGTAGAATCATGTAACTCATTGGCTGCTTCTGGGCCTGGCCCCAATGAGTCCTCCCTGGAAACAGCCCCTGAAAGAGCCCTGCCCTTCCCCTTGCCTTTTCCTGATAGAAACCAAGCTTGGAATACTGTTGCCTAGCAACAGCCATTGAGGGTATCTGGTTAAAGCTACCTGCACTCCCTTTATCATTTTGGATTTTTTTTAAAAAAAAAAGATGCATTTTTTTTTTTAGATTGTGGATTTCCCTGCAAATCTGGGGCATTTTCCAGGTGTGTAGGAAGAGCTATATTATCCATTCATGGCTCCAGTCTCCAGATTTAAGTATCCTTAGATCAAGGCCACTTGGCTATTAATATATAAGATAACAGAAGCAACTATCACATTAATGTCTTTGGCATCTCCATACAGGAAGACAGCAAGGAAGGAAAAGATGCCAGCAAGCATGCCCTTAAACATATCTCAGTTGCTTTCCCCTATTAAAAATAAAACATTGTAGAATGCACTTGTTCTGCTGTAGGTAAGTGTATTTCATTCTCATGCCTGAAAATAATTCTGTCCTTGCAGGCACTGATGCAATGTTGCTGTTGATTTCAGAACAAACAGAATCAGATTCTGAGAGTTCAACCAGTTCACTACTTCTGCCAGACAAAAACACATTTGTTTTCATTTGAACTTTAAAAAAAATGATTTATTATTTCAAATATTTAGCAAGGAGCAGGAAATCAGAAGTTAAAATATTTAATGTACCATCTGTTTTAAATTTTTCTGCCTACTCATTTGTCAGCTATCCAATATATATATAATTTTAACTTTTTATTGCCAGATTTTTGCTTCAACCTGAAAACAGAATTACATGATACATGATACAGGCTCACAAAACACAGATACAAGGCCTCAGCTGGCCCTGAGGAGTATCACAGAGCCGTTACTAGCATCTTGTTTCACCTTTAGTTATAAGGTCCTTTTGTCAGCGTTAGGTGAATAGGAGGTCACACAAGTAATATAGTGAGGCATCCTCTCAACCTCATATAACAGGTTTGCCAACTATTTTCAGTTTGGAGAGCATGGTTCACTGTTGCTAGGCAACCAAAATGGGCTTCTTTACTCAAACTTGGAATATGGCTGCCTACAGTTGACTGTGATGGTTATGCCTGACCCATAATAAATAAGAGTAAAAATATTGCAGGCAAAAGACTGCTACTTACTCCAAATTTCAAAAGGCGTTTATGCAGTCTTGATCATTTAAATGCCCCAAAGATGATATTCTGGTATATCTTTATGAATATAAATGGTTTCAGAGAGATTACCTTACAAATAGGAGCACAATTAGCTACGTAATTCCCATTGTTTTTTACATTACATATAAAGAATTCCTAAGAAGCTAAATATTTGTAAAAACATATAGCTACAGGAAGGCTTCTGTGTTTGTTTTAAATCAAGAAGCCAAAACAAAACTATTTAATATTTCTCCTATTCAATGCCTGCTCAAAAACCTCCACGTCTCATTTTTGTATTCAGTCAATGGTACTCTGAACTAGGCATGGGCACGAACAGCATTACGAACAGAAAAAACCCACAAATAGCCCAATCTGCTGTCTGCAAACAAGCTGTTCGTGAGGCCCCATCCTAAACGAACAGGTGGTCATTGCAAGCCTCATTCATTGCCCAGTCTGGCACCTGCAATCAATCCCCTTGGCAACCGGAGGCAGGGACTGAACTCTGTCTGAACTCCTTCTGGCTTTCCTTCTGGCTTTAACCCTGAAAAGTACTTCCAGCAGAGAGTCCCGTTTTTGCCACTGTGAAGAGAAAATGACAGCCAACGGGGAGACCTGTGGATCATGCCTTTCCCGAGGTGCAATCTCTCTGAAACTTGGGGGGTCTTCAGAGAACAGTGAGGACTATGTCCCCTGCAAATTTGGTGGGTATTGGACATTGGGAAGGTCAGTTTGTAACCCCTCAAAGTAGCTGCCAGCAGACACTGCTGTTTTTGCCAGGACAGGGCCCTTTAAACTATCAGCTGGCAGGTGGCAGGATGGAATCCTCCCCTGCCGCCTGCCAGCTAATAGTTTAAAGGGATCTTTAAAGGGCCAGGTAAGTGGGTTTGAGGGGGCGGGCTAAGTGGGGGGGGGTTGGGGTGGTGGTGGTTCTGGCCCCCACAAACAATGAACAACAAACATGTCCAGGAACAGTTCATGTTCATCCATGTTCGTTGTTCGTTGTTCGTGGATGGCAATGAACAACAAACTGGATGTTCGGGGTTTTTTCCGTTAGTGCCCATGTCTACTATGAACACATGTATGAAAAGGCCTATATGCCAGTAAAGCCTTGGCCCAAACAATTCTGTTTTCATTAATGTAGTTCTATTACACTTGCAAAGAATCTCTCTAAAACACAAACAACTCAAGGAAAGAAACTGGCCATTCAGTTGCTTATTTAGAGCTTCCACCTACACTTCCCCCCCCAAGGTTGGCATAAAACCAAAGTCAAATAGAAGGCAACCATCTGCAGAACAATCAGATTGGATAGTGCACTATAAAATTGTCCTGAGTTTTTGCCAGATTCTCAAGATCCAGTCTCAATGGATTCATCACAGCACAAAATCCAAACCAAGTGGAATCTGTTGATTTAAAATGGAGCATGAATGCTGCACAGAGCCAGTGCTGTAGAATTGAAATATTAAGGGCCTCAGAACACACTGTAGCTTTTACTCCACACATCCTCCTCCACAATGTCTCATAGAAACATAGAGCTGGAAGGTACCCCAAGGATCATCTAGTCCAGTCCCCTGCATACTGCAGGAAATTCACAACTATCCCCCTCCCCTCCCTCAGTGACCCCTGCTCTATGTCCAGAAGAAGGCAAAAAAAATCCAGGATTCCTGGCCAATACAGCCTGGAGAAAAATTCTTTCCTGATTTCAAAGTGGTGATTAGCATTACAGTGGCCATGTAAGAAAGGGCCACAAGAGCCTAGCACCAGCTCATCCCTTTATGCACCCCCTCTCCTGATCTGTGTACATTCATATTGTCAGGCAATCACCCTAGCTGTTAGGCCTTTTCTTAAGTATCTCCAAGGAAGGAGACCCCATCACCTCCCAAGGAAGCCTGTTCCACTGAGGAACTGTTTTAACTGTCAGGAAGTTCTTCCTAATATTTGGCAAAAACTCTTTTGCTTTAATTTTAACCCATTGTTTCTGATCCAACCCTCTGGAGCAACAGAAACAACTCCACTCCATCCTATATGTGACAGCCCTTCAAATACTTGGAGGAATATCGTGTCACCTATTAGTCACCTCCAGGCTAAACATACCCAGCTCATTCAACCTTTCATCATAAAACCTGGTCTCCAATCCCCTCACCATCTCTGTTGCCCTCCTTTGGACATATTCCATCTTGTCAACATCCTTCTTAAACTGTGGTGCCCAAAACTGAACACACTCCAAGTGAGGTATAACCAGAGCAGAGCAAAGTGATATAATCACTTTGCATGATCTGAATACTATACTTCTGTTGATATGGCCTTAAATCACATTTGGCTTTTTAGCTGCAGCATCACACTGCTGACTCATGGTCAGTATATGATCTGCTAAGACCCCTAGATCCTTTTCATGCATTCTACTGGCAAAACAAGACTCTCCCATCCTATAAGTATGCCGTTGAGTTTTCCTACGTAAATGCAGAACTTTACATTTATCTCTGTTGAAATGCATTTTGCTAGTTTTAGTCCAGTTTTCCAGCCTGTCAATCACCTTGAATATTGCTTCAGTCTTCCACTGTGTTTGCAACCCATCAGATTTAAAGAGCATCCCCTCTATTCCATCATCCAAGTCATTTATAAAGATGTTGAACAATACAGGGCCCAGGACAGATCCCTAGAGCACTACACTTGTCACTCCTCTCCAAGAGGCTGAGGAACCATTTACGAGCACTCTTTAAGGTGTGATCTGTCAATTAGTTACATACCCACCTAACAGTAATAGGATCCAACCCACTTTTCACCAACTTGTCAACAAGAATATCATGTGAAACCTTATCGAAAGCCTAACTGAAATCAAGATAAACTAAGTCTACAGCCTTCCCCTGATTTATCAAAGAAGTAATTCTCTCAAAACAGGAGATAAGGTTAGTATGACACAACTAGTTCTTGAATTCATGCAGGCTCTGAGTAATTACAGTTGTCTTTTCTAAATGCTCAAGGATGGACTGTTTGATGATTTGTTCCAAGACCTTTCCAGGTATGGACATCAAGCTGACAGGTCAATAGTTACCTGGGTCCTCCTTTTTTCCTTCTTGCAGATGGGGATAACATTTGCCTGCCTCCAATTTTCTGGCACCTCACCTATTCTCCAAGAATTCTCAAAGATGATAGACAGAAGCTCTACAATTACATCAGCAAGTTCCTTTAGTATCCTAGGGTGCAATTCATCTTGCCCTGAGGACTTGATTTCATTTAAAGAAGCTAGGTGTTGACATACCATCCCCCTGTCTATCCTGGGCTACAATTCCCTTCCTTCCTCATGTGTTCCGTTTTTCCCCCAGAATGAGCACAGTTCTTCTTGCAGGTGAAGACCAAGGCAAAGTAGGATTTGAGCAGTTCTGCCCTCTGTTATCTTCTACTAAAATCTTGCTTTTCTCTCCCTGCAGTGGGCCTATCACTTCCTTATTCTTTTTCCTGCTCTGAACATAACCAAAGACCCCTTTTTGTTGTGGTTAGCATCTCTTGCTAGCCTAAGCTCATAGTGAGCATTAGCCTTTCTAACAATCTCTCTACAAGCACTTATGTTCATAGTCATACAGACCTCCTTTCATTATTAAACCTGTCTGTTTAAATTTTCAGATCTTTAGAAAGCAGTTTATGGAACCGCCCTGGCTCCTTTAGATTCCTTCCATTTTTCTTTCTCATTGGAACCGTTTGTGACTGTGCCTTCAATATCTTGCTTTTAAGAAATTCCCACCCAATTCCTTCCTCCCTGAGTATTTCTGACCTTGGGATTCTCCCCAGTATAATTCTGAGCTTGTTAAAATTAGCTTTTCTAAAATACAACCTATATGCTTGGCAACTTTCACCTTTTCCCTTACCCAAGATCTTAAACTCCAAAATTCCATGGTCACTCACTACTAGAGATGGGCACCAACCGGAAAAAAACGAACCATGCAGTTCATGGTTTGTCAAATTTCACGCACCATGAACTTTCACGAACCTGCCCCTGGTTCACGAACCGGTTCATTTGGTTCCTAAAAACGTCACATCCAGGTCAGAAAATTGTAACTTCCGGGTCAGCAGGAGGTCACTGCTGGGCCAACAGAAGGTCTGCAGGAAGTCTATCACCTGTTGCCTAGGAAACTGATTGATTGGCACCAGGCTGTCTGCAGTGACGAATCAAAAAATGAACCAGCCTAAAGTTTATGACAGTTCGTCAGAAATGGGATCTGATGAACCACTGGTTTGCGAACCACGAACCAGCCTAGTTCATCATGAATTTTGGTTCGTATTTTGGTTCATGCCCATCTCTACTCACTACACAGGGTGCCCACTACTTTCACCTCATCAACCAGTTCTTCCCTGTTGGTGAGAACCAAGTCCAAGATAGGAAACCCTTTTGCTTCCTTCTCCACTTTCTGGAAGATGAAGTTGTCAGCAAGACAAGTCAGGAATTTATTAGATCAAGGTGCTTGAAATTTACCATTATGACTACATTCCATCTCTGAAAATGTTGTAACCTGGTTTAGGACTATATCATCCAAGTCTTCTACCTAGTCCTTTTATTTTTACTCAGAGGCTCTCAACTGACCTTCTATGCAGATATTCCTGTATTTTCTCACAAGTATATATATCCTTGACATATAGTGCTACTTCTCTACCCTTCCTTATTGGTCTATTGCTACTCCTGTTTGTAGTACTTACAAAAGGCAGAGGGAGATCTGGAAGGGTCCTATTAATGTTAGAAAGGTTTCCAATACTCCTAAGGCATAGAAAACAGAGCCAGAATGGTGCAGTGGTTAGAATGCCAGACTAGGATCTGGAAGACTCAGGCTCAAATCCACACTCTGCCATGAAAGTTTGCTGATGGTCTTTCAGCATCACACACTCTCAACCTAAGCTACTTCACAGGGTTGTTGTGAAGATAAACTAGAGGATAAGAAAATGATTTGAACTGCATTGGGTCCTCACTGGGAAGAAAAGAGAAGTATAAACTAAATAAAAAATTATAAGGATGGACACCATGGAATTCAAAGGAGAAAAGACTAAGGCTGCAATTTTAAAAGTACTAAACTGGGAGTAAGTCTCACCGTCTAAAATGGAACTTACTTCCAAGTGGACCTGTTTAGGATTGCTCTCTAAGTTTTCCATATGGCTAGCAAAGCAGTCTTGGGGAGTTGCAAGGGTGTGTTTCTGCATTTTCTTCTGCCAGTTTAGGTATTTCTCTGCTCTTTTACTCAGCTTGTCATACAGATTTGTAAATGAACTTATGACAAACCCGAAAAGTCTCCAGCAGTCACTCCTTACAAGAAAATTTACCCCGTAAAAGGCAGTCTTGGAATTAAGGAGCACAAAATAGAATTGCAGAGGGAGTCATTATAAGATGCAGGCTTCTTCCACTTCTTGTAACTGGACACAGTGAGAAGTCATCAGCCATCAACATGCTGAAATTAGGTTGTTAAATGTTACCACCTTTGCATTGATCAGGTTCCTAACTCAACAGGAGCATATGGCTGCCAGCGCAAACAATTCCATTAATCCCACAGCAGGTATGGCAAACAAACAAATCGGCTATTGTAGCAAGAGACGAGCACACATTTCTGCAAATGGAAGAGGGGGTGGTAAAAAGCATACTGAACATGGAAAATCTGAACACTAAGCCCCAGGTCGCATGTTACCATACATAGTGGATTTGCATGGTGGTGCACCCCCTGCCCGTTTAAGCGAGATAGACATCAGATTATAATCAACTGGGTATTATGTTGCTGATGTCCTAAATGTTTTCCTTACTGTATGGTTTGGAATATACATTTCATCAAGACAATACATTTCCCAGGAGATTTTGTATAGGAAACTATATAGACAACATTTTTAAGATCACTTGGCTCCAGTTATAGTAAATACTTTTCTTTTCATACAGCTACACTGTACAGTGCTCAAGGCAATCAGAGACCTTCGACACTGCTTGGCAGAGCTGATACGATTGCATAGAATATGGCCGCAGGGGACGAAATAGTCTGTAATTCGGTGAGAGAAGGAAAAGTCAGTCTTGCTGGGATTCAACTTCATACAGCAAAGAGTCAGACAACTGGGAAGAAGACCTGGAAGCTAAATGACAAGAAATCCTGAGACCAGAGTAATGGACTCATCCAGTTGAAAAAGAGCAAATGGAAGTAAGGGGAGAGAACGAGGTTTGATTGAAAGTATAGAAGATCAAGAAACCAAGGCAAGAAGAGTTTCATCATTTCAGCTTTTATGTTTTCATCCATTTGATCAGAGACTTTTAATATGGTTTTACTCTTGCTCCAATAAATCTTTATATTTCTGGGCATGTAAAATAGTTGTTATTGTTTAAATGAAATATTGTAAGCAACCTTAAGAAAATTCTTTTATTGAGACAGTAGGATCAAAATATTTTAAAGCAAATATAATCTCAGAGCATTCAGACCACATTAATGACCGTAGTAGATGGATAGGGGGAAAACCAAACTAACAGGTAAAGACCTCCAATAAACAAGTATAAAATAAACAAAAACAATATACAATTAACTGTGTCCAATATGGAGTATAATGACACAAATATCTCTTTCAATAACATAGATAATGCTTACCATTCTGTTTCAAAAAGAAAAACCGTATACTGTATATGGCAAAATCGTCCCATGTAGACTATACAACACACACAATAATTGATTCATACCAGAGTATAACAATTACACCGAGTGCTACATTTGGCAATAACATATCCACACTTACACAACTTTGACACAGAGTATATTGATTTTATTTCTTTTGTACTTGTTTATTGGAGGTCTTTACCTGTCCCCCCAGCCTTGTCACAAAGACCTCTCCACCTTTTTTCTTTTTGTGTTGGTTCACAGCCCCGTGAACTCCTTTCAACTACTCTGCATTCTATCACAGAGGAAAGACTGTAACCATTTCAGGGCCACTGCTCTGATGTCCAAGTGGTGTATCAGGTGATACAGAAGCATTGCATGCTCTACAGCACTGACTGTCACCAACAGGTCCAACAAAATTAGCAGTGAAGCATTGCCTCTATCCATTTGCAGATTGGTAAGCTGCAGTACTGCAGCCCAAGCTCTGCTCATGACCTGAGTTCGATCCTGGCAGAAGCTGGATTCAGTAGTTGACTCAAGGTTGACTCAGCCTTCCATCCTTCCAAGGTCGGTGAAATGAGTACCCAGTTTCCTGGGGGTAAAGTGTAGATGACCGGGGAAGGTAATGGCAAACCACCCTGTAAAAAGTCTACCAAGAAAACGTCATGAATGCGACGTCCCCCATGGGTCAGTAATGACTCGGTGGGGACTACCTTTACCTTTACCTGGTTCACATACTTTGGGCTCTGGAGATGATCTCAGGGGCAGACAGCCCATGACAACTACCATGGAGTTTCCAGTGGGTTAATGACCTGCCTCCCCCTTGGATTGGTCCATTCCAGAGTAGAAGGGTCATGTGCAGCTCAGAGGAGCCAGTGTGTAGATGGCTGCAGTCAGACCTGCCAGAGCTGTGGGAGGCACCCAGCCAAGACATGAGAGGCTCAGGACTGGCTGGCTGTTGCTCTCTTTCTCCTTCCCTCGCTCCTTCATGAGGGTGGAGTTTGGTGATACCCAAATAGGCAGTCTCCTGATTATCTTACAGGAGACAAAGTGATAGGGGTAACTGGGATTCTCCACCAATATTTAGGGGGATTTTTCCTTGATGGGTTTTCTGAAGATGGATAATAGGTATAAATGGTGCTTGATGGCCCTGTGAGAATCAGATGGGGAAAGCTAGCAAGCTTGTTAAATAGTGTTAAGTGTTGCTTAATTAGGGCAAATGGGTGAGCAGAAATGAGGCTGGGTGTGGATGAGATTAGTCAAACGTTTCTTGGAAGACCCATTGTCCTAAATTATGCATCTCTCTGGGGCATGGAGGGGCAATTAGTCAGCCGCTCTGACTCCCTTCTAAAATATTTTCCCAGGCTTTTACCTGGCTGGCATCCATTTTGTCTCAGGCCAGGCAGTGTATTTGAGGAAGGTTGTTTATGGTTCCACATCTATAAACTGCCCCTCAGCAGGAGGAGGGGTCTGATTGCTGAGTAAG
This sequence comes from Eublepharis macularius, assembly GCF_028583425.1. NCBI lineage: Eukaryota > Metazoa > Chordata > Lepidosauria > Squamata > Eublepharidae > Eublepharis > Eublepharis macularius. The sequence goes on from NC_072790.1 coordinate 88,164,651, forward strand.
CTAGGGGGCAGAGCCCTTGTCCAGGTCCTTTTCCGCCTCCCAACCTGCCCCTAGGTGATCTGTATCTGCAAATGAATAGAGGCAATGCTTCACTGCTAATTTTGTTGGACCTGTTGGTGACAGTCAATGCTGTAGAGCATGCAATGCTTTTGTATCACCTGATATACCACATGGGCATCAGAGCAGTGGCCCTGAAATGGTTTCAGTCTTTCCTCTGTGAAAGAATGTGGAGTAGTTGAAAGGAGACATGGGATTAGTTTCCAGGGAGTAGGACACATGGGATGACCCAAGTTCTCTCCTCTATTTATTTATTGAATTTATTTATTTATAATCCGCCTTTCTCACTGATACCCAAGGTGGATTATACAGTACAACTCAATAAGAACAAATGCTAGGACATTCAATAAACAAATACAATAGGTTGTGGGTTGCAGACATTTGAAACGGGCATAAATCAGAAACACCGAGATGAAACATTGCTGAAACAAAGTATAAGTAATTAAACATGACATCTTTAACAACACAGAAACTACCCAGTAGGACAGCAGGATTTGAATCCAGTGGCACCTAAGAGACAAACAAGATGAAATAATCTTTTTTGTCTCTAAGGTGCCACTGGACTCAAATTCTGCTGTTCTACTGCAGACCAACACAGCTACTTACCTGAAACTACCAGTAGGAGTATATCTATATCAACAGACAGTACCCAGTCGAATAACCTACAGACCCTCATGGCATCTCTCTGAGCCAATTTTTACGGCACAGCCCTATTATCTGAGTTTTAAAAAGCCCTCCTGAATAATTCAGTTTTGTATAGTTTGTGGAAATCCAAGAGAGTGGGAGTTTTCCTGACCTGTTCTGGAATGCCATTCCATAAGGTAGGGGCTACCACAGCAAAAACACATGTACGAGCAGTTGTTGATTTTGTTCAGCTGCAGAGTGGTATCTGCAGAAGGCCCTGTTCAGATGAGCAAAGCTGCCGTGCTCTGTGCAATTTAGTTTCTATGTGTGACCTCTTAGTAAACTATACATCTGGGGGCCAGATGACATTAGTACAGTAGATGACATTCCAGTGTATATAACTTTAACTAAGGCCCCAGATGTAGTTGTTTGGAGCATTGCCTGGAAGCTGTGGCCAAGTGGCTAGGGGAGAACAAACTAAAGCAGCATACAGATAAGACAGAGATAGTACTTGTTGGAAATAGTGTTGTGTGAGAGCAGTACATTTACCACCATTAGATGGTACAGTTACAGATTTGATATATTCAGTTAATAGTCTGTGGGTATTTCTGGACACGGGTCCTACAAATAATAAAGAAGTAGATCAGTGTTGTTGCTATGAAACAGTTACATCTAGCTCAAAAATCATGTCCCATCCTAGTTATGGGCAATCTAGTTATGTGATCCATGCTACTATAACCTCAAGGCTAGTTTACTGCAAAGTGCTCTGTGTAGGGCTGCCTTTGAAGATGTCAGAAATTTCAGTTAGTTCTTAGTGCAGCTGCCTAGTTGCTGATGAGAGCTAGCAAATTTGGCTGAGTTAATAAATTACTGAACTCTTGAATCATTGATACTGACTGCCAGTTCATTTCCAAGTTCAATTCAAATTGTTGGTTTTAACCTTTAAAAATCGTATAGCCTGGATGTAATTACTTGCTGGACTACCTTGAGCCTTCAAGAATGTTGTGGTCCTTGTAACAGGAGCTGTTCACACCTCAGCACCATGGGAAGTTTGGTTTCCCCTCATATTTGGGCTATCTCAATATCCTTGGTGCCTTGGAACAGGATGCCTAGAGAAGTGTCATCTCTGACAATCTTCAAGGAAAAAAATGAACTGCTAAATTCTTTAAAGGCCTTTGGAAATTGACCTGATTTGCTGGAAGCCCAAAGTTCAGCAGTGCTTATATCTAGTGAGATTTGCCCAGACAGGCAAGAGCCTGAATCATTTTCATAAAAAATACTTCTGTGGACTTACTCTGTCCTGGGTTGGTTTCATCCTTGAGGAAGAAGCAGGACGGTCCATGTGAAAAGATGTGGAATTGCATCCTATGCATTTCACCCTACTTTGAGCATTATGGGGGCTGGGAAGGGTATTGTTTACAAAAGGGCAATTTGAGGGCAAAGGGAAGAAATGTCTGCATCTTATCTTTCTGTGTGAATCATTTGTCTTATTTCATCCATGTTTATAGTGTGAATGAGAGATTTGCAAGCTCCTCTCATTCCTTCTGGTTGGCCCTCAGGAGGTTGGAAAATCCATGCAGCTATCTCAATTCTTGGTGTAGCACTGCCACCCCTTCCCCTCACTCTCCTCAGGTGCCAAAAACTGAGTAACCACCTGTTGCCACCAATTACTCTGAATATCTCCTGCCAAATGGAATCACATGTCTACTATTCTGTACCCGCGTTGCCATTTAGAGGCTCCACCTAGTTGCTATTCCTGCCAGGTTAGCTCCACAAGCTAACAAGGGGGTGATTTATTGCAACTTTATGAATTTGAACTGTTGTGCTCCAGGGATAGTGAGTTTCTCCGTTACCTCTCCATTATCTCCCTTCAGAAAACAAGACAGAACAGGCATAATGTTTTTCCAGAGATGACCAAGGGAACAGAGAAAAAGTGGAAATATGCAGCCCTCTCTCCCTATATTAGGAACTTCTTAAATAATGTTTATATAAGACAGGCTAGGTTTACTTGAATTTGCAGTAGTTTAAAGTTCATCGTTACCTTAATTCTCTTGCTGAGTCTTCCATTGTTTCTTGCCATGTAGACAACATGGAGTCCCTATGGAGTCCATCACTAACAGGAGGTAGGACTTGGTCCAGCCCGTGTGACCTTCAATGCTTGGGGACCAGCCAGCAAGCAAAGAGGCTAGAGAGTAGCCATAGAGGCTGGAGGAGTTTCTTGGCTATGGGAAGCTAGCAGACACACGCATGGTCAGGTGGAGGCCCAAAGAGGTACCAAGCAAGCTGAGGAATGAGGTGGGTAATAAGAGCCTGTGGAGGCCAGGGTTCTAAGTGGCCTCCCTGATAGAGGCATGGGAGGGTTCTGCGTGGACAGGGGAAGGGCTGGAGCCAAGCCAGAGAAATCCCAGGGGCAACAGCAGGGAGAGGGTCTGGAAAGGGGATTCCCAGGGTAAGCATGCTCCAGGATCACATACTGGACTGGGTGGTAGGCAACATGAGAAGCCAGAAAGGGATGGCAGTCTGAAGCACTCTCTGGGCAACACATCGCTGGGGCAAAGGCACAAAGAAGAAGGGACTGACAACCATGTCCAGGACCAAGGAGGAACTTGTGGGATCCCCAGCCCACTTGCAAAGAACATGTACTTTTTCTTAGCAGGAAAGAAGTGGCCAGGCAAGTTTTGAGGGCTGGTGACAATGATATTGAATTTAAAGGGGAAATTTAAAGGGGAAATGATGTGCTGGCTATAGGCAGAGCCTCCCTATGAAAACTCACAACCATTCTGGAGGGGGTTGGAGCTTACTGTCCCTTTCAAACTGGTGTCACTCAGCTCTGGTATTCTGCCCTCTTAGCCCTTTAACATGGCTTTTTAAACAACTAAGCCATGGGTTAGCTGTTGAGGGTGGGGAATTGCTGGGTGGTGGGAAGAATTCTCATTCATTGGAGACTAGCACTGCCAGAAGCAAGCAGCTGGAAATGACATGGTTGATGCTGTCCCCATGCGCCTACATCCTGCTTGCTACTCTTTCTACAGAAGAGACAGTGTTTCTTGCCCTTGCGTGGATGCAGCTGCATCTACAGTCTATGCTTTGAAACACGAGTTGGGCTAGTCATAGCTTCTATTTCTACTGTAGTATTGTAACCTGACTACCCTAAAGAGATCAGAAGTGCCAAACAGGGGTTTAGGGGCTGAATTTCATATTTTGATCTGAACTACCCAACAAATTATTGGTTGCAGGCTCCTAGTTTTTTTCTGTGATAGCACTTATAATAGATTAAAGTATTAGTTTCACTCTGATTCAGTGCTGATAAAGATATGTAGTGCTGCATCGTGGTCCAGACTTTGTATTTCAAGAAGAATCGTGCCAAATAGAAAGGAATTTTTCCTCATTTAGAGGGGGAAGAATGAAGTGTACCACTTCAGACTGCAGATGTGGGATTTTATTTTTCAAAGTTTCCTGACATTAATTATTCCATTTAAGTGAAAAAGTAACACTGTATGAAAACAGCTGGGATAGAACAATTCTGATTTTTTTTTTAAATTTGCAGAGAGTTTTTACATGAGTGAACATTAAAAATATAAATCTTTCTGCCTCAGTTCTATAATGGTACGGCTTATTCAACCACTCATTCTGTGACTTATCTAGGAAAGGCACTAGAAGAAAGAAGGCAGTGGTTTTGGCCTATATCAGAAGTTTTTTTTAAAGTTTTTTTATTTTTTAATTACTAGTACTACAAAAGGGAAAAAGTGGGAACAGGGAGAAGGGGAAGAAACAACACATAACAACACAAACACTACATCTACAAGTAATGCATTCCCTTCATACTGCAATTATTTAACATTAGAACTTTGTAAAATGCTATTAGATGGTAGATCTTATAAAATACAAACTACAATCAGGATTAGGTCTTCTTCCCCCCTCTGGGTCTCGATCGCAATTCTCTCTGAACAGCTACAGTCACTGTGCTCGTTCCCTCCTCCCCTCCCCCTTCAGGCTTGAAATCCTCTTCTTCTTGCTGAAAATCTTGGTGTTTACACACAAAGTCCCTTAACTGATCTTCTGATGTTATCTTGTGAGCTTGATCTTTGTAGCTAAACCAAATACTTCCGGAAATAACCATTTGTACTTTATTTCACGTTTCCTCAGAAGAGCTGCAAACCTTTTATATTTAAATCTTCTTTTCCGAGCTAAAAATGGAACGTCCTTCAATATCTTGACCTTATTGCCCAGAAAGTCCAAATCCGCATTGTATGAATTATATAGGATGGTGTCCCGGATCTTCTTAGATGAAAAGTCAATAATAATCTCGTGCGGCAGCTGACGCTTCGTTGCATATTTTGAAGAAGCCCGACGGACTTCCAAAATGGCGCTTTTTAACTCTTCTTTAGTTGCCTTCGCGGGTATCGCCAAAAGTTCCGACACCAGATCCTTTAAATTCCCATTTTCCTCCTCCTTCACATTCTGGAGATGCAATATTGTCTGAGCACGATCCACTTGCAACCCGATCAGTTGGTTCTCCAACAGCTTTAGGTCTTTGTTTGTTGCCCTCATGAGTGCTGCATTTTCCCGAGCAGACTTTTCCGCCCCCCCCCCCCCCGCTGCTTCCTTAATGGTTTTCACTTCACTCTCAATTAAGCCAACCCTTTGATCAGTTTCGTTTAACTTGTCAACAAAAGGCTTTATTGCTTCGATGACCGACCGCTTTACTAGCTCCTCCAGAGACTCTCCTTTCCCCTGCAAAGCAGCCGAGATAGATTTGCCCATAGCAGGGCTCTGCTTTTTCATCGCCATCTTAGGGGGGGGGAATCCACCAGCCAAGTTTCGATACTCAGTGAGGGGGAAGAAATCCGAGCCTTCTTAGCTTCAAATCCCACCAATCCTTCGCATACGCTTGTAGTAACAGAAGGGATTCGCTACTTACAGGTTTTCACCTTAGATCTGCTTTTTGCCGTTCTCCATGGCCCGGCAGCACACAAAGTGCTGCACAAGTCTGCCGGCCTCCATAGGAGCAAATGGGCAATTTACCCCCCGCATCGATTTCGGGGGGTTCTTCCCGTTGCGCTCCGGACCCTGACACCCTCACTGGGAGTCTTGGGGGCTAACCTTTGCAGGTCAGCTGCCCCGTCAGGCTGCTCGGGCGCTTCCTCCCAGACCTGCGGAAAGGAGCGTCTGACATGGCCGAGAAAACAAAACCGAATCCGGCCTATATCAGAAGTTTTCAAGCTTCATACTTCCTAAAACCCCATTCTGCATCAGTTTACAAAGAATCCCTCCACAGTTAACATGGGTTGCTGGCCTTCACCATCATCCCACATGAACCTAGAACATGTCTAACATACTCATCAGTAGCTATGAATTTCAAGGAAAATGATCAAATATTATATTGCACATTAGGAAAGAACTTCTGAAATAAATGTTCAGTGGTAGATTAAATTGCCTAAGCAGTTTACACAGGCTTCTCCATTTGGGCTTTTCATGGAAGGGATATGCAAGGGTCTATCAACCTTGGTTGAGGCATTCTGTTTGGTACAGAATTTGGTACAGATAACCTTCACAGCTTGTAACTTGTTCAGTGTTTATTGATTGTAGGAATTTGTGAGAGTGACATCCTGAAGAAACGTTTGCACATTGAAAAGTGCCTTGTACAAATTCAGTAGAACTAATGATCCGATTTTATTAAAGTTCTCCATCTCATAGATCACTAAGACTGAGCATAGTAAAGAGTCCAGTATCACCTTTAAGACTAGCCAGCCTTATTGTGGCATAAGCTTTCAAGAACCACAGCTCTTTTTGTCAGATGCATGGACGATGAGAGCTGTGGTTCTCGAAAGCTTCTGCTACTGGACTCTTTACTATTTTGCAACTATAGACTAACACAGCTAACTCCTCTGGATCTAAGATTGAGCATGAGGCTTTGGCCACCAGTTGATGGCCTTGTGCTGATGGTTAGACCAATCCTACAAGGATGGCAAGGACCAGATACTGGACCATATTTTTAATGTTCCCTCACATAAAACCCCACTATGCAACATTGTAGCATTCTATTGATTGTCAGTAAGAACAACCAAGAAGGCAGTTTTACCTTATATGAAAGGGCTAGGTGGTCATTTCCTAACTCCCATTGGTCAACAGAGGAGTTTGCTATTCTAGAGTAGAACATGATGTTTTACCTGCCTAGCTAACATTGACAATATAGGATTGAATTACAGACCTGCTCAAATCCTAAACATAACCAACTTTCAGTGGGGTGTGAATCTCCCCAATACTGTCAGGAATTGTGGTAGTGTTTAGTTTTGATATATTTTGAAATTGGCAGAGAAGAGCTGGAAGAGGCGGTAGATAAAGTAACTTTTGAAGCTTTACAATGCCCATATCCATTTATTTTGACTTGTAATCCAGGGCTAATTGGATTGTTGAGTGCTCAAACTCAGATAAATCAGCCTGTTGAGACTGTCAATTAGTGCCAGTTGTGATGACAGCTTGTTACATTTTCTAAAGGTCACCTAGACATTCATCTTTCATGGCATCCTGTAGGAATCAGCTAGATATAAATAATACTTCACAGAGATTTGTCAGCATTGCTTCCACCTTATTTAGCACAGCACTAGGTACAAATAGCTCTGATTTCAGAATATTTCAGGCTCATGGTGTTCTGCAGCATAGACTATATTTAGCACCCTTATGTACAATGACTGACTGCAGAAGGTTCATTCATCCGGTCAACAGATTGTGTGAACAATTCTCTGCATGACTGATTTGCAGAGTTAATGGAAACCATCAAGAGGAAATCACTACTTGTAGATTCTTTATTGTTACTTGCTATTTGTTATGTTTTTATTGTTATATTTAAAAAATGGAAAATTAATAAAAATATTTTTTTTAAAAAAGAGGAAATCACTACTGGTCATAATTTGGAAAATGAAAACCAACACAGTTGCTGGTGGAGTATAATATGCATTTACTAACGGCCTTTTCTATTCCTTAAACACACATCAACTATATGTGGGCTGTACTAGGAATATTCTGTTAGTTGAACAAGCAATTCATTTTCCAATGGTTAAAGCATGACTGCTTCAGGCAAGATAGGGTTAGGATGCAGAATGTGGGAACATGTGCAATACTAGACTCTAGCAACTACAATAACATGTGTGTCTTGGTTTCCATTTTGATTTGGCAAATCCATTGATGTCAGAGTCATCTATTTTCCTCCTGGAATAGGCAGACCCAGGTTCTAGCAGCAGCAGCAACAGCAAAAAAAAAAAAGAAAAAAGAAAAAAGGGCACAGTGTGGTGATAGGCACAGCTTTGCTTGGTAGTACACACTGTAAACTTGGCAGTGCTATGCTTAATTGAATGCTATGCCTATAGAAATAGGTATATGTGCTTCTGGGCACTGTGCTTACCCAAGGCAATGTACTCTATTCTGTATGCATTACCACTAGACAGATGTTCAATACCTGGTACAGTAGATTTGTGTTACCTAGAATGTAGTAACTGTGTGCATCATTGTGTATTCTTAGTGTAATTACATTTTCCTATTTAACCTTTGGTAATTTACCTTTAACTTGTTTGTCTTTCTTTAACCCTTTACAACCTCCAGTGCTCCTTCCTTCTCCATCTACTATTCTGTCCTCCTTCAGTTCTTTGCCTACAGTTTTTTTTCATCCTCCATGCCCCACTTCCTTTCTTTCAATTACATTCAGCTCCACTTGACCCTTGACTCTGTGTGGACTTAGCATTCACAGAATTTGTACTTCATAGAAAATATAATTCTATTGCAGTAATTTTGGTAACCAAGCCCACTCAATCAGTAGCTAGAATATTTGTGAATTGTCCACGGCAGCACAGTTGCTAAGCCAATGGCAGGTCCATAGGCAACAGTAAGCCTGTTTTTTTTAAAACTGTGACATGATAGTGTATTGAACTCATAGCAAGCTTCTACCGGTAAATGAAGAAAGCATACTCCCGTAAGATGTTTTACTTCTATTGAAGAAAGCTATCTTTCAAAACTTTCTCCTTAGCTGTGTTTCATATTAGGTAGGCACTTTAGCCTTTGCCCTCTGGAGACACCAAACAGAATCTGTTGCTTAGTGATGATGGTCTTCGTGGAAATTAGCTGGAACTTCAAAAGCACAAAACATCTCTTATTAGGCCCAGGTTTCAAAATAATGAATTCCTCTGGGGGTGCTTATCGGAATCAGTGTAGCATCAACCTTTCACAACCAACAGCAACAAGAGCGGTCTTTAGCTCTATGTTACAAAGCAAATGAATATGGCTGTCTCTATTAATCATGTGAGTGTACACAACCACAGAAGTCCCCAAACCAGAAATAAATGCAAAGTTTTTCTGTAGCTATTTTAACTGGTGCTGAGACAAAAACTAGGGAGTCAATGCCTAAGGTTTTAAAAAATACCATTCCCTGAAGACACTATCCAGACATTACACACCAGCAAATCTTCTCCTACTGATAGTTTCTGCATCATTTGTCATATCAATCAGCTTATGTTTTGTTTCAGCACTGTTTTAGGTTCTGTATCAGATTTCTGGTGATTGCAAATTTCTGTAATCCTTTGTTATCAGGGATCCCCTTCCCAGATGTGTGCTGTCTCCATCATGGCTAAATTGGTTTTGGCAGCCATTTTAGGAGCTAGCAATGCCATGGTTTGGAAAAGGTAAGGATCTCCTCAGGCTATGCTAACAAGTGGCTGAAATTTTGGGCAGGAGATTGATTTACTGATGGGACATCTGTATGCCTACTCATTGCCACAGGGATTTGCACCCACCTAACGTGATTTCATCAAGAACAAGTCTAATTTATATCAAGCAGTCAGGTGGGCTTGATTACTTTTACTGACCGTTTCTGAATGTCCAACCTGCCACAAACAAGGGTGAAGCCTCCATACTGGCAGCCCTGTTTGTCCACTTTGTCTAGATGCAATCACCTTTTGTTACCTTTCTGGGAGGCCCTCCTTCCTAACTCACTCAAAGTTAGAAAACTCACAGATTCTCATCCTGGTCTCACCCTGAATTCCTGGATGCATAGTGACTCTGAACTTCCCTGGTGGTCTCCCATGCAAATACTTACTAAACCTGCTTATCTTACTAGATCTGACGAGATCAGGCTAGCCATCCAGGTTAGAGCACCTAGAAGCAAGAGTCTGCAATAAGATAGTCTTAAAAGATAAACAATCCCAATCATTCCATAAAGATTCCATTTTTAGTATGTTTCTTCATATCACTTATGGTATATAAATCACTCTCGCACCAAATTATACAAGAGTGATTAATATATTTGTTGTTCAGTGAAATACGACTGGTACATTACTTACTGTATTACTTCCGTTATAAAGTCTATAAAGCATGGCTTGCTCACTTGTTACATTTTGTAGATTTACCCTAAGGTAGCTTTCATCCTTTTTCCAATCAGGCTGGCTATCCCCTAATGTAATCTTTTTTATGTCTAGCAAATTAGTTCAAGCTCAACTATTATAACATCAGCCTTCTCTTTTATCTCCATACCTCTTCCCTTTTCCAATACTAGAGAGAAAAATGTATCAGTTAAAAATGTATCAGAGAAAGCTGAGTGAATCATAAAGGTCAGTGTCTTGTGGGAAAATGAATCATACATGTACCAATGCTTTGGGCAAATGCTCTGTTTACTTCAAATTCCGCTACAGAAACACATCTATTTTAGGTTAAAAAAAGTTTTTCTGCTTTGAGCTTAATCCCAAGGTCTATGAAACATAATGATGGTTCATGGATGATTAAATCAATAGTTACCCATACATGTGCTTTCTCTGTGGTAGCCCCCACCTTGTGGAATGGCCTGCCTGAGTTTAGGAAAGCTCCCACTTTCCCGGCTTCCCGCAAACTATGCAAGACTGACCCATTATTCAGGAGGGCTCTCTACTCATAGTGCTGGGTCATACTTTATAGCTCAAAGAGATATGCTGGTAAGGAACAGGGTCTATAGACTAGGCTATTGCTTTCCGTCTGCTTAAGTAGATATGCTCCTACTGGGTAGTTCGACATTACTAAGGATGTTGTGTCAATTAACTATGCTTTAATTCAGAAAGATTTCATCTCTGTGTTTGGCTTTATGCTACTTTTCAAATTTACTTCAACCATACCCTACTGTATCTCTTTTCATTAAATGTCCTGGGGATTGAGGAGCCATGATCACGGTCTGGATATGAGTTAGGATCCAAACTAAAATTTCCACCAGTAGTGGAACAGTAGTTTCCTGCCTCCGCACTCCCACTGATCTTCCTTGGAGGACTGAGGATCCTGAAAAATGACAAGACAGGATTCTGCAGTTGGAAGGGGGAATTGGTCAAAATTGCGAGTTTACTATAAATCCAGTCTGTGTCATTCAAAAGCAAAATGCAACTTGGGGGTGGGGGGTGGGAATCAGGATCAAAATCCAGTAGAAGGAGTTTAATGCTTAAGATCATAGATAAACCAGTCTTTTTTTCTCACTCCAGAGCTTGATGTAGCCTGGAAGAGTTACATGCAAAACTGTTCAGAAGTGGTGCTTATTAATTAGATGAACTGGTTTCAAGATTGCTTCATCCACTTGTTCACAGGACTGTGTAGAATAGAGGGTTTTTAGTGTGTATGAAATGGTCCATAATGCTGGGAACTACCAATCCTGTTCTAAGCATCTGAGGAACATCAAATGGATATCGTCAGCACTAAGGAGATACTCTGGATGGGCGATGTTGTATTTGCTACAAGAAAGTGGCATTCTTTTTTTTTCTCCTCTAGAAGTTTTATGTACACTTCCTCATTTTCACCCCACCAAACACGTCTAAATAATTTATTTGCTAAATTTAAAGACTGTGTGTGTGTTTGTCAAATACATTTATATTGCAGACAGAATGTAAAGAGACTTTATACTTGTGATTTTACACATAGTACACAAAACCTGAAAGCGTTATGAAAACGTTTTTAATCGGTCAGCTTTTCAAGTATGAACATAATTGGTTAACAGTAGCAGACTCTTCTGGACTGCTAAAGTTCATTTTTCCAGTTTTTCCTGTTTTTCCCCATGGAAATATGTACATTGCAAGCAATTCAACTTGGTAAAACTATACATCTGAGATGTCCCTATGTACTGTTCTTAAGTTAAAAAAAAGGAAACTATCTCATATTGACAAATATTAGTTCTAAGATGATGAAATGTGAGAGCTTTTTACCTACAACAAATGCATAATCTGGTGTTTTGTTTTCATATAACTAAAATAAACAGATGCATCTTTATGGGAGGGCAACAGGATATAAACTGCAGTTGGTAAATGTCAGCAACTAAACTTTGCAAGTTACTTAAGCATAAATCCAGTTTAAAAAAAAAATGTAAAATATTAGCCAAAAATGCCACTGTAAACAAATAAAAATTTACATAAAAGAGTAAAACCCCTCAAGGCATGTACTATGTCCCCCAAGAATTCCCAGTGAAAACTGCTTCTAGCAACATATTTGTACAAATGTGACAGCGTTGACTAATCTCTCGTTTCAATAACTGCAATTATAAAAACACACGTTCAGTTTGATCTTTCATACAGAAAGCCTTTTTTGTTTGTTTCCCAGAAGGGGAAACATTATACAATTTCAAGCAAAATACATTTAAAAAAATATCTAGTCTTACCCAAACTTAACAGACTGATTTTCTTTCAATTTTTAAATCTCAATGTGATCATTACCTTCGGAAATGCAAATGATTTATTCCTGTAAGAAATTGATGTAAACTTTATTAAGGAGTATATGTATACCTGTGTGTGGGTCTTGACCAAGTGAAGAGTTCTCTAGTTTAATACGATATGGAAGTTCATCCCAAAACAGCATACTAAAAAGCAACAGAGCCAATGTTCTAGAATGCATTGGTTAAAATTGTTTAAAATATAAAAAGTAAACATGCCCACTGTGTAATACACAGCCTCCTGTTAATTGCTTTTCTGATGCACATGCAATACAATCCTAAACATTTAAGCCTATGGACTTTAAAAGGTGTGGCTCTGCTTAGGACATTACTGAAAAGGGTCTCTTTACATTTACCTCCTCCAAAACCAACAGAATGTAGGAAAACTACAGTATGAGGACGAAAAAAGCCAGGGAATATATTAACTATAAAGGAGAGAGGACCAAATATCTGACTACTAGAAGCTGTCTAGCTCCCTTCTACTACCACTCTTCACCAGATAGTTTCTCATTTTTTTCCAAGCCCACTAAAGATGGGGGGAGGCAATTGAGCTTCTGGGGTTTTCATATTTTGCATCCTTTACCAGATTCTGTTCATGCAGCACAGACACAACCCTGCCCACCATATTGGTACAAGCTGAAAACAGACAGCTTTGCTCTGAATACATTAAGAGTTCTCTGTGCTGTCACAACCCCCCTGCCTACAGTATGGATGCTCAAAGAAACCTTCCCGAGGAAAACTAGTTTCAGGGGAAAAAATGGCAGGAAACTTAAGAAAAGATCTGCCCCTCCTAAAAATGATGCCAAGGCCATGCCTTCAAGCTCCTTCAGCTCACTTTGGTCACAGTAATTAAATTCTATGACATATGGTACATTAAATAATTACACTTTATCCAAATGTTTTTCAATTTTGTTTCCAACCTAGGTAATGGACATTCTTTGGGCATTCTTAAATACACAAAGCTCCAGACTAACAGCATCTGATTATGTATCTTTTATGTTTTCCTGCTCATAATATTATATTTTATTGCATCCATGCTGTATACCTCTGGGAGACGGAGCAATGCCATGGACTGCTGCCTGTAATGGCAGGTTACTTGGTCTAACATTGATAATATCTGTCAATAGTTTGTTAATTGTCAGAGACAAAAACGAATAGGCAGCTCTGAATCAACAAACTCAGTTTTTACACCATGAAATGGAGTTGTGCCACAATGGAACTCTTTATTTATCATTATTTAAAACAAACAAAACCCCCACAAGATATCCTGCTTTTCCTCTGACTAGACTATGGTTCTTTATGTAGCTATACTGCTATTCAAGAACTCAAAAAGAATGTTTCAAACAAAATTGTCATCTAGGCTTATTATGAACTAAAACAGACTCACTACAAGCCTTTAACACAGTTTGTTTTTCACACATTGCTAAAATTCATTTATCAGATTACAGGCACACATTTCAAAACAATTCCTATTTCTTTCAGATAGGAACAGATGTTTTCAGGGTAATCATCAAACACAGCAGTTGAGTCATACACCTTCCACTCAAGTAACTTTAAAGAAAGAGAATGAAAGTCAAGCTGGTCCATGACGGAAATGAGGTACCATACTAATCTCTTGCGATGATGAAAAGAGATGGCAAATTCTATTTACTCTCACCATACTCAATTCCTCAACCCAATTCCTTCTTTCAAAAACATTTCTTATTGAAGAAATCTATGCATTAATCATTGTTACAAAATTCAACAACTTGTGCTTTGTAAGAATGTGACCGCTTTGTAAATAAAAGTTAATGATATTTTCCCCCTTTTGGATCCAAAACACTATGATTAACTCCACAGGCTGGATTTACGCTGCTAAAACCAACTGCCCTTTCCAGGCCATACAGAAACCTTGTCTTGGGCCTCTTCCATATGGTGAACTTTACATCGGACTTTCTGCTTATTCAACCCATGAGGGTCTACTTTATTCATCGGTTCTAACCCCATACTACTTCAATTCTTTAATTCTACACTTTGAGGGAGCTGAACCAAAGTGGTGTCTGTTTTTTATTTGTGCGCTAGAAAAATGCCCAGATTCTGCAGCGGGCTTTGAAGACTCATCAGCTTCCTCAGTTCATAGGCTGACGACTTGTCAGTTTCCTCAGAAGATTGACTGAGGAGTCCTCAGTTTCCTCAGTGGATTGCTGAGGAAACTTACAAAGGGGTGGGTTTTTCTGGTCTTTTTTTAATGCACCGGTGTTGCAACGTTGTCATTTAATTTTTTAAAAAATAAGGAACAAACTTGATTGGTTCCTGTTCAACCAATCAGGGTACAGGGAGAAAGGCAGGGGCATGGCCAGGCCTCACACCAATGAAAGCATTCAGAACTTCAAAAAAGCCCCAGTTTGACTTTGCTGGAAAAAAACTCAGGGTGTGTGTGCAGGGAGAAAAGCTGCAGCGAAGATGGAGAAATATCGATTCTGTATCAGTAGCAGCCTTTCTCCATGCAAAATGAAATAAAGTTGGGGAAGCAATTTGGAGACTAAATCAGGGTATTTTGACCATGGGTGCAGAAGTCTGGAGAGAAAGTGATGCAGTATGGGGCCAGAACCAAAGCAAAAGCCCTTTGCAGAAAAGACCTTGAACTTGAGACAGTGTTTCCAGTTCTGAGATAGGGAAGAGGGTTTAGGATTAAGGGAGAAAGAAGGGATTAGGATTAAGGGAGAAAAATTCCACTGGGTATGGCCAGGTCTTGGGTGAATCATAAATAGTTCTTTGGATCCTGGTGTTTGTAGACTTAAAAAATAAATACAATGTCAATTCTCATTGGCTTATGATACAGAACAGGCACAATTTACAGAAATTTAAGCCATGCTTACATTCAATTTAAAGTACCAGGACACAAAGCAAAGTGTGAAGCACTTAAATCTAATGGAAATCCATAGAATTAACTGCAAGCTTAATTTGTTGCCATTTCCATAAGACCTGCTCATTCAGTATACTGTGGATTGTGCAGAACATCCATATATAAACCCTCATGTACAGAGACATGTACAGGATAGACCTGAAATTCAAGTAAACTCCATAGCCCCAACAAAGATTATAAATCTGCTCTCCTGAAAATAACATTTGTCATCAGGTCTAAACACTACAAAAGTTGAAAACAAATAAACTCACCCCTTTAAACCCCACCCCCCAGTATTTAATTTAAAGTGCACCAATACAGTAGAATCTATTTTAATGTTACTAAAACTTTTGAAAATGATGCTAAAATTAAACAGAGTTTTTGGCTCTACTACATTGGCATAAAGCAGTCATGTTTATAAAAAACAAATGTTCAACTAAATGTGCCATAAAATAGCAGCATTAAAAATGTCTACAATTAAATGGATCTGCAGTCTTTAGCATAAACCTGACAAATATTCAAAATGGGTTTTTCCTGCCCCAGCATAAAACCCTGGAGGTAGTGGCCACAATCTAAAGAAAACTCCCATGTGTACACACAGAGGAAAATTATATAGGGTTGGAGCCAGATTAAATTTTCCGCTAAGGGAAGGCATTTCCATCAGAGAACAGAATTTCCTTGCCTCCCCCCCAGGGCCGGCGCCAGAGGTTTCAGCGCCTGCGGCGGCGGGCGCGCACGCGCCCCACGGGAGGCGTGATGACGTCATCGCAGACGTCATCACGCACCACGGGGGGGCTGGGCTGCGCGCGGACCGCCGAGCACAGAAGCTGCGGGCTGCTGCTGGAGCAGCGCGTGGAGGCTGATCCGTGCGCTGCCCCAGCAGCAGCTCACAGCTTCTGCGTTCGGCTGGGGCGGAGGAGCGCGCAGCTGAGCTGGCGTGGCTGGCTGCAGCAGTAGCTGTAGCCAGCCAGGCAGCCCCGTGCCGCCGCCGCCACATGCCCCAGCCGAGTGCAGAAGCTGCGGGCTGCTGCTGTAGCGGCGCGCGGAGGCTGCTCCGTGCGCCGCCCCAGCAGCAGCTCACGGCTTCTGCGCCCGGCTGGGGCGGAGGAGCGCGCAGCTGAGCTGGCGTGGCTGGCTACAGCTGCTGCTGCAGCCAGCCAGCCAGCTCCGTGCTGCTGCCGCCGCGCGCCCCAACTGGGCGCAGAAGCCGCGAGCCGCTGCTCGAGCGGCGCACAGAGGCTGCGCCCGGCTGAGGTGTGTGGCGGCGGCGGCGGCAGCGGCAGCAAGGGGCTGGCTGGCTGGCTGGCTGCAGCAGTAGCTACAGGCAGCCCTGTCATGCCAGCTTCGCTGCGCGCGCCTCTGCCCCCAACACCCCCTCCAGCGCCCCTCCAGTGCCCGCGCGCCCGAGGCCACCGCCTACCTGGCCTCCATGGGCGCGCCGGCCCTGCTCCCCCCACTCCTGCTGCAGCCCACTGATTCCCCTGAAATTAGAGGTCTGTGGAAGGACAATGGAATTGGCGGAAATGACACCTCCCCTTTGGTTAGTAGTTCATTCAAGAATTTCACAGTAGCAGGGAGAACAGAAAAAGAGGGAAGCTGTTTTTAAAACTAAACTGTAACCTTCCTCTTCAACAGCAGCAGCTGCTACAACAAACTCTTCAAAAGAAAGTTCTGGCTAAGTACATGATTCCTCCTCAGGCACATGTATTTTCTTTGACTTGTGGCCAATAACTTTGTTTAGTCTTACTACGGCAGCAACTATTATCACTTCCTTGAAATTGCACGATACTGGAATAACATACCAAAGTTATAAACATGGCAGTTGAAGACGCCATCTTTAAAAAACAAATCAACAACAAAATAAGCATACATTAGAAAACAACAGTGTCTGTTTGCTGGAAGTTCTATACTACAGACCGGTGCTCCCCACACACATAAATGGCACTTGGCCGTATGCGTCTTCTGGTGTGGCCAGGTAGCTGTGGCAAAAATTTAAAGTACTTGGGCATCAAATCCATGCATGCATCATGGAACTTCTTAATCCTCCAGTAGTAAATCAGTGGGTTTAGGGCAGATTTGAGGTAGCAGAGCCAAAGGAGCCAAGTGCTTATCTCAAAAAAGTTGTGCTTGTGATAAAAGTGGCTGTTGAATGTGGCAATAAGGCTGTAGGTGGTGAAGGGTGCCCAGCAGATTATGAAGACAACAAACAAAATCAATATGGTAGTGAAGGCACGAGTTTTAAAGCTCATATCAATGTTCATCTGAAAGGGTCTCTGGAGGCTCATGAGGCCAAGTTTGCTGGCTTGACTGAGGCATATGCTATCCGGGTGGCTATGGATACGGACTGCATTGTGCCGTAGAGTGTTGAGGATGCCCATAAAAGAATACAACATCACCAGGAATGGAATGAAGAAGGAAATCAGTACTACAAATATCACATAGGCACGATAGCCGGGGTTTGTGGTGTAGCCAAAAACACACTGGGGAGCCTTAGAAGGTATCTGAAGGCTGGGGTTTCCCACGGACAGTGGGAAAGCCACTACAAAGGCTGCAGCCCATGAGACAGCAATGAGGAACTTTGCTCGGTATGGATTCAGCTTATCCTGCCTCTGAACTATTATAAGAAACCTGTCGATGCTAATAATGAGCAGAATGGCTACTCCTTCTATCACAAACAGCCAGAAAAACATGGCAGAGACTCTGCAGAAAACATCCCCAAAAACCCACTGAGTGGTGATGATGGTTATCAGAGCAAAAGGCATGTTCAGCACAGCAAGCAGCATGTCTGCAAAAGCTAAGCTTGCCAGGAGAATGTTAATAGCAGATCGCATTGCAGTCTTCTGATAGACCATGAGGCAGACAACAAAGTTACCAAGGAAGGAAAGCAAGAGTATAAATATCATGGCAGCAGAAAGAATGATCTGAAGTGGCAGGCTCAAGCTCTTGAAGTCTGGTGGTTGTACTGTGGGGGCAGGTGCACTGTTGACTGTCAAAGTAGTTACCTCAGTGGTAACCATGGCACCCAGAAGGTATTTCAGTGGCTGTGTCGTGCCACTACGGACCAAGAAAAAAGGAGTAGTAATATTTGCGTAGGCATTTTCAAAGACAATAAAAGTTGCGTTTAACGTCCCCGAATGAGCCGACCGCAGCATCGCAGAAAAAACCATCGTTTCAGCAGGACTGCACACGGAGAGATGAACAGGCTTCAAGGCATTTTAGTAGTTAAGGGCACGTCACTATCCATGGCAGTGGACCAAACTTTAGTTACATATCTGTGAGAGGGAAAAGTAGATCTTCATCTTTCATGGTAGTGCTTTGGTCTGAAAAAGAAAAGAGGAATGAAAACCTTAAATTGAGCATATTACTACAGACGTTGTTGAGATTGATAAGGGGTATTCCTACTAAGTTAGGGAGAGGAAAAAACTGTTTACCCAGAGGGAAGTTTAGAACAATGCAAAATAACAGTATATTTTCATCACTTACTGAGGTCAGGCAAATCAGTGACAACGGCAGAGGAAAGTACAATGTCGCATGTTGGCTTGGTATGATCCAAAGAGGAGTTCATTTAATACTGGGTCATATAATCCAATACAGAAAAGCACACCCTTTTGTGATTGGCAGTCTCTCTTATCATCTTAGATCCCAAGGGCCCCTTGGGATTTCATATTTAGGAACAAGTCCATCCACACTATCTGCAGCTTTCTCCAGAAAGGTTGCTGCCCTCCTCTCATTTCAGTGACATTGCTCAGTTTTAAAAACTGGCCAGTTACAATGCTGTGACTGTAGGCATTTCCAAACAGAAAGAGGGATACAAACTTCAGGGATAAACAGAAAGGAAAACTCTCCACATACAAGCAGTCCAAAAGCTACAGATCCAGCCATACCAGAATTTCACCTTCTTAGCCGGGTGTCAGAACTAGATATGGGCACGAACGGGGGAAAAAAATGAACACGCTGTTCGTAGTTCGTTGCCATCAATGAACATGAACAGACGAACAGTAACAAACATATCGCGTTAATGAACATGTTCAGGGTTCATTGTTCATGGGGGCCAGAACAGCCTCCGTTGGACTTAGAGAGCCCATATTCACAGGGAGTGATCAGCAGGTTCTCCTCCAGCCATCAACCAAGTTTGGTCAAGATTGCAATACGGATCTTGGACTTATACATTCCCAAATCCGACACCCCCAGGAAACGCCCATTCGATATAATTGGAGGCACCAGTTGACTTTGGCCCCATGTACAAGCGGTGGACTCGAAGGCGGGCTGCCTCCCCTCTAGGGGGTGGATGGTGTTGCCGCTCATCGATGGAACCTGCCATGTGCCTACCCACCAGGCCTCCCAGAAGCTACTTTCCGCCTCGGTATAGAGGTGGGTGATGTTTGCAGCTGCCAGCCCTGGTGGGCTGGGGGAGGCGGTGGCGTTCCACCTCACCTCTAGGGGGCAGGGTGTGTGGTTGCTTGCCGGCGGCACCTCCCATCTGCCTGCCCGCCAGGCCTCAGAGAACTTGATATTTCCAGCGTAGGCCGGAAGGAGGGTGATGTTTGTGGCCTCCAAGCCTGGAGGGCTCAGGGAAGCGGTGGCATGCCACCTCCCCTCTAGGGTGCAGGGTGTGTGGCTGCTTACCAGCAGCAGCCCCCCTGTGCCAGCCCACCCGGCCTCAGAGAACTTGATATTTCCGGCGTAGGCCGGAAGGAGGGTGATGTCGGCTGATGCTGAACCTGGTGGGCTGGGGGAGGCAGTGGCATGCCACCGCCCCTCTAGGGGTGGAGTGTGTGGCCGCTTGCTGGTGGCACACCCCATATGCCCACCCACCAGGCCTCCCAGAGGCTACTTTCTGCCTTGGTATAAAGGTATGGTATAGACAGTTTTCTCTATAGACAAGTGCATAGCTGTATGAGATAGATGTATAGGATAGAGGGATGCGTGGATACACTGAATACCTGTATTGGATTGACATGAGAGACAGATACTGTGTACAGTGCTATTAGGGAGACAGGTGGATTGCATAAATATCTGCGTTATTCCTTCATTAGAAAATTGGAAGGAAAGAACCAAGGGTGGGAGGTGGGGCCCGCCCCTAACATGTAGAAGCAGAGGCTCACGTGCCGACCATTGAGGCGGTGGAGGATGCCTTCCCCCACATTGTGGGAGAGGCATGAGTTCCTCTAGGAAAGGGGATTGTGGGCAGAAAGGTAGGTGCCCTTGTAGGGAGCTGTGGGCTGCCCCTTGCATCACCCACTGACCTGCCTTCACAGACATGGCAGTCTATTCAGCATCAGCACCCTACGGAAGACGGCATTTCCACAGAAACTACACCACTCAGAGACACCTCACCTGCGCAGGCAGTAAGTAGTGTAGGCTGCTGCCAGCATTACCCTCCTTCCTGCCTTCGTGGAAAGGACAGGATGGACAGGACAGGAGAAGTTGTAGGGCAGGGCCAAGGTGGTTCCAGAGAGGGAGAGATCGAAAGAGGGACTGGGTACTTGCTTCCTGGCTGCATTGCGGAGCAGGACCGGGAGGACCCCAACATTTGTGAACCATGAGCCAAGAAACCCACTGAGCTTCTCTTCGGCAGCAGCTAACATTACCCATCTTCCTGCCTTCATGGAAAGGAGGGGATGGATAGGACAGGAGAGGTCGTTGGGAGGGGTCAGAGTGTTCCAGAGAGGGAGAGGTCGAAAGAGGGACCGGGTAGTTGTCTGGGAGAGGAGGGCAGAGGCTTCCTGGCCGCATTGCACAGCAGGAGCAGGATGGAGGACCCCAATATCCACCCTGAAGGAGTGCGCAGGATGTTGCTGGAGAGGCTTGTCCGCCCCTCCTGTGTTAAACTGGAGGCTGCCACCAACATCACTCACCTTCCTGCCTTTGCGGAAAGGAAGTAAGTTGCAGCAACCAATCCCCCCAGGCACAGGGGGAACAGCAGGTGCCCATGGATAGGGGTGCACCGTGCAGCACATCCATATCAGCAAAAGCTTTTGAGCTGCCCCTCGTGCCCAAAAACAGCAGCAGCACAGCACCCACCTTCCTGCCTTCACAGAAAGGGTGGGAGAGACCTATTCCCCACTGCTCAGAGGGGACAGCAGGTACCCATGGATAGGGGGCCCTGTGCTGTACAACCATGTGTGCAACAGCTCTGGAGCTGCCCCTCATGCCCAAAAGCAGCAGCAGCAGACAACCCCCACCTTCCTGCCTTCACAGAAAAGGTGAGAGGGACCCATTTCCCCCTGCTCAGAGGGGACAGCAGGTGCCATGGAAAGGGGGGCACCATGCGGTACAACCCTATCAGCAACAGCAGCAGAGCTGTCTCTTGTGGTCAAAAGCATTGGCAGCTGACATCACCCACCTTCCTGCCTTTGCTGAAAGGATGGTATGGGCAGGACTGGAAAGGTCGTTGGGAGGGGTGGTACTGGTTCTATCCAGAGGGGGAGAGGTTGAAAAAGGGAACGATGAAAGAGGGACCTTGTCGGTGAGAGGAGGACAAAGGGTTGTTTGTCACAGCTGCATTGTAGAGCAGGATGGGGAAGGCCCAAAGGCAGCAGCAGTGCCATGGTAGTCCCCCATGCCCAAAGGTGGCGGCAGCTGACATGACCCACCTTCCTACCTTCGCGGACAGGATGGGATGGGCAGGACAGGACAGGAGAGGTCGTTGGGAAGGGTTGTTCCGGTTCCATCCACAGAGGGCGAGGATGAAAGAGGGACCATCTGGGAACTTGTCAGGGAGAGGACATGATGGGGAGGACAAGATATGGAGAAGGGTCATATTGGTGCCATCCAGAGAAGGAGAGGTTGAAAGAGGAAGCGTCCGGGAACTTGTCAGGGAGAGGACGCGATGGGCAGGAGAAGTCATGGGGAAGGATCGTATTGGTGCCATACAGAGAGGGAGAGGTTGAAAGAGGGAGCATCCAGGAACTTGTCAGGGAGAGGACACCATGGGCAGGACAAGTTGTGCGGAAGGGTCCCTCCCACCCATTCTGTGAAGGCAGAAAGGTGGGTGCCATCCAGAGAGGGAGAGATTGAAAGAGGGAACGGGAATTTGTCTGGGAGAGGAGAACAATGAGTTACCAGCTGTGGAAGCAGCCACGAGAATTGAGGAGGGCTGGAGCCTGCTGCAGAGGAGCTTAGCCTAGAACCACAGTAGACTTGGGGTGGCTCAGAGCCCAGGTAGGTCCAGGTCCAAGAAGGAATAACTAAGTAGGTTGAGGTTGACCTCGATGAAGGTCAACATGTCCACCAGGTCCGGGTGCAGACATGCATGGCGGAGACGGAGGAGGTCTCCCAGGTGGGAGAACATACAATGGACAGGTCCGGCCATACGGAAGATTTACTCACCCAATACTCAAAGGGGTTGGGGGGGGCTCTGTGGGCTCTGTGAAGTACTCTTGCACCATAGCCCCTGCCGAGTCCTCCACTGTGAGAGATGCACCCACTGTGCTGCGGCCAACCACACAGACCACCAACGAGGCCTAGAGATCAAGTGGGGCCATTTGGGTGGGTCTTTCCTGGCGTGGCTCTCTTCCTAACTCTTCCCCCCCCTCCTCCTTCTCTGCCACCCACCCCTTGCCCCTGCCCGGTTCCCTCCATTCTTCCTTCTCTTTCTGGAAATGGAGCACCTCTGTGCAGCGGCATCTGACCCGCCCACATGGAGATGCTGCCCTTGATCCAGGGGTCACAGAGGGAGGCCATTTGGTATGGCACCTCATGGTGCAGAGGATGCAAGCGCTCAGCCACGCATGCCTGGATCCTCCTCACAAAGTCTCGGACCGTGGGGAACAGCTCTTTCTCATGCTCAAGCTCATTGGCCAGGAACTGGTCGAGCCCATGGATGAGGGGGATGACCTGACCCAGGCTGGCCTCATACAAACACAAGAGCTTGGTAGCCTCCTTAAAGAGTTTCAGCATCCGGGACATCTGGGCAAGGACTCTCCATTCCATGGAGCTAAGGCTCAGCTCCTCTCCCCTCTTCAGAATGTCTGTGGATGACAGGATGTCCTGCAATGGGCTCTTCTGCTCCACCAGACAACATATCATGTCATAGGTGGAGTTCTAGCAGGTGGGCAGGTCATGAAAGAGTTGGTGCTTGGGGTTCCGCCCCCTCCCCTTGCCTCTGGAACAGCTCGCAGGAAGAGTTGATGCTGCGGGAGAAGTGGGGAGTGATGAAGCGGCAGCTGTCCAACGTCCACAACATTCCCTCATCCCATCTGTCCCTTGGCTTGCTCCTCAGCCCAAGCACATCCCTCATCACCAGGTGCAGCTTGTGTGGTATTTGGCAAGGTGTTTCTGGCAAAAGAGATGAGTGCCAGGTCTCCTGGTGAGCCTAGAAGAGGGCCCAAGCTCCCCCTCTTGGCTGAACGACTGTCTGCCATCTCATCCCAGACCACTTTTCAAGCATTACTGCATCTGGTAGGCTGAAGGAAAGGTATTAAAGCCTGCTTCTTTAACCTACAGACAGGTGAGGAAGAAAACACCTCCTTTGTACAAGGCCCTCAGAGACTCTCAGATCTACTTACAAGAATATTTGTAAGGACAAAGAAGCACAAAGTCACTTGTCCAGTAAAAACTGCCACTGAGTCAACAGCATGTGGTAACGGTCTTCCATATGACAGGGCAAGTTGTTTTGTAAGGCTGCAAAGGCAAATTGGACAAAAGTTCCTACAATCATCAGAGTTTCCTATTTTTGAAAAAAAAACCTTAAGCATGGTGTTCTGAAGATTAATGTTTTTGATCACTGGCTAATGCCTGACCAGGATTTTTTTTTGACCAATCAAATGCAAATCCTAAATTCAAATCTCCCTCCTATCAAGCCATTCTTCTTAAAGTAGTCGATCTCTTCAGAATTCGAGAAGTGTGGCGCTAGTTTATACTGACATTACAAATGTTTTGTGTTGCTTCTCCAGGGATTACCTATATGTTAGAATGCTGGCAAATAGGGAAAGAAGTGCCTGGCTCCACTGCTTCTTAAATATGCATAAAAGGCTACCAGGATAGAAACTGACTAGATCTGTGAGCATATTCACTCCTGCAGCTTCTCAACAACTCTGTTGTGTATTGTTGTGTCAAGCATACTTGTATTGAACTGAAATGTTAATAGCAGTGACAGCCCACAGGATGCGCAGAAATAACTATACTTAATGCCCTTTGGGCACCTTTTCATAACCACAGAGTACATATTCCCATGCTTCCAAAGTATATGTGAAGTGAAAATGGAAACCCAAAACAGTGATTATGAAAAGTAGCCAGACTTGCTACTTTTGCTGATCACAAGGATGTGATCTTGTACATATGGACCTAGAATATATAATGCAATTTGATACCAGCCATTGAGACAAAGTACAATTGATTTCACTATTTAATGAATACATTTTATTAGGAACGTGCTATTTTATGGATGAAAAGACGAGAAGTACAGCTGGCTTTAGTAAAACTCATTTCCAGTTAAAGTGACTGGCAGCTCTGAATAACCTGTTTAACACACACACACACACACACACGCACGCACGCGCGCACGCGCGCGCGCACGCGCGCGCACACACACACACACACACACACACTTCTTTTCTCCACTTCATTTTAATTTGATATTAGTACTTTTCAGTATGCACTAATGTTAATAATTAACTGGGGTACAAACAGTAAGCCAACAGCAAGGAAACTGTTCAAAACATATGGGAACAAAGCAACCAATTTTAGGTATATTTCAATCAAAATTATTCTTTAATCCAAAAAAAAAAGCTAATATGCAATTTGTATCAAACTTTTCACTTGTAACAAGGAATAACTGAGCCTCAAAATACCTGACAAGGAGACCGACAGAAGCTATGACAAATAATGCACAGACATTAACAGCATTAGCCCACAAGGGAGTGATGTGACAGGAAGCATGACAGGAACAAATAATTCAAGGTGAAGAATGGCAGGTAATAGAAAACAACGGAGACCCTGACATTCACAAGCTTCAAATCTCTGTAATGTATATATAGGCACTTAGTCAAAATAACAAAAAGGAAACCTGAAGTACTGACTGCAGACTAATTTTAAAGTGTTTGGTTCAGCTCAGTTCATTCAGCACATGATAGGAAACAGACCGGGGGCGGGGCTAGAAATCAACATTAAAATGAGGGATACTGAGTTTTCAATGGAGAAAAATGTTGTAGGTAATCTAATAACTTCAGCTTTCTCTACCACTGTGTAGGAACTGTTGCTTCCAATACTTAGTCATCCAGATACTTGCCCAACACAACAACAAAAAATCGTAACTTTCCTTAGTGCTCTCCTCGATCATCTCAATTCCGCTATGATTGGGAGAACTTCACGGGTTCCAGCCTTGCCCCCAGCCCAATTCACTAAGCAGAATGTGGTTGTTTCTATTGAATACATTCTAGCAATGCCACCTGGAACTAAATTTCAAACTAGTCAGTTCTGATTATGCTCCAGCATGATAAATGCAGCCAACTGAATAGGCACAAATCAACAGAGGTAGCTGATTTTAAATGTTGCACAACCTGTCATGGACAACCTTGGAGTATGTGTCATTCAAGTAAGCCTCTGAACAGTGAGAATGCATGAGCAGCAGCTCCCTGGCCCATCACTATGCTGAATGCAGCCACTGTGCGTATGCAAAACTACTCAAAATGCTTTTGCGAGCAGATTATCAAGGCAATCAAGTGAAGTGTTTGACATATACAGGCGTTGGAACAAAGTCTGAACGTTAACTGTACATTCTGTGAGGTTCTCACCATCCCTGGCTTCTACTCAGTTTACTTAACTTTTATACGGTCTACCTCAGAATATTGTTCACCTAAGGCAAAAATGATGAGTCTACTGATTTTCATCTATTCTGTAAAATGAAATTAAAGGACTGTAACAGGAATGCATTCCATAGTAGGTTTTCCATTGCCATTATTTTTGTAATAATTAAACTTCATATAATTGAGTGCTTAGGAAAGCTCTTATTTCAACTCTAAAGGAAACAATAGTATTAAGGAGCCATGAAACCATCAGTGCTTCCATCCAGAACCTACTGATCTCAGAAAATTACTTACAGACGCAAGGACACATGCATACCAATCTGCGGGGGATTTTTTAAAAGAATGAACAAGAAAAAATTAACGGAGGGAAAAATACTTTTTTCTTAAGGAATATAATCACCACATGACTATTTCCATAAGAACTTATCAGTACAGACAACCATTTCAGGGAAAGTCTCACTTGTTTAACATTAAATACAGTAAAAGCACCAAATTTAATGATTTAAAAATTTTAGGCAGACGGGTGACCACTGCTTTGATCTAAAGTGAATGTATTATAGTTCAGTTGACAATGACTTGTATTATATATTTTCATCACCAGTACAATAAATTGGCCGTCTTCTTATATCAGGAACAAAAATAAAAGTCATATAATTGCCTTAATTTATTATTACATGGACTTTGTTTTAGGAATTATTCTGTGGAGCAATATGGCTATTTGAAATCTAAAACTAAGAATAGTTTCATCATCATAAAAACCCAATCTTTGCTGATTAATACATGCCATCTATAGTAAACAAGATTGCTAGCAAGTATTCAGCTCTGAGAGAAACTCTGAGAATCTATTCCATATGTAACCTTCCAGGGCTTCTATACTTCTCAACCGATTTATCCGCAGTAACTTTTAATATTGTTTTTTTCTTCCTTCTCATAGTAGGAACTATCACTGCCTAAAGTCCAATCCCATTGGTTAGTGCATCAGCAAATGAACAAAAATTCCCGAAGGGAAATGCCATCAGGAACACAACAATCTCTAAAAAGCGACTGTTATGTGACTATAGTTAACTACCCTACCTTTCACAAATTTCAGCTACCACAGAGTCAAATCTGACCAAATACAAAAATAATGTAGTTCTCCTATACCTTTCATGGCTATGTGAAAGAGTTTTCCTCTGAAGTATGTCTGAAAAAGTTTCATAATGAAGCACTGATAGTGATGATTGTCACAAGATTCCACACGGAAGAACCGTGGAAATAATTTCCCCAGTTCCGCTAAACATTCTGATTAGCATAAAACTATATGCCCAGATATCAGGGCACTTAACATTTTTTCAAGCCTTGTTCCTTTGCATTTGTGGGGAAGACAAACCACATTTTTTTTGGTTGTGTCTTGTTCAAAATCCCAATTCACAACAGTAGGGATATGTTTAACTCAGGAACATACATAAATTTATACAAGATAATATACAATTAATCAGTTCCGATATTATTATTCTCTACATAATCATCTTCATTTATCTTGAAGATAGTAACTAGCCATCTGCTAACTTGAAGGTGCCCTGACCTGCATAGCCTAGGTGAGATCATCAGATCTCAGAAGCTAAGCAGGGTCGGCATTGGTTAGTAATTGGATGGGAGACCTTCAACGAAGACCAGGGCTGCAGGGGCAGACAATGGCAAACCGCCTCTGTTAATCTCTTGACATGAAAACCCCACCAGTGATCACAATAACTTAGCTACAACTTGAGGGTACTCTCCACCACCAAGTGGAAGGCAGGTATAAAAGTGGAGAAATAGTGGCCTCTCCTCACTGAACTAAAGATTCCTAATCATTCTGAGAGCATGTCCAGTAATCCTGAAGAGAAAACTATAAAATGGACAGCCAACTTGGCAGAGGTTAAGAAGGATAAATAACTGTATCTTAGACATATGCTCCAGCAAGTGATCACTAAAAAAGCTGGCTAGACATAAAATAATTTTTATTGAGAAAATATTAAAAGAATTCTCCATCTATAATATAACAGTGTTGCCTTTTTTTGTCCAGCCCAAGTAACAATGCTTCACTTCTTATGACCCAAGTTCAATCTTGCTATAGCCGAGTATTGCTCCTGCACAAGCATGGTGGTTTGCATGTTTCCAAATGAGGATGCAATTCTGCAAACTTCCTTGAAAGAAAGACTGGCTGAACTCAGTGGGGATTAGTTCTGAGTAAGCATACACAGGACTGAGCAGCAAGTAGATAAAAATAATTTGGCATGAATTCACCATGTGCGAGATATGGCAGTCATATACATATGCTCCAGAGCAGTCCCATCTGATTCATGGGGTTTACCTTCAGGCTTTGCGCCCGTATTGAGCCAACCTTATTACTGACATAATTCTAACTGTGAATGAAGGAGTTCCACCACCCACACACTGCAGCCCTGCAGGAGAGTAGGCGAAGTACATAGCCATTTATTATTGATATGCAATTAGAAAAGACAAAATGAGAACACCCCAAATTGTTTTCAAGTTAATATGGAGACTTTTGATAAAACTTCCATTTTTATTTGCTTTACACTAATTAGTCTTTTGACCAATGTTCTTTCTCCAACAAGAAACAGCACAAGGCTGGCCAGCTGACTGGCAAAATACTGTCAAAGAATGCTCAAGTATGTTTAAAGCATTCATTAATTTAAATATGCGAGTCAAAACAAAACTGATAATCATCAGCAGGTTTGATGCCGATACTAATTACAAAAATAAATTAGTTACCCATTATTAACTTAAACAATGCAATGACATTTTTTAAAAATGCAATGACTGATATATTTAACAATGTTTGTTAAGATAAATATGAACAATTCATTTAATATTTTTTCTTTGGCTTTCCCCCTCCCCCTGGAATTCCAAATTTGACATAGTTTCTTTTATTTTAATTATAACATTTAAAAGTAAGCTAGTTTTTGAAATTGTCATAATGACATCAGTCATTATGGAATAAAAAGGTAAGCTGCCACCTATACAGTAGCATGTTTGGCTTTGTAGAATATATGACTCAAGGTCAAATGGATGGTCAATTGACAACATTTATCCACCATTTTATATTCTAATAGCTAAGAGGCCCTAATCTATGAATACTTTAATCTGAAGACCGAAGCCATGAACAGACAAGACAAAACTTCCTACAAAACTGAAATTTGCCCCACATTTGCAGAAATATCTGAAATCTAAAAAAAAAAAAAAACTTTTTAAAAAAATCCTAAAGTCGTAAAGCTTCAGCTTTAACAGATACTCTCAGTGGTTGTTGCTAAGCAACCATTACAGTTCATCCAGTATTCCAAGCTTGGTATCTGTTAAGAAAAGTCAGAAGGAAGGAGCAGGGCCCTTTCCAATGCTGCTTTGGCCTTTCAGGGGATAATCATTGAGGCCAAGCCCAGTGGCAACCACTAGGTGAACTGATACTTCATGACTTGCATGAATCACCCAGGCCTGGCTCCTTCCTACTATTCAACAGCACACACACCTCAAAAGCCAGTGTAATGTAGTGGTTAGAGTTTCAATATAGGACGTGAGAGACCCTGGTTCAAATCACCACTCTACTGTGGAAGCCCACTGGGTCACTTTGAGCCAGTCACATTGCTCTTAGCATAACTTATCTCTCAAGGTTGTTGGGGAGATAAGAGAGGCAAAGAGAATGATGTAAGCTACTTTGGGTCATTGTGGGAAAAGGCACTATATAAATGAAGTAAATATAGATGAAGATGGTGGGCAGATAAAAGGCAAGTTGTTTTGTGGGTTTGATAGAGAGAATGAAAGGTGAAAATATGGAGGCTGCTGTGAGGAGGGAAGTGTGGGGGAGGGGACACAGGGAGGGGAGAAAATAGTATGAGGAAGGGGGTACAGGGAATAGTGAAATACCCCCCACAAGTCCTTGCAGGTTCTCCGCCATGCAACTGGATCCAGCTCAGCCAGCACCATGCAACTGGGCCAGAGGGGAAAGGCTGCTGGGGAGAAGGCAGAAAGGTGAAGACTAGAGAGCTAAACAAAAGCAGGTGTAAAGGAGAGAAGAAAGAAGGAAAAGGAGAAAGGCTGTGGGGGGGAGGGCAAGGAAGAGAAAGAGGACAGAAGGGGAAATGAGATGTTCCGTGCTATGGGCTTTACTTACTTTACAGACACACACACACAATGCTGAAAGCTATAATGGACATATCATTTAAACTCTAGTGCGTACCAAGAAAACATTTTTAAAAACCCTGGTTGTATAAGGTATAATAATACAATCCTTGTGAAAGTAAATTGCACTGAAAAATGGTGGAGATGAGCATACTCACTCTGTGACAAAATTAAATAAAATATAGAAAAGATGCTCACATCTTGCCATTTTAACGATTCTTTCCGTCTCAATATTGCCCATTTTATTAATTCTGCAATGAAGCAGCAGTGAATAAAAATCTGCCATATATATTAACAAGTAATAAAAATTAACAAGGTATTTGAAAACATAAGAAAGTTAATATTTCACACTTTTATCTGCCTGCATTGGCTTAAAATATCAGCCTCAATCAGCATGATGTTCTGTGGACACTCTGCTGCCACCTCATTTCCAAGTCTGTTTCCCTAGCAACACTTTAATCCATCTGGCTGCAGGCTTCTAAATTTTACTACCATATCCCTATCTTTACCAGAAATAGACTATGAAGGAATTTATACCATCAAACATGTGATTGCACTAACATAATTAATCATGCTAATAAAAGGAACAGTGAGGTTAGCTATAAAGAATTAGAAAAAGAGTCCGCCTTATTATATATAAAATGCTTGTCATCAGATTACAAACTGAAACATCTAATAGCTCTCATCTGACATTTACTTGAAAGATTTTTACATACCTCTACTTATCACATCCATACAAATTTGCAGAATAATTCAAGATGGCTGCCCTCTGACTTGACTGGAAGAGAGATTACCCTAATATATCAGAAACAAACTTTTGATGCTAGTCTGAACAAAAAGTCTATTCCACTAAGAAGGGGTTTCAATAGACTCAAACTAAATTACAGATTTTTTAAAAACCTTATAGATTTCATTGATCATGCAACTAGCAACAAAGAAAAAAAACCCAATCCTTTAATAAGATACTAATTTTTCCACTATAAGAATAGAACAGGCTAAAAATCTCTCTTCCCACTCAGTCTATCCCGGAAGATGGCTCCCTATACCATGAAACAGCCAATCTGGCCCCAAAGATTCATACCACAGTAATGTCCTCTACATTGGTGTCCCCTCAAAAGCCACTTGGAGACTGCAGTTGGTGCAGAACACCGAAGCTCATCTATTATCAGAAGTTAGATGGAGGATGCACGTCACTATCATTCTGGAAATCTGTGATGGATCATCTAGGCACATTTCAAACTGGATTCAGGCTTGGGTTTGAGATAACAATGGCCTTGGTGACCCTGGCTGATCACTGCAGGGAGAGTGACAGGAGCAGTGCATCCCTGTTGATTTTCCTGCAGCATTCAACACTACTGACCCTGGTATCTTTCTGAAGAGGCTGACTGAGTTGTAGGGGGTGGGGACCATACTTCGGTGGTTCCACTCTTCTTTGACTGGCCGATTTAAGAAAGTGGTGCTGCAGGTGCTCTGCCTTGTGGCATTTATGCTATGGGGTCAACGCTGGAAGAGATCATCAGAGGATTTGGAGTAATGTGCTACCAATATGTGGGTGACACCTTCCCTCACTAGTAGCACCTCCATTTTCTCAGGAATAAGTTTCAGTTTGCTCATCCATTCCAAAACTGCCACCAGGCACCTGTTCACAGTTTCCACAGCCTTCCTGGGATCTGTCAGAAGCGTAAGATAGAGCTGAGTGTCATTTGCATATTGGTAGCAACACAGCTCAAGACTCTGGATGACCTCTCTCCATGGCTTTACATATGTGTTAAAAAGCAATGGAGGGCAAGAAGTAACTTTGAGGAACCACATAGGCAAGAGGCCAAGGAATAGTCCCCCATCACCACTCTGAAACCTACCTTCAAGGTAGAACTAATACCGTCACAGAGCCATGCCTCCCAGTTTGAACCCAGGAAAGAAAGATACCATCAAAAATTGCCAAGAGGTCCAGCAGAATTAACAGGGTTGCACTACTCTGTCATTTCCCAGCATATGTCATCTGCCACGTTGGCCAACAGTAGATAATTTGTAGAACATCTGCACTTGGGTAGCATGGATAGTGAGAGCCCTTAATCAGTTCCAGATACAGCCAGATTGACAGAACTACACTGCTTTATTGTATGACCTGTTTCTTTGGATCCCAAAACCTGCACACAACTAGAGATAGGCACGAACAGAAATACGAACCAAAATTAAGCACGAACCAGGCCGGTTCATGGTTTGCAAACCACGGTTTGTTAGATCCCATTTCTGATGAATTGCCACACATTTTTGGTTGGTTCGTTTGGTTTGTTTTTTGGTTCGTCATTGCAGTCTGGTGCCAGTCAATCAGTTTCCTATGCAACATGGGATGCACTTCCTGCAGACCTTCTGCTGACCCAAAAGTGAACTTCTGGTGGCCCGGAAGTGACCTTCTGCTGACCCGCAAGTGATGATTTTCTGGCCTGGATGTGACGTTTTTACGAACCAAACGAGCCGGTTCGTGAACCAGGGGCAGGTTGATGAACCACATGGTTCAGTTTTTTCCCAGTTCGTGCCCATCTCTACACACCTCACTGCTACTAATTCAGCACTATAAAAGCACACACTTTTGCCACTATTTTTATGCCTCCTAGCAGATAAAAATAAAGGTTTTTTAAAAAACTGAAATCAAACTTGCTACCGATATCCTACTAGGAAGCTTTTTCCAAATCCAATAGACACGGAGATCAGTAACGCGCAGTCTGATTTTATGTATGCTTACCCAACATTTGGCCTTACTGGATTTAATGGGGTTTACTTCCACATAAATAGGATTACATTTTAAAGTGCCAGAAGATCCCTGGTTCTTGGAAAGTTTTTAATTCCTGTTCACTTGCATAATAAATTATTTGTGTAATGAACTACTGTATCTGTTCAATTCACAGCAAATACATACTTTTAACACTCCATATACAAAGAAGTTTGAATAACTTCAAATTTTTTCAGCATGTGAGGGTAGAAGAAATACATGAGCCTTACTTTTCCCTCCCATTTTCACGTTATATTTGTTCATAATGTCTACCTCATGCAGCTGGCATGTTGAATATTTGATTTTCCAGCTTGGAAATTCACCTTCCAAATTCCATGGTAACATCTTATATTAACTTACTGTGCAGTCTCCTGCAGATCATGTGAGACACAATATCAAGCGATAGCATGTGTTTTCATTGGTGAGGATAAAAGAGCATCTGTAGATTAGCTTGCTCTCCGTATCTATGATTGGTTTGAAATAATTGAGGCAAGGAAATCTCTCATTCTCTCAAGGGGACTTTGTGCTTTACAGAGTTTATGGTGCGCTGTCTGTCAATCTCCGTCTTCCCATTTCCGTACATGTTCCCCACCACCACCACCTCTTCCTTTCTTTTAGGGATATTTAAATAAAGAATATAGTTATAAAAAACTAGAGCCATGTGCACCTTGATTCAGTGCTTGTCATGCATAAACGTGGTAATTGTGTGCAATTAGTTGCATTCACATACTCATCCATAAAGTGATTTAATAGGGAAAGACAAAGACTGTGAACAGATATATATGCATTTTGTGTGAATCTTTCAAAAACTGACAATAATACACCGACACATTGCATTGTGATCACAGCACAACTTGAATTATGTATATGCAATTAAAAGAAATCACAATAAATTGGGTGCCCATAAAGAATCACATTTCTTGTTTAAAAGAAAACTAACAAACTGGAAGTGAAAGACAGGATTTTAAATCTTTGAATTTAGATGTAATCGCATCAAAATGATCTAGAACAAAAAACTCAGAAATAGCTTCAGCTCCTTCCTCTTAACTTACAGGGTATGATTTCTGGATGCCATTGGAGGAAGCCTCACAGAATCACATTTTTCTCTGTCCAACCCATGCAATTATCTGTAAAGATTAAATGTAGGAACTAATGTCAGTGATCACTTTCAATATGATGTTTAGAGCAGACAAGTAAACAAGATGTGGTTATATGTTTGTGCTATAGCCGCCTCTGAAGCACAAATACGATTATCATTATGCAACTGGGGACCTGCAACAAATGTTGTGCACTGTGTCAGGGTGACTTTGGGGGAGGGGAGATGCACCAGGACCCCCTTCTTAAAAATCCTTCTCTGCTCCCCCCTTCTCAAAGATACTTCCCTTTTTCTTCCTCTCTCTTTCTCAAACATTCTTCCCTGTTCCCCTTCACAAAGATTATTCCCTTTTCCTTCCCCCACTTTACCCTCAACCTGCCTCCCTGGCAAATCCCTACTCTTCCCCTCCTTTCCAGGCAAATCCCCTTACCCCTCTCTCTCCCTGACTTCCTCTCAAACACCCTAACCATACCCCCTTCCCCTGTCAAACACCCTTTGCTTTCCCCCTTTGCTCCCCCCAAAACTCACCACACTGCAGCACTGGATGGGTGCACTGGCACTTCCTGCAGCCCAGCACAGGGTGGGCACTCTGGCATTTCTTGTGTCCCAGTACAGGTACTAACTGCAACACTTTGCTGCTGCCTCACCCAGATCTGTGGTGACTTTCTGCAGCTCCATCTTGAGAAGCAAGGGACAGCATGTGGGACGGTTCTCATTTCCCCAGCTGCAGAGCACCAGCCGCTGTAGTCAGGTAAGTAGCTTCGGGAGAGTTTACTCCTTCTTTTTAATCTTCCAGTTTTTTCTGCAACCCTGGGGGGGGGGGCGGGTCCCCTGGGGTTGCAGATACATCTGTTTTCTAGTCCAGTGGCTAGAGTATTTGCAAAGCCGCAATTGGCTGTTAGTATATAAGATGCATACATGTGCACTCTCCCTACGCACACTTCGGCTTCATAGGCAATTTCATGTATAGTAGTTTTGGCCATGTGGAAATATTTTAAAAGATTCATTTATAATTATACTTCAGTACTGCTAGGCCAACAAATTCCAGGCACCATGTCAGCATGGAACTTAGAAATTTCATCATGGAGTATAAGAAAATGCCAGCAGCCAAAAATTCCAGTGCCCCAGCCATGCCCACTTGCTTCTGCATCATGGAAATTGCCACTTCCCAGTTAGTTATGACACTGCACTTTCATCAACGAGCTTTGGACTCAGCTGAGAAATCCAAAAGAGGAAAATGCCTCCCAGATGAATTCAAGGTGCTGTAGTCATTGTAGCAATCACAATGCCCAGGTCAGTCCCAGTGAGAGGTGCAAACATCTCGAAGAATTAACCCTCCTCCCACAAGACATCTGAGCCATACCTCGAGAAGCAGGCTTGGACACAGCAGTTGCAACAATAGTCGTGCCTCCAATTCAGCAGTGAAATGCTGGTTTCTCCCTAGGAAAGGGCCATCTCCCAGCAGGCCAAGGTCTTGTCGTCACCGCAATAACTGTAGCATTCTGGTGGCCAGCTTCACAGGGGGGCACAGATGTTTCATAGCAGTGACTAGCAAAATGCCCTTGGGAACAGCCGGAGGGACCAGAGGTAACACCAGTAAAAAGGATCTGATGAAGGTGGCATCAGTAGCAATGGGAGGCTCTGGTGGAGGGTGGTAACTGAGCTTAATTGAAGGTGCTCTGTCCTTGTTGGCAGAGGAAGGATGCTGAGACGTAGGCCTCTTTACCCCCACCTTTTCTCCTCTTGCCTGTAGGACCAGCACTGGAACTGAAGCAGGACACGTTTCCCTTTCTTCCTCTCCCTCTTCTCCTGTGCCCTACCCCTGGCAGGCAGCACTCACCAATCCCTCCATGGGTCAACTTCTGCCAGTTCTACTCACCACTTGTACTCAGAGGCTCTTTCACCACAAAAGAGGCAGGCAACTAATGGGGGTCTCCTTTATACATGTCTTTTTGTGACAGATTTCACTCCCCAAAATGGCTTCCTTGCTACCTATATAAGACTTAAGGTGCTTTAGAAACGCCTGCTCGCTCTTGCTGCTCCTCTCAGGGTACTTAGGAAATTTCATTCCAAGCCTAAACAGAGCCACCCCATAGTCCTTATTTACAAGCTGTTTGAAGACTTACTCATCTGAAGCTCTTTTTAAAAAACCTTCATCTTTTACACCAAGACATTTAAGCCCTCTTATTGCATCCTTTCAGTTACAGTAGTAGCAGCACATATTCCTCCTTCCCCAACATAGAGAGCTGCTTTTTTCAGACACTGCTTCATGCTGATCTCTGCTGAGCTGATCTTTCATTCATTGATTTTTTAAAATAAATTGTTTTTCTAAGGCAGCCAAGCAAATCCCTTCTCACACTGACATTCTTTTCTGAATCTGATCCCTGATACCCCATCTTAATGCATTATTTCATTTTACATTATTAGTTTGCAAATACTCAAGCACTGTAGACAAAGGTAGATTCCGTCACAACACCAAACCATGATTTGGCAGTACATGAACAAGCTTTCCCGCATCCTCTTGCATTACAACTATTATGTAAACTGGTAAACTATCAATTGCACTTGCTCAGGATTGCAAACCAGCTTTATATCATGGTCTGCAATCCAGGTTTGCTGGGCAAGTGCAATCTAAAGTTTGCTAACATGGCCAAATAGCAAAGCCACAGTATGCATGAAAAAGGAACAATGGAAGTGCAGTGTGAGAGGAGAGGAAGGAGCGTGCTTGTTCACAAATTTGCAAGTAGAGATGCTGTAAAGTTATGGCTTTCAGGATTTTTTTAAAAAAGAGAAATTTGAAATATATGCCAAAATATGCCTCTTGTGGCCAAATTTAATCAATTTCATTGAGAAGCTGGGGCTGCAGTCACTTCTATTTGTTGAACACCTGTCAAATTAAATCTCAGTTAAGCAGAGAAGAATGCTACAGCAGAAGCTACAATCCAATTGTATGCCACAGTACTCTTGTGGCTTGGTCCCAATGCTAATTTCAGTTTAGTGATTCTAATGTAGAGATGGGCACGATCCAAAAAAAATTAACGATCCAGCTGATCGTGGATCGGCGCTGGCAACGATCCCGAATTAACGATCTGCACCAATCATCTCCCGTTCCTGAGCCGTGGATCGTGGAGGCCAAAGCGGGCTGTGCTGCTATTCCCAGTTATGTGGGAAGGTGGGTGTTGGCGGCGGCCAGGCCCGGTGGGCATGGGTAGACGGCGATGAGCCCATTCAGCAACACAGGATGTCTGTGTTTGGCCGTCAGAGCTGCCTATCAGGGTTTGCAGGGATGAGATTGGAGTGCCCATGGCTACAGAACACCCCTTCCCCCTCCCTCTTCTCCTAACTTGTGACTGCTTTGCTGCTCCATGGTTGGAAGGAAGCCCTGCTGATCAAGGAAAGCTGGGCTTCCATTCGGGTTTCCAGGGCGACAGAAGGAGGGCAAACAGAGCTCAGGCATTCCCCTGGCTCTGTTGCCAGGGGAACAGATTGCTGGCGCCTTGAGTGTCTGGATCCCCGAACCAAGCCCGATCACCCCGATCCAGCCCTCTCCCGACCGCTGGTTCATTGGCCCTGGATGATCACGATCCGCTGGGTCACGATCGCGCGATCGCCATTATCGTGGGTTTTTTTCTATCGCAATGCGAATCGTGCCTATCTCTACTCTAATGACCCCATAGCTATACAGCACTACACAACTCTACATCTATTTCATGAGCCACAAAGAATCCAGAAGACCTTTTCCACCAGGTTAGAAGCTGGACTGCAATTCTGCAGTGAGGTGACAACTGGTTTTTCTTCCCCTCTAATTCAAGGTAAAAGCGGTATTAAGTGTTTTTTTTTAATCTTCATGGGTGAACACATTTAAAGTTATGGAATTGGAAACAGCATAGTCAAACTTCTAGAACAGTTATAGTGGTAGGAATGTCCCGAGTAATATAAAAGCGATACAACTATTCTTCAGCACTGTATTTCTGCCATGGTGATCTTACCGAAACCTAGTAGATTCTCTACGTGGGAACCAAAAAAAATGAAAGCTTGGTATTCACTGAGAATATTTCTTTACTTTCATCTGGGAGGAAAGAGGCAGGAAGCATTAATGCATCAACAGTTTTCATAGCCAACAAGCCACAAATTTAGATCAATGTTTCAAAGCAATTGAAATGTATTCCGGAATACAGCACACGTGTGTGTTGTACATGGAGAACCCTTGATAATACAGCTGTTTACTGAATGTATATAGGCCTCAAGACCTAACAACATTTTAGGACTAAGCACTACATGACATGCAGATCTTTGCAGCTGTACCATATGAGTTCAGTTTTTGTTCAAAAACCCACAAACATCTATGTGAAAGCCCCAGAGTGACAAAGAGATCACTGGGAGCATATTGAAGCTAGGAAATGTGTATCTACTTTCCTCCCACTTCTTGGCAGCCCACTGACTTCCCCAAACTTTTATCCCCTTCCTCCAATGGTTAACGAGCAACAGTTAGACTTCATAAAACGTGTAATCTATGAATAGAACCCCTGAGCAGTTCTAAAAAGCAGCCATGTTTGTCCCACCCCACAGATTCAGACTGAGACTATAGCAGGGATAATCCTTTCCCCTCCATCCTCTGATGCTACTTCAAATTGCTTCATGGAGCTGTAATTTGTCCAAGTGAAGTAAACATATAGGCAACAAGCAAATAACCTGTAGACTTCTTCCATCAGGGAAAAAAATAGTATGTCCAGGATACTGTTTGAGATCAGAAAGTAGTACATTCTTGTGGATCTCTGATGCAGCAGCATATGCATTTTCTAAATAAACAGATAAGGATTAACTTATATGTATCAAGCATTCCATGGCTCATCTTTACCAGTAAAAAAAAAAGGGGGGGGGTATTTGTGGATCTCACCGTGTCTCCTCTACTTTGGCCCCCAGATTCTACTGCAACAATGTGTTCCAAAGGATGATTCAGTAGCTACCAGATAAATGTCTACACTAGGAACATACTGATATAATGCAAAACAACGCATAACAAGATGAAAAGAAGCATTTATTAATACAGAACAAGTCCTATTGCATGCCTCTTATTTTAAGAAGCAAACCACACTCTGTTGCAACACATCTGATAGCAGTATATCCAGGGGAGTCTTTCAGCCAAATCTTATTCAAGTTTACTCTGAAGAAATTCAGTGGAACTTAATCTGAAGTAAAAATACATGAGATTGCAGCACTTCTAGCTACAAATTCTCCACAAATCTTTCTTGTTGCTGCAGCCTTGTTCTCCTCAAATAGTTCCACCACTCACTGCTATCAGCTCTTGGCTTTTTCCCATCTAGATATCACAAACTTTCTCCGTACCGCACCCGAGCATCTGTGATGGAGCTTCTAGGTTCAGAGGATTCGATGGCTCTAGGGACTGAGCAAATCTTTCAACTTGGGACAAGCAACGTTCTTCATTCATCCAAAGATGTGCATTAAATGGCCTATCCTTTCCCAAGGTATACAGGACTGACAAAAATGTTCTAAAAGCATAAAATATAAAGGCCATAAAAGGGAAATAGACAGGATTCTAATCCATTTCATCTAAAAGAATTTTATCCCCCTTCAAAAGGGGTCAACTCTGCCATAAGCTGTTCAAACTGATGATTTTTAAGATGGGATTTTTAAATCAGATCATTAAAATTTAAATCATTTTTTTAGAATTTTGTCTAAGTTATAACTATAAATAATAATGAAATCTGAACTTTATGCATTTATAAATTTATGAAGGGCTGCTTTTCTTAGTAAAGAAAGAACTGTGTGAAAAACATCTCTGCATGTTTTCAATTGATGGCTGGAGTCCTCTGTCCAAATACATAAACCCTGCCGAGTTCAGTGAAATATAACATACACATTATTAGATTCAGGCTTGTAATTCATGTTTCTATATCACCACAACTACTGAATGGACAATTATTCTACCTGCATTTCACAAATCAAGATCCCAGCTATACAGTCCGTAACAAAAAGTCTGGTAAGCTTATAAGCTTCATTCACTGAAAGGCCTCAGGGTTTTAAGCTATTAAGAGTTTTGATTTGACTCCATAGGGCTTAAATGAAAGATATCTAGCCTATTTTGAAAATATTTGTCAACAGATGGATGCAGAAGTTTGATGAACACAATGACAAGCAAGTCTATTTTTTGTTGAATTGTTTTCAGCTCTGAATGTTTATGAAAGGTTGTCAATATTCTAATGCAGGTATAGTACTGACACAGAAATCAATCCATCAGGAATTTCTTCTGCATAAAAACAAGTGAGTACAATCTAAAGCACTGCTTTTAAAGTATCAGAACAAAATTATCTATTTCTTGCCTATGCATAGAAGTCACTATTACAAGCAAAAGATATAGAAAAACTTGTCTTGCAGGAAACACATGTTAAAAGCTAAGCAGATGGAAATTCAATTATTTGTAAAAATGTGCACGTTACAGCTTAACACTGGCCATGCTAGTATTAGTCGCATACCTTTTCATAACAATTCAGTTTACACATCAACCACTAATTTTTATGCCTTTCTTCATACATTTCTTTGTTAGTAATGTGGGTTCAGGTTTTTAATTTTTTTAAAAATCCCACCATGCAGCCCCAGTCAAAAGGGAGGGGGAAGCTTGTGATGGGATTTTGAAGGACCAGATACATCCCCCAAACTCCTCTTTCCCCACTCCTCATAGTCATTTGTGATGAAAATTATCTTTTAAAAAAATAGTACAGCTAAGCCCATTTTTGTATAAAATGGAGGTCTATGACCACTAAGGGTTATGGTATAACACTTCTGCCCAAGCCAACAGTGAGCATCTTTCTTTACAGAGGAACGAACTCTTTGGATAAATAAACCTAGAAAGCAGAGCATAGATTTATCTTACCCTTCTCAAAAGAACTTGTTTCTGGACTTACTGGTGTTAATTAGGCTAAGATCTTTAACAGTACCATGTGTCCTCTGACCATCCTCTGGGCCTAACCAGCAACATAATATAAGACAATATTCAGGATGCACAACCAACATTTTCCATAGTACACTGTCTGAAAAACCACCAGCGTGGACATAACAGGCCCACACATCACAGCATTGCTACAGTCAGCAATTCCACCACAGCCTTTTGGGTTGTAGCACATTTGAAACAACAGAGACGTCAAAGTGAAGCACCAACAAGGTATGCTAAAGTATCCCATTTATTACCATTATTATTATGTATGTATGTATATGCGTGCCCTCAAGTTGCAACTGACTTACAGTGACCCCAGCATGAGGCTGCCAAGGCAAGTGGTAAGCAAAAGGCAGCGTGCCACTTGCCTTCCTCTGCACAGCCATCTCAGCCTTCCTCAGTGCTCTCCCATCTGTCTTGTCCGGGGCCAACTCTGCTTAGTTTCTCAGATTTGACAAGATCAAGCTATACCATGCAGCTTTCCCCTCCATAACTCTTATCAGGTAACATTATTTACCGGCTTGGATCC
Source organism: Eublepharis macularius (assembly GCF_028583425.1). Taxonomy (NCBI): domain Eukaryota; kingdom Metazoa; phylum Chordata; class Lepidosauria; order Squamata; family Eublepharidae; genus Eublepharis; species Eublepharis macularius. The sequence continues at coordinate 88,206,164 of NC_072790.1, forward strand.
CAACCAGAATGTCCATGGGTGCAAGGGGGGCAGTTGTTGCCAATGCCCCCTCCTGCAGCAACCTAAACACCCCCAGAATACTGTTCCTATTGGGCAGGGTACCCCCAGGAATAGTTTGATGGGGCAATCAGATGTTTCCTGGCAAAATCACTGGACAAAACTGACCCTTTGCACCAGCAGAAATTCTACATGGGATCCAAACCACTATATTTAAAGGCACACCGCAGTCCTCATAGTTCAGTATTTACATCTCAATGTATTCTGATAGCTTAGGCATAATCACATGGAAGTAACAGGATCACACTGTGCTTACCTTCTCCTAAAACAGTAAATGAACAATATATCAGTATGTTCTTTTATAGGCAGTTCATTAAAACATGTAAAATAAAATTACAGTTTTGCGGCGTAAGTAGTCAGTTGTGGCTCTTCACTTACCATCCTGACCACCTTACATGAAAGTTAGGTCCCAATGAAATGCATTGAAATTAAGAATCAAGCTTTCAGAAATAAACTTCATATTAATTTCAGAGCCGCATCTACATGCTAAAAAAAACTAAATTGCTAAAAAAAATGTTCCTAGCAATGCAAGATAGATATTCTCTCACATCACTAGGAATTTAACCATGTATAACAAGAAATTTTGCATTTTTAACTAAGCATGGAAGTATGTTTATATGTACAACAATAAAAGTACACGTAATAGATGGCAGAGCTTGATTCTTCAAAATAACCTCTGAAAAACCTATTTCACTTATAGAGATCCAGACTCAGCCCATTCAATATGTGAAAGATTTTTGGCTGCAGTCCTGAAATTACTTGCAAGAATTCACTCCCAAGGAAGTGGTTTTAACATTGTGGTCTAGTCTATATTACATCAGGGTCTTATTCTCTCTTTGCTACACAATTTTTGATGTACTGTGTAGCCATCAAACTTAATAGAACAGAATATATTGTATAAAAAGGAACAGACAACTCAGTTTCAAATTCCTTCAGGGAACACATACCGTATTTGGCTTGCCATATATCTTCCCAACTTTTTACTTGGATAGGTGCGGTGGGGGGATAATACACATAAAGCAATCAAGAACTGTTTTCACATGTCTGCAAAACTTGTGACCCAGGAAGCTAAATGCAGCCAAATATAGCACCCATCAGGGACTTAGTAAACATCCTGCTTCTGCTACCTGCCCAGGACTCCACAAACTGGGTGGAAATGCTGTTAAGTACCTGGACAGTACTTGACTGATAGGCTGCATTTGGTTTGGTGGGTCACAAGCATTATGGGCATACTTTAAAAACAGTTCTGTAACAGTTCCTCTGTTGTTTTTGCAAGCTGTCTTTTATTATTTAACTTTGTAAAGCATTCCAAAACGGCATTGGTTGTAAAAACGCTACACAAATAAAATATTCTCCAGGCAGCAAGGAGGACATCAAGTCTCTTTCTGGAAGTAATTACCTCTTCAAACAAAAATATTAGGCAGAAATGATGTGTCCACGAACATTTATACACATATGCACATCAGTTTGTCTAACCAAGAGCATATATATTAAATATATATTAAATGCAGTACTTAAAATTCTGCAATAGCTAGCTGCAGTATTAATGTAATCTCTCCAATATTGTAGGGATAAAGTCTCAGATGCTTCACTAATGAGTTGGGACCATAGACTTCACCACGTTGCTTTACATACGATCTGCTGCTTTAAATATGTACACCTATGCACTACCGTGCTTCATGTTGTCAAATGTTAGTCTTAGAATTGATTATGCTCTGTTTCAGCTTCATGTTGTCTATTATCAGTCCTAGTATTCATTATGTTCTATTTCATTCAGCATTTCTTCTACTGTGTATTGGATTCTTAATAATGGTACGTCTTTGTAAACTTGTTTATATTTACCCTAAGGCATTGCTTACGGAAATGTCGTTGACACTGTATGGAAATGTACTGGATACTGATTGTACTAAACTCATACTGTGTAATCCACCTTGAGTCTCAGTGAAAAAGGCAGACTATAAATGAAACAAACAAATAAATAAAATTTGGAAAACAATAACTAAGAAATAACTTATAGTTAGTTATCTGAAAGTACTTTACATGTGTATTGTACCAATTTTGGCACAACACAAGTCTTCAAAAGTAGATCAACAAATCTTGAGAGAATAAAGTCAGTGAAAGATTTCAGAGTAAAGAAAATATCACAAATTTTATTTCATATTTCCCTCTCAGAGACAGAGATCCTAAACATATTCATCACACTGATTTCAGTGGTAGTATCATATAAGCGTGTATAGGATCCAGCAGGAACTGGAGTATGTAGCTGATTTAATTTCAGGGGGAAGAACAGGAAATAGGAGCAATACAGAAAGATCTGGAGAGGACTATCAACCATTTAAACTAAATTCATAGCTAAGATTTTCTCTATAAGAAGCCTTCACCAGTTACATGAATCAAAACTATATATTAAAAGAAATTATCTCCCACTTCATAAGCAATTGTCAGGTATCTCTATCTCTACAGACAAGCCATTCTAAAGTATGTTTTATTAATCAGATTGTCTGCCTATTTAATATGACAATCAAGAGTTGAAAGAAGGAAAGTCCAATGATTTTGCCAACTATTAAGTGAGCTGCTTAAAACACTCTTGACAAAATCACCTTAACAGTTTTGAATCGGATAAGGCAACTCATTTGTCTCAGTAGGCAGATTTTCTCCATAATAATTACAAGGGAACTTTTTGTCACTTCAAACACCACACAAATACTCAAAGTTTTTAAGTCCTCATACATACTGCATGCACATGCATACAGTCATCATATTTCCAGATACAATGCCTTTGATTTAATATACACAACACAAATAGGGAATAAACACTGAATTAATGGGAGATGGGCTTCTACCACTCTCATAGATCCAGAGGAGTTAGCCGTGTTAGTCTGTAGTAGCAAAATCAAAAAGAGTCCAGTAGCACCTTTAAGACTAATCAATTTTATTGTAGCATAAGCTTTCGAGAATCACAGTTCTCTTCGTCAGATCTGACAAAGAGAACTGTGATTCTCGAAAGCTTATGCTACAATAAAATTGGTTAGTCTTAAAGGTGCTACTGGACTCTTTTTGATTTTTCTACCACTCTGATTCTATGAGTTAATACCAATGGCCACTGGCCAAGTGACAGCTTGCCACAGGACCCAGGAAACCACTTTGTACTGTCAATATAGGCCTACCAAGTGCCAAGAAAAAGCTGATAACCCTTCAGCACCTGATCAGAGATCCAGGGGAGGAACAAAAGATTCCCACTTGGCAAAAAGTACAGGTATCCAGCTGTCCAAGTGGGTACACACACATCGTGGATTACCTTCTGTATTCACCTTCCAAAAAAGTAATTTAAGGGTGCTAACAGGTGTAGGAAATTAGCTCAAAAGAATGTCTCCTGCTATTATGCCCATGTCGTTGGTGGGTTTCAAGCAGCACTTAATTTGAGGCAGGGTTTACTAACCTGTTGTGAATGCCAGATCTTAAACCTAGGCTACAACAGATCGTAAAATGACAAGTGCAAACATAAGTATCTTGCATACATCCAAGAATGAGGAGATGAATGGCAAGCTTCAGCCCCAGCAGTCCTCCCTCTAAAAATGACTGGATACAGATTTTTAGAAGGGCTACTAGTTTGAAAAAGAAGGCATGTATCAGTGTGCAAGACCACATATACATGATCTCACACTCCTGGACGCCAAGGTAAATCCAGATTCCGTGAACACAATCGTGAATTAGCACATATAATGCGGCTTTGGAAGAACAGGCGAGAAGGGGGAGAGAACCATCCTTTCAGGTGAAGCAGTAGGTTGTCCAAGTTAAGGACCCCGAACCTTATGATACAAAGTCATGAGAAAACTAGACCCAAGCACTCACTGAAATTCCTTCTCTCTCCTCCACAATCGACGGCTCACTGTGAGGTTCCCGATTCCTACGCCAACCCATGTCACCTCCCTCTCGCTAACTTCCACACCGCTCTGGCTTCCCATACGAGCCTCCAACTTCGCCTCCCGCAGACACCCATTACCTGAGCGACTGACCTCACCTCCCAGCAAAGAGAACGCCTTGCCGATCCCGGAGAGGAGCCTGAGCCGATTTCCTCCGGGAACTTTCCTGACATCGAGGCGGCTGCAACACTTCGCTTCGACCCCAAACTGGAGAGAACAAAAGGTTCAAAGCCGGGAAGAGGAGGAGGAGGAGGAGACAAGCCAGGCAGCGAGTGCGGAGCATCGCCTGCAAGCTGCGGGGGTCTCCCGGGCTGCCGCCCCCCCTGCGCAGCCCGCCTGCTCCTCCCCCTCCTCCCCGCAGCCTCCCATGCGCGCCCTCCGAGCGGCGCGAGCCTAGCCAAGCGCACCACACGAGGGAGGAAGCCGAGCGACGCCTTCCCTCTCGGCCCAGCCTCTGCTGCTTCTGCGGTCGCCAGCTTTCGGGGTGGAGCCCCAGGCCGAGAGGGGTGGAGCCACGGGGCGCCCGGCGTGCGCCCAAGCCAATCCGCGCGCTCTCCCGGGGAGCCGCTGTCCCCGGTGGCACGAAGCGTCGGGCGACCGATCTGAAGGCTTTTCGCAAGGGGCCGCGCGCCAGGATGTCTCCGCCTGGATCGGCCGTTCACGCTACCGCGAGCAATACGGGATTGGGGGGCAGGAAGGTGAGGCCACCCGCGCTTGTGCGTGGGAAAGCGCGGGAGCGGCGTTTTCCCTGAAGAACATGAGCCGTCAATTGCAAAGCTGGTCGCTTGGCTTTGAACATTACCAACTCTGGCTCTCGTTTTATCGCTTCGAGAAACAAATCGGGGCGAGTAAGATAAGGGGGCGTCGTGGAAATCCATCCATGAAGTTTTTGCCCATTAGAAGCTCAGGGCATCATATATTTTATGGTCACTCACGTTAATCCTGTGAGGTAGATAAGGTGTAAAGAGAGATGTTCCGAGGGAGATCTGAACCTGGAACAGCCGTGTTCTAGTAAATAACATGATGCCACACTGGCTCTGGTTGCTAGAATTACATACACTAAATTAATAACATTTTGTTTGTGTATCACTATTCTGGACAGATTAGTGCCACACTGAGAGCATGAACAAAGTCAGTGTTATTATTATCCCCACAATACAGCTGAAGAACTGGGGCTGAGTGGAGTGGCTTACCCAAAGCTACTTGGTCAGCTCATGGTAGTAGCAGGATTCAAACCAGCAGACTGCTGCATCTCTGCTCAATTGCCACTACACTACCTTTAAATGCAAAAGCATCCCTCCCTTATCTTATGTGCATAAGTTCCCAAGTAGTCCTGTGATTATTTGGTATGAAGAAAATAAGATAATAGCAGAGAGAGAAAAGAGTTCATTCTTTCACCTGATTCATCCTCCCTTGTGCTGATTCTATTCAACAGCAAGTACATGTCTTGAAAGTTATTAAAAGAATTTGTGGTAAATGAGAAGCTTGCCCAGACTCTTGGTGAGGACCAGCGATAGCACAGCAGTTTCTCATTGCCTCTGGGTCCGCATCCTAACCTTGTTGAAGCATTTCCATCTCTACTCAGTAAGAGGAAGAAAGCAAAATTCATAGACATTTGACATTGGACTGCAGGAGACAGGTCTATCTGAGCACCAAAAACTTGGAATTGCCTTTAAGATTCACAACCGTTCTTAACTTAACCATGGCGCCAACTGCAGGTATGGGCATAAATCTGGGAGATACAGTACAATCCTAAGCATGCTTTTCTGGGAGGAATGGAACTTACTTCCAAGTAGACCTACTTAGGATTGTTCCCTTATTTTCTAGTTGTTTGTTGAACATGGAAAATTCCAAAGCAGCTCATGCATTAGTCTTCAAGATGAGACAAGATTCTTGGTTATTTTGGCTACATCCAGGGAATTTTCACCTTTGAATTGCCTAGAGCCATCCCATTCTACCCCTCAAAGAATTAACAGATTTATTGCCTCGTGTTTGTGAACTTCATTTGAAGCATTTTTATCTCAGCCCAGCTCACTTTATATCATTCTAGCAAAAAAAAATTAATAATAACACAATAGAGCACAGTGAAGCCAGAGATGGTTCAGGGTATAGTTCTCCTCACCTGTGTTGGAACATAGGTTGCAAGCCCGGAAAACCCACAACAACCATAGGTTGCAAGGTTTGACATTCAGTTATTATGGGGTTAACATGTTTACCCAGTGTACTCCCTGTTTGTATTGACCTAGAAGGAAACTTGGCAGAGAGCCAATAGCCTTATCTATCTAAAAGCGGGAAACTGAGAAACTACTGTTGGTTAATAGGTCAGGTGACTTCCTCTCTAAGGGTCAAGAAGAAGCAGATTCTCCATTTTATTGCTTGTGTGGTCTTTGTAGAGTCAAGATGTAGGAATCCCATGTACCTTTTTCCTTTAGAGCAGGGGTGGGGAACCGCCGAGGGCCAACTTTATGTTGTCCCGCATGGGGAGGGCCCTTTCTCCTGCACGCGCACACGCGCACCGCAACGTCGCTCCCAGAAATGAGGTCATCACGCAGTGTGATGGGGGGGGGAGGTTCACCTGCAGCTCTGCCACTCTCTGCGGGCCAGTCCAAATGACTTTGCAGGCTGTATACGGCCTGCGGGCCGGCCATTTCCCACCCCTGCTTTAGAGTAAATGTTTTCTTTAAAACAAACAAGTCTCTAACTCTGTATTGTTTAAAATCCATTGGAACATTTTAACTATTTTAACCCACTTTCCACCAACAATCAGCACATTCTATTCCTGTAAAAATAGTTTGCCCCCCTGCTTTCAAATGAATGGCCAGACAGAAATTATATTTATGTAGATGCCTCCTTCATGTTTAAGGAAAATGTTTAGTGAGACAATAAATGAAAATCTGACATAGATCTGTTTTGACCTTCCTTTGGAGAGCACATTGAGTTTAGCTCCTAGAAATTCTTCCTGGATGCCTACAAGCTAGAAAGAAGTTTAATGGAACTCTGATGAATGGCCCCTTTGCATCCTCTGATTGCCTTAGGCATTCTCATTACACTCCATCTTCTCAAGAGGTAATCAACAAAGAAGCACTAAATGATTCCACGTACTTGTTTCCAATTCTAATATGATTGCAGCAATGGCAGCCAACTTAGTTTATAGTTTCTGCCAAATAGAGAGAGAGAGATGAGAGTATGAAGGAACGATCTATCCAAATTATGTTCTGCTTCACTATTCTGAAAAGTATCTTTTCACAGCTTTTGTGATCAGCAATCCGTTGTATATTTAAGGCCTGATTCCGCCAAAATTAATCACTTTTCCCAGTGATTTCAATGGATGAGATTTAAGGTCAACTCTATCTCTGAAGTGCTTAACTGTGTCAGACTTGTGCCTATTTTGCACAAGATGACACTGTTACCAGTAATTTAATTACCACCAACATGACTGATTGCTCATCCAAATCTGGGAAACAAGTGCTGCTCTCACTACTTGCCTCGTCTGACTGAACCAGGAGCTTTGTGTTTCTATCAGAATCAGAACCCAAAATTCAGCATGAAATTCAGATGCTGTAAAATCTGGCAGCATCCATGTAATCAGCCTATGTGGTAGTAGAGAGTGCCGTCAAGTCATAGCTGACTTACGGAGACCCTCTCGTAGGGTCTTCATGGCAAGAGACTAAGAGTGGAACTACAAGTGACAAAAGGCACAGGTTGGACACTTGTCAGCTTCCCTCAAGTTTTGATGGGAAATGTAGGCATCCTGGTCTTGCAGCTTGACTCTCTGACTGCTGTCCAATGGATTTTTCAACTGTCACTTGTCCAACATTCCGCCAAGCTGCCTACATTTCCCATCAAAACTTGAGGGAAGCTGACAAGTGTCCAACCTGTGCCTTTTGTCACTTGTAGTTCCGCTCTAATAGAGGTGGTTTGCCACAGTCTGGCTCTGCAATTCTGATCTTCCTGGGACGTCTCCCTCACTTAGCTTCTGAAATCTGATGTGATTGGGCTTGTCTGGGCTATCCAGGTCAGGACAATCTATGTAGTACTGCAATATAGGTATCAATGTGCTTCCACATCCTCTGTCTTAAGCCACTGGTTGTGTCATTCATGTCAAGCCAGATTGCATTTCGTACTGACCTTAACGTATTTAATTCAGCTGGAATGGCATATGCATCCTTCACACTATTGTACAGTATTATTGCATGAAACAGCTACCCATACAAAATATTTCTGTCATATCACTTGGGAGGGTCTTATTGGCAGATATGTGAAACATAGGGTGAAATATGTTTGGGATAGCTCTAAGATAAGAGAGCATACTGATGTATAAGGAAGGCTACCATTTAGGCCAGCTCAAAATGAGTTCTCCTCTGTCTTGCTTTTTATTACAGTACTTAAAAAAAAGACAGCACTATGCCCAAGTTTAGTGTAATGGTTAAGAGTGTTGGGACTCTAATCTGGAGAACCAGGTTTGATTCCTCACTCCTGCACTTGAAACCAGCTGGGTGACCTTGGGTCACTCACAGCTTTCTCAGAGCTCTCTCAGCCCCACCCATACTTTGTAAACTGCTCTGAGTGGGTGTTAAGTTGTCCTGAAGGGTGGTATATAAATTGAATGTGGTGGTGGTGAAGTAGCTAGGTGTTTTCTCAAGTGTTGGTATAGCACTCAGCTAAAAAAAATAAGAGGCAGACCCAACACTGGGCATTGTTATGATGAGAGGATCAAGTTTGTTCTGTTTATTCTCAAAATGTTGACTTTATTCAAAATACTTGCAAGGGGAAGAGGGGTAGATTTAACATTCCTATTCATTCCCAAGTGCTACCAGACTATAGTGCAATCCCTAAGCAGAGTTACAGCCTCCTAAATCTGTTGAAGTAAATGTGCATAATAGGCTGTAAGTGTTTAGGAGTGCCCTGGCAATCTCAGAAACATCAAATATGATGTTCTTGACCAAAAAATATTATGCTAAAATAAATTTCAAAAACTTGGCTTTAAACTAGTCAATTATAAAATGCTTTGTACAATTAAGATGGAATCTTGCTTGCTTAAAAAGAAAATTGTCACAGTTCATTTATCTATAATGCCAGATGTATTACTAAGGAAGCAAAGGCACTCTGTCTATGCTTGGTGACTCCTCTTCGGGCTTCAAGTACAATAATAATCATGCTGAACAAACAGAGCAGGTAATATATGAAGTGTCCTTTTGGCAACATTCATCAACTTCATGTCCCTTATCTACAACACGGGATAACAGCAAGTGCCTACATTACAGGGCTGAAGTATTGATTCCTAGGTTCATGTATATGAAGTACTTGACCATGCTGCACAGTTGGAGACAGATGATCTTTTTTCCAGACTAAAAAACAGCTAGGAAAGGCTGTTTCTGGTTATAGTGCCTTAGTCAAACAGGATTTTTCTCAAGGTTTTTTGTAATACTTAAGAAACCTGGGTAAAAATATCTCTGCTTGCCTGGGGATGTGATGTCGCGGTCTAATTATGCTACACAGGCGTCAGTGGCAGGTTCAAGAGAAGACACAACACACCAAGCTTCAGTACAAATGGTGTATTATACAATTTACAGGTGGATACATTACAGTTATATTACGTTGGCTGACAAAGTGCTCCGCCAGCAACCCGCAGAACTGGAACTCTTCACAATACAAGACTCTGCATCCTTATATATTACTTAGTAGCCTATCCCCACACAGTGCTGACTCACTGTGCCAGCCCAGGTGTCCTTGACATTTACAGAGAAGTACATCACCTGGCTGGTGTCACATGATAGCTACCTGTCATCACTCTCTTACTACTGATGACACAGATCAGTCACTGCTAGTTGCCTCATCTGTTTGTTTATTTTATTATCATGACGTGAGTCCACAAACGTAGTCACCAGCTGGCCAGCAACAACCAGAAGTCTTTCTGGAGACCACCTGCCCCGGTTGCCAAGGACAGACCAGTCCTGCATCACAAAGGATTCAGAGAAGGAATGTTGTAGTGTTTGGGACAATCTTTTCCAACTGCTCTGTCATTTGCAGAGAATGGGGTAGAAGAGAATGTCTTACTTCATACCAGGCTTTGGAGACACTTGGTAAGAGGGATTCTTACTGTTTCTTAGTGTTGCCAAAACCTGGTATGATTTAAGAAACTAACCCCTCTCCTCTCTCAAGTCAGGTTTGCCAAGTCTTCCTTACCCTCCCAGCAAGGCCCCTTGCCACACCCCTGTCATCCATCGTAGCCAGTGCCATCACCCAGTCCATGTGTGGCCAGACCAAATACCAAGCTGCACAGCACAGGGCCACACCAGTCAGACTCATGACTGTGAGACTTAGCTTCTTGCACCATGGTAGTGACTCAAACACACAGTTAGGGAATACCCTATGGGAGCACATCAGCAACAGAGCAGATGGGACGAAAGCAGCCGCAAAGTGCCAGTAGACCCATGTGGTCCTGATTCCCTGAGTGGCAGGTGCCCCTTTGCCACTGCAAGAGCACATCCTGGATCTCTCCCATAGGCATGCTGACCTAGAGCAGCCCACAGCAGCAGCCTGCCACCCAACAGCACAGCCATGGCCCAAAACAGAGATTTTAGGATCAAGCAAGGTCCGTGTAATGTCTCTACTTCCTCCCCACTGGTCCCCAGACCCCTTCCTAACCAAGTGCTATGGCTGATGATGGCCCCAGGCCACCTGGGCACTGCTGCTAGCCTTGGTTCCCTGGAGTGACTGCCTTGAGACCCACCAACTGCCAAAGCTGGACCCCATCAGAGCCTTGCATACCCCATTTAGCCAGCCCCCTACAGCGCACCTCTTGAGTTGCCAAATTCCAGCTGGAGAAGTGCCCTTAGATACAATTGCAACAACCAAAGTGGAAAACCACAACTAGGGGACAAGACAAAAGCCAATGAAAAATTGCAAAAGTATATTAGGTGATTATTGGTAATATAAAGTGGCACAGTGCATGACTTATCTAATTCTAAACACTCCCAGGCTATATATATCCAATTCTCATATACAATATTACACAATATTTTATATTTTATTTTATTTTATATTTCAATTTATATACCGCCCATCCCCAGGGGCTCTGGGCAGTGAACAGTTAAAATCGATAAAAACAAGAACTAAAATCAATATACAAACAATAAAACAAATTAACAAAGTGCAGAGGTGGGGAGAACCCTCCCCCACCCCAAAGGTGGGAGGCCGACATGGCACCACACCCCTCAATCACCGAATGCCTGGCAGAACAGCTCTGTCTTACAGGCCTGGCGGAACGATAATATGTCCCGCTGGGCCCGGGTTTCCATTGACAGAGCATTCCACCAGGCTGGGGCCAGGACTGAAAAGGCCCTGGCCCTGGTTGAAAGTGCATCTTAAGTTGCCCAAACAACCTCTCGATGTCCATGGGAGTCTGGGCCTGGCTACGGCTGGCACAGTGCACTGGCACATCATTGGCAAAGGGCATGAGCAGATATGGGAGCAAGAAGTAGTCCAAATAACCTGGAGTGGGGAGAAGGACAGCTTTCAGCCCCCCCACCCCTCTCCCAGGGAAGCTCCCTTTGGCAGGGGAAGTGCTCCAGCAGCCAGCTCTTGCTCTCCAGCCAGGCAGCCAGCAGCCTGTTGAGACCAGCCATGATTAATCATGCACACTGCCTGGGAACTTGGCCACAAGGTCCATGAAGGTGCCCAGGTGGTCACAGCTGACCTGGAAGTTCAAGTTGCAGAAGCGGTGTTGGTTTTGGCAGACCTGTAGCTCTAGGAAAGTCTGCAAAAGTGGATAACCTCACTCAGATGGAGGCAAGCTCTGCTCCCTCTTTGGGAAAGTGCACATATTTTGGCAGGCACAGCAGCATGGCATCCAGGAAGCTGTTAAGACAGCACCTCTCTGAAGACTGCGTTACCTTTTAGCACCCTGGCCATGACCACCAGGTTGAGCCTCTGGTGAGGAAAGAGAGGGATGACAGCTCCTTTCATGGGAGAAGGTTGGCCTTGGGGGATGGGTGCCTGGCCCTGCAGCACTGGGCCAAGCTCCTCGCCACAGGGCTTGTATAGCTACTACATCAGTGTTGATACATTCACAGTAGCACCTGGCATGGTACCTCCTACAGCATCCCTGAGCCATCCAAACATACAGTGCAGAAAGTGGATTAGCTAGACCCCTGGAAGAAGTGGTAGGTGGGTGAGCCACCATTATGGTGTGGGCTGTCTGCTGGATGGGGGAGGGGGCTTATTAGAAGCACAGATTGTGTGCAGGGGTCTCCCCACACCCTGGGGTGCATGCCAGACCCGGTGGCCAGCAGCAGGCAGGGATGCACTCCACAGTCTTGAGTTTCCAACACTGTCTGCCCCTGCCCTTGTACTGTCCTGTGGCATGTTGGCATGGCCAGACTGGGCCTGACAGGCAGTGATGCCAAGCGCTAGCCTAATTGGACCAAAGCAGAGAAGGTGCTGCTATATGGTCCTCCACTACTGCCAGGGGCACTTCCATGACTGCTTGCTGTTGTGCCATTTGACACATGGCTGTGAAGATTAAATGTCTTTTACTCTGCCAGTAAAAACAAGAAAAATAAAGTTACATCACTGGGATAAAATACAAATGCTATAACAGTAGCACAGTAATTTTCCTTTGCTTCAAGTGCCTGAGAACAGTCATTAGAAATTTACCAGATATTTACATACCAAAGAGAAAATATTCTATAAAGCTTTAAATAATGATGTTGACCATAGTACAGAAAAGATTGTGGAAGTTGCATCAGTTCGTAGGGCTTCATAGCAAAATGTATGAGATAAACAATGGGAAAGTGTTTTCTTATAACAGTACACCTTTCTGTGAATCAGAACATTGACACTGGAAATCATAATGCTCCTTCCACACACTGGTCAGAAGAACAGTCACAAGAGCAGCGCCTGTTGGAACCAATCCACAACTGAGATTAATTTTGCAAGGCTCTGTGAATTAAACAGAATTGCTATGCTAGAATCTAACATGGTACCGTGGGAATTAGTCACTTGCTTTCATTAGGACCAGAGAGCTAGAGTACAAATGCTTTGCAGTGTCCTCACAGAAAAAAACCTATTAATCAACTTCTGACAACCCACTTTTTCCGAAGGAAGTTTTGGCAGTTTCTGCACTTAAAAAGTTAAGCAGTGTAGCAACAGCTGAAAGTGATGCTCTTCTGAAGAAACTGAGCCAAGTGTATATTGATGTAAATAGACCTTGTGAGGAAGAGAATGGTGGAAACAGAGGCAGCCCAAAAGAACAAGAGCTCCTTCTGCAATACCATACGGCCTGCAATCAATTGCCAAGTCCTAAGTGATGCTTCAATATTTTAATATGGGATTCTCAGGTTCCCAGCATCCCAAATCCCTAGACTCATCAGGTGGTGTTTAGGATATCACATTATTAACAGGAGTAATTATAGGGGCTGGATACAGTTGCAATTTTCTGCTAAAGGAAGGGTGAGTGATTTTTGCTGATCCCCTCCTGCAAATCCTCAGTTCATCTCTCACATCGTTCTGGAGGGTTCCATGTCCCACCAGGAGCAGCATTTTGGGAAGTACAGTGGGCAGCAGCTGGAGGCACAAGGCAGAAATGTTCCATTCAGCCAATGAACATGCTTTCCATTGATGTAAACTTACCACAGGATCCCACCCCGTATTTCCATATACCATGAAGAATTTTAACAGATGCTATCTGTGAATATATGTATGAAAATCCATTTGGTTTTCAAGCGATGGAACTTTAAAATAGAAAACTTTCCAGGTGCTAAACACAAAGTGTAGTGGAGCTGTTTATGCCAGATTATTGCCTCCATCTACACTGTATTTGTGTAGTAATTACCTCAAGCAGGCAGTGCACAGAAGTATTAAAAGAAGCCATCAAGTGTACAGGCTTTATCATTTCAATCTGCAGCTCTTATAATGATACCACTCCCCCCTCCACACACGCAACATCTCCAGTCCAAAACAACTCTGGCAATTCTGTGTAAATGCTTGAGCATTTCATCATGCCAATTGCTTATTGAAGTTAATGAGTAAAAGTTACCATTAACTTCTTCCCAGGAACCTGTGATTCTAAGTTAAGAAAGCATCATGCTAACTACTGTATATAGTTTCAAGCTGTTGCCATGGGAGGCATGAAACCCCTCTCTGGGTCTTCACACTCATGGAAAAGTATGTCTCTTGAGTAGCTTCTCCAAATTACAGTGGATTGTACTACAAGTGGCACCAGGCACTGCTTGTGAATGCTCCCCTTGTAAAAAGCTCATACATCAGATGAAAGAGTTTACCGTAGCTACATGCTATTTCAGTTTTACTATACAAAAAGAAAGCCTGCAGCTTGAAGTGACAGAGTCCAGAGTTCTACCATTTCAACCTGCTGCCTTATTTTTCCTCTATAATATTTATTTTTATTTTTTTTATGGCTGCCAGCCAGAAGAGTTTGTTTTTCTTGGGGTATGAAGGTTCAGAAACCTGTGACAATAGTTTGTATCTCTGCCTTGCAAATTCAAAAACACAAGGAAGTAATCCATGAACTCACTTCCAATTTATGGTAATATATGAATTAATGACCCCTAAGATGTCCTGTTGTTTAAAGCCTTGCTCAGATCTTGCAAAATGGAGGCTGTGGCTTCCTTGATTGAGTCAGTCCATCTCATGTTGGATCTTCCTTACTTCCTACTGCCTTCAACTTTTCCTAGCATTGACTTTTACAGTGAGTCTTGTCTTCTCATGATGTGACCAAAATTTGATAGCCTCAGTTTTGTCATTTTTGGGTCTAGTAGCAGTGGACATAAAGAAAAACAATGAGCTGAAATTACACACAGAACTCACTGGTTTGGCTTGTTAAAGCAGCTTTCAGAATGTTGAACCAAATCGAGGAAACTAAATTGTAACGGGTTGGTTCCACCACAAAGTTTGTGTGTTTCATTTCAGTTCATACCTTCCAGCAGGCACTGAGTCCACCTAGCAGGGCAGCAGCTTATTTTCCTGAATAGCGCCAATCAGATCCCAAGGGGAGAGAGACCTTATGTTACTAATGAACTTTGTTGGTAGGAAGGGGGAATGAGATCAATGCACGAGTGAATCTCCCCAACCCTCACCCCATAGTTACCCAGGAAATGGCATTTTCTCCCTCCTTGTTTGGGTCGTTGTACGGGGAGATCCCCCCTCCCCTCCTATCAGCTTTGGAAATGTTTAGAAGGGAGACTTCAACCATAGACTGCAAGTCGAAAGACACTATTAAATGCCTTAGTAAGTATTAGTAAGCTCTATTGATTAACATGGGACTTACATCTAAGTAGACCTGTTTAGGATTGCTTCCACAGTTTACTAAGGCTTTCTTTTTCTGAGTGAAATGTACCTCCCTTTCAAAAAACAATCCTGCCTGCTCCCACAGCAAAAGAAAAACTTATGGGGAAATTATAGGTCTGTTTGGCCGGGGACAGGGGATTCAGCCAATCATTCTGTCTGCTTTCCTGCCTGCCTGCCCTTGGGCGAAGGAGAAGATTGGCAGTGAGAATGCCCCATTTTGCAGCAGAATGCTGAATATCAAAAGGAGGGATTTGGATTTGCCCCATATTGTGGAAGTAAAACATAAAGAAAACGAGAAAACATGAAGCTAACAGGCAATTACAAAGGTCATAAGATATTGACACCATAGAAAAAGAAAAAAGTGACCATGAAGCAGGATTGTTCTTAATGTTGCTGGACTCCACTAGTTGGCGTACTCTGCTTAGGAACATGCTGCTGCTCTGTCCACCAACACTTGCCTCCTATGGGTCCATTGTTGTGTATGTCTGTGTTACTGTGCCAGAGGAAAAATCTCAGTGGATCAATGGTTTAGACTAGGAGGGGAACTAATGGTTGATGCTGTTTCTGGTTCAGTGCCCCATAGCCTTGCACCTCCCTTCCAAAAAGAACAGCATGCATTTGTGCACGTGTGGCCAACATGCATGCAATGGACCCAAACTGAAAAACCAAATGAATCTGTTCCGAGCTGGCACCAGCCAACCCAGAACAATCTAGTCTTAGAATGGAATTATTTTGGAACATCCCCCCACCCCCACCCTAAGAACCAAAATGGAAACAGAAACTTTCTTGGTGTGCATTCCTAGTCTCTAGGGAAATTTAGGACTTGATTTGATATAGGATTATCAAAATCCTAGAGTTGTGTCTTTTGGGTCATCCTTGCAACCATAAAACTTTCCTCCAGCACCAATTTCAAATGAAACAATTTTCTTTTTGTCAGGTCTCTTCATTGTCCAACATTCACATCAATACATAGTCATGGGGAATAGCATGGTATTAATCAGCTTGACCTCCATTAACACTTCCTCACATCTAAGGATCTTGTCTTTAACAGCTGCCCTTCTAAGTCTCAATCTCCTTCTGATTTCTTGGCTGCAATCTTCATTTTGGTTTATGATTGCGCCAAGGAATAGAAAATCTTTCCATTTCATCACTGTCAGTGTTTACTTCCATCATAATTATTACTTTTATCTTCTTGATGATCAGCTGTAATCATGTTTTGGCTCTTTTCTCCTCTAACCTTCATCAGTAGTTCTTTCAAGTCTTTACTATTTTCTACCAGTCATGTGGTGTCATCTGCATATCTCACATTATTAACGTTGCTTCCACCAATTTTCAGTGCACCATCATCTAAATCTAATCCAGTTTTCTTTATTATCACAAAGAATGCATATAGATTAAACAGATAAGTAGATAATATACATCCCTTTCTGACACCTCTGCCAATTAGAAGCCATTATGTTTTCCCCTACTTTGTCGTAACAGTAGTCCCTTGTCTGAAGTACAGATTGCACATCCACACAATCAAATGTTATAACACACCCATTTATTTTTAAACCATCCATAGCTTCTCATAATCCACACAGTTGAAAGCTTTGCTGTAATCTATAAAACACAGGCTGATCTTCTGAAATTCTCTGGTATGCTCTAGTAAATACCGTAAATTTGCAATATGATCTGTAGTGCCTCTTTCTTTTCTGAACCCAGCTGGAACATCTGGCATTTCTTGTTCCATATATGGTAGGACTCTTTGTTGCAATAGTAATCCTATCTGTTAAAAAAAAACCTGAACAGCCATTCATCATGGGGGAAACCTGTGGCTTGGATCCAACAGAACACTTCTGGGGACAGAAGGATTTCCACTCATTGAGTGTGACTTTCTCACCTCTCTCAGCAGCCCTTCAACCCTCTACCCAAAAACACATTGTTCTGGGGGTCCCAAGATCAACATTTGGAAGGGTATTTTAGTCTGTGGAAGGATAAGTGAGAAAGTCAAGCTCCACAGGTAGAAATGCTGCTCTAGATCCAAGCCTATAGCATTAATATTCAGACTGCCTCTGGATATGATCTTTACATTATCAAGACAGTAGAAAAGGGAAGGTTTTTCCTATGGATAGAACCATGCAGACTCCCTTTTAAATGGTTGTTACTGTGCTAAAAGAGACTCTCTATGGTAGCGAGACCAATCACTGCATTCGGGGGGTATTGCTGTTAATCTGCAGCGGTAAAAACCTGCCAATTGTAATCTTCTCCAAAACAGGCCCCAAAGAGAAATACACCATTTCTTGTTACCTACAGCTACCAGCTAAAACCAGTCCAATGCAGCCCATTTGGAAAAGCTCACTTTTACAAAAAAGAGGAGAAACAAAGTAACAAGGCTTAAGAATGCAGCCCCAGAAGTCATGATGATTCTCCCATCTATGTGTCTTCGCAGTCTATCTATATCCACTGTTCCTCCAGCTAGCATTGTAAAGTTTCCTTTTGCTTGAAGAGTAGAAAAGATGAATGTGTTCAAAACAACATCCTTTTATTAGCAAGAAGATACAGGGATAGGAGCAATGCATTTCAGGATGAGTTCATGCAATCTACAATTCTAACTAACAAAGAGAACTATGGAGCAGGGCCCCCACCTCACATGCAAATATGGAGGGGGCGGGGACAAGAAGCATACATGTGTCATGGAATTCGTGGTATCTAAAACGTCTGTAATTATATAGGTCTTGCTTCAGTAGATAGCATGTTAGGTTGAATTAGTAATGGATTATTGTATTTGCTTAACTCCAGAAAGGCATTTTTTCATTCCCATTGTTCGAATGCAGTTAGCAGCACATCCTTGAGAGGTTTCTTCAGCAACCATGAACCAGCTCTGAGAGCTTGTAACAAATAGCCATTTGTTTGCCAGCATAAATCCCAGGAAACAGAACACTGACTGTAAGTAACAACTAGTATTTAGCCTTCACAGTTTCACTTGAAAGTACCCGTTGTATGCTCAGAACAACAACATGAAATAGACAATTCAGCCGGAAAAACTTTCACATACACACTATAAATGCTCTCAGTGCCTTGTGACATATGCATTTCTCAGATCTGGATTAAGTAAGAGTGTCTTTTAGGAATGTGTGCTTTGGTATTTCCAGTTTAAAAAAATAACTCCCCCAAATAACTTCGCAGTATTTTCCAGGTATATTTGGGAAACTGGATCTATGTCCAAGATGATTGGATATACTGGTATTCCGATTCTGATTATTCATGGAAATATTTGGAATAATGGGCCAGCATTTTAAAGGTCAAAGCAGCTTGTTTTTTGCTTTACAGGGTTTCCCAGGCCAAAAGAAAAGGAGGTAAGAAGTAAACATCTCACAGTTGAATGGCATCTCACATTAGAGGGAGTTCAACACTCTATCCCATCACAACAATTGTCCCATAGCTCACAGAAATGCTGACCTGACTGTATGTAGCTTCAAGGCAAGATTTTTTTGAAGCACATGTATGATGTAACCCCCACTCACTCCACCATGAGGTAGATTTTCCCTTCAAAACTGTCAAGATTGCTTGCTGTGGATGGGCAGCCTCTGGTAGCATGTCTCTCTAGGTGTTATTTAAAGGCCTTTTTGTCCCACGCTTTAAGCTTATGTATTTATGGTTTATATCCAAGCCCAAATATTTGGTAGGGGAAGAGCAAGAGCCCACACCTTATTTAGTTATTTAATTTGATTTATACCCCGCCCTCCCCACAGATGGGCTCAGGGCAGCCCATTTCATTCTTCAAATGAAATGGCACTAGAGGCTGAGTAAAGTTCAAAAGAAAACAGCAGATTTATTAAACAGGCAGGGTTGGTATATAGGTAGCCAGGGAAAGTAAAGCTGAGGTAAACTTTGATTATAGAACATAATAATATACAATTATAAGGCACAATAATCTTCTTAAAGCTTAGTTTCAGTACAGAGCTTAAAAATGAGAGGTTGGTAGTTTCAGACTTAGGTAACTTTAACAAGGTTCCTTCATAGATTTCACCTTACAGCTTAAGTGTTCTGACTTCCATATAGCACTCTTTACCCTATACATCAGATCCAGGATCCTCCTCAGAGCCAAACCCCCCTTTTGGGCAGGAATTATTCTTCTCCAAAAGACATAGCCCAGATCACTTGGCTGAAGGAGACTCCTTTCACTACCCATTTCCTCTGCCAACAACACCCCTCCCCCCAAAGTTCGGTCTTGTCTGTGTAAATTAGTGTTGTCTTCCACACTTAAGTACTGTAACTAAAATTTTTCCATAAACCTAAAGCTGTCCCAGTTAGGACAAACTTTTCCTATTCCCTCACACAAGGCTTACTAGTCTGACCCTTCTTGTCAGACTTCAAACTTCAACCCCTCAACAATTCTGTCAGCTCCAATTGTTACCTTCTCACTGGTCAATCGCAGAATGGGGGGAGCAGCCTTTCAATCATTCTCCCTTCAGGCAATTTTTTAACCCTTTTCCTTCCAGTCTCTGGGTGCTGCACTTAGTAAACCTTTTATTTCAAAGCTCATTGTGTCACAGCATGCTTTTAATTTTTGACTTACTTCCACTGCCTGTTGCAAGTTTGGGCTTTATTGGTACTTTTTACATTGGTAAGTTTTTGGTCAGTGGTCACTCTTGTATGTTTGGCTAAGGATTCTTTGCCTTGGAGAAAGCATTGGATTTTCCCCTCTTAGGAAATCAGGGGAAGTGGCTGGGGGTTAGGGATCCCAGGTGCGCTCTGGTTGAAGGCAACCCCCCAGCAGTTTGCCTGCTTGGCCACCAGTTGTAGGTGGGTGTAGGAGGGTGATTGCTCGCCACCAGTAGGCAATAAGGGCACAAGAATGGTGCAGATGCTCCTGGCAAATGCAGTGACATCACTTCCACAAGTAACATCATTGTACCAGCCATGGGAACGTTCCTGCACTTTGCGTGGGGCCAATTTTGGCCCTAAAGGGACCAATTCTCCAAGAATCAGCCCCATGAGAAGCATAGGGGCTGGTGCAATGATGATACTTCTGGAAGTGTTGGTACTGGGAGCGCACACATGCTTTGCACACTCATAAGGATTTACATCCCAATGAGCACCGGGCAACCCTAAGAAACCTTTTCCAGGGTCCTGTAGAATTGGACCCTTTGACCCAATCTACTTGAAACTTGGAAGGGGGAGTCTTTCATGGACAGGCAGCAGCTGCTCTGCTGAAATTTAAGTGTAAGTTGCATGAAAAATAGTCATTCCAGCCTCCCAGAAAGATTCCCCAATAGGAAATAATGGACCAAGATAATTTGGAATCCTAGGGGAAAAAATGGAACTAAATATCATACCACACAGATATGGAAGGACCCAAACATAGGTGAATGCTGATATTTATGGTCTTCCTGATACCCAAATCAGAAAAATACTGAATTTTTTTAGAGCACACTCCCAGTGCCTTTCCTGTATGTTCATTTGGTAAGAGGTAATAGCCCCACTCCACACTTACCTACTCCAGAGGAACCTCTGGCATGGGGCAGCCTCATCCAGGCTCTACAAAGATAAGCAACTCAACCAGGGGCTTTGGGAAAGGAAGCAAGGGCAGCATCATACCCAGAGGTACCCTAGTAGCAGTCCCAGAGCCTTGCAGGCTTTGTCTATGACTCGGGAGAGAGGCACGGCTTGGGTGATAGGCTGCAGCTGGGAACAGGCCAGAGGAAACCAGCAGCACTTGAGGCTTCTTGGAGCCTGAGCGGGCAGGAACAGCAACCTCTTAAAACTTCTGAGGAGGGTGGGGCAGGAGAAAGGAAAGCCCAGCCAGGGGAGTCATTAATGTAGGTTCCCGTCACTCACCTTGAGCCCACCTCTGAAGACAGAGTATTAGAGGAGGCCAGGGTCAGGCCACCCACCCCCAGACAATCCTTTATCAGGCTGACCCAGGGAGAGGCAGGAAGAAAGGGCCGGACCCCTCCTCCTGCTGAGGGGCAGTTTATAGATATATAATTGTAAACATCCTCCCTCAAATGTCAGAATCATAAGGCATTGCCAAGCCTAAAATGAAACAAAATGGATTCCAGCTGGGTAAGGCTCTGGAAAAATATTTTATACGGGGAGTAAGGGAGGTTGACTAAATAATAACCCTCTCCATACCTCAGTGAGATGCATAATTTAGGACAATGTGTCACCCAAGAAACTCTTGAATAATCTCGGATTCGGTTTCGTTTTCTCAGCCATGTTGGACGCTCCTCTCCGCAGGTCCGGGAGGAAGCGCCCGAGCAGCCTGACCGGGCAGCTGACCTGTGAAGGTTAGCTCCCAGGACTCCCAGTGAGGGAGGCAGGGTCCGGAGCGCCACGGGAAGAACCCCCTGAAGTCGATGCGGGGGGTAAATTGCCCGTTTGCTCCTACGGAGGCTGGCAGACGTGTGCAGCACATCGAGTGCTGCCAGGCCATGGAGAACGGCAAAGAGCAGGCCATGGAGAACGGCAAAGAGCAGATCTAGGTGAAAACCTGTAAGTAAGCGAATCCCTTCTGTTACTACAAGCATATGCGAAGGATTGGTGGGATTTGAAGCTAAAAAGGCTTGGATTTCTTCCCCCTCATTGAGTTTCGGAATTTGGTCGGAGGACTCCCCCCCCTAAAATGGCGACGAAAAAGCAGAGCCCCGCTATGGGCAAATCAATCTCGGCTGCCTTGCAGGGAAAAGGAGAGTCTCTGGAGGAGCTGGTGAAGCGGTCGGTCACTGAATCCATAAAGCCCTTTGTTGACAAGTTAAACGAAACGGATCAAAGGGTTGGCTTAATTGAGAGCGAAGTGAAAACCATTAAGGAAACAGCGGGGGGCGGGGGCGGAGAAGTCCGCTCGGGAAAACGCGGCACTCATGAGGGCAACAAACAAAGAACTAAAACTGGTGGAGAACCAACTGATCGGGCTGCAAGTGGATCGTGCTCAGACAATTTTACGTCTACAGAATGTGAAAGAGGAGGAAAATGAGAATTTAAAGGATCTGGCCTCGGAACTTTTGGCGGCACCTGCGATGGCAACTAAAGAAGAGTTAAAAAACGCCATTTTGGAAGTCCGCCGGGCTTCTTCAAAATATGCAACGAAGCATCAGCTGCCTCGCGAGATTATCATTGATTTCTCATCTAAGAGGATTCGGGACACCATCCTATATAATTCATACAATGCGGACTTGGACTTTCTGGGCAATAAGGTTAAGATATTGAAGGACATTCCATTTTTAGCTCGGAAAAGAAGATTTAAATATAAAAGGTTTGCGGCTCTTCTGAGGAAACGTGAAATAAAGTACAAATGGTTATTTCCGGAAGGCATCTGGTTTAGCTACAAAGATCAAACCTATAAGATAACATCAGAAGATCAGCTAAGGGACTTTGAGTGTAAATACCAAGAGTTCCAGCAAGATTTCCAGCAAGAAGAAAAGTATTCCAAGTCTGAAGGGGGAGGGGAGGAGGGAGCGAGCACAGTGACTGCAGCTGGTCAGAGAGAACTGCGACCGAGGCCCAGGGAGGGGAGAAGAAGACCTAATCTTGATTGTAATCTGTATTTTATAAGGTCTACCAATCTAACAGCATTTTACAAAGTTTTAATTTTAAACAATGGCAGAATGAAGGGAAGGCATTATTTGTAGATGTAGTGTCTGTGTTGTTATGTGTTGTTTCTTTTTTTCCCTTCCCTCTGTTTCCTTTTTCTATTTCTTTTGTATTGTTAGTAATTAAGAATAATAAATGAAAAACTTCCAAAAAAAAAAAGAAAGAAAGAAACTCTTGAATAATCTCATCCACACCTGGCCCCACTTACGTTCACCTATTTGCCCTAATTAAACACCACCTAATGCTATTTACCAAACCTGGTAGTTTTTCCCATCTGGCCCTCACAGGGTCATCAAGCACCATTTATACCCATAGTCTACCTCTGGTGAAACCATCAAGCCTCTACCACCTCATTATTCACCGCCAGAAAACCTATCAAGTTTTTGTTTGGGGGGTAAGTACATCAGCTTGCCACAGGGCGCATTTAGCCCTATACCTAGAGTCCCTAGTTGTTTGTGTGTGCACATGTGTTTATGTGCATGTTTTTGGACCTGTATATACATCCCCAAATCTGTTTAGGCCTTCTTTTCTTCTCTCTGTGAGTCGCTGGTTGTTTCGCTGCTGCCTCCATGGACCGCCATCTTCACGACTGGTAATTATAGCTTTCCCTGAAACTACTTTCTTCCCTTTTCCTTCCTGACTTCCTTTTAGTTAGTCTTGTATGTGCTCTCTGTGTGTGACTATATGTTTGTTCTTTCATTTCTCTTTTAAAAAAAAAAAACCCTTTCTGTTTGAACATCTGGCTGGTTTATTTCAAGAGTTCTTTTTATGGAAAAATCCCCCTAAACATTGGTGGAGAATCCCAGTTATCCTCTCTTTCTTTGTCTCCTTTAAGCTAATTCCCTTCAACTAATTAGGAGACTGCCTATTTGGATAACAACAATATCAGCAGGAGAGTTTGAGAGAGAGGAACCAGGGTGCAACAGGGAGATACCTGATGCTTTGGAAAGCTAGCTTTAGCTGTTCATATTGTTTGCCGGGTTACAGCCATAATACTATACAATGCAGCACTTTAAACTCCTTTGGGAGATGATCTAAAAGCGTTTTAAATGGCTACAATAAGCATAAAGGGAATATAGAGGTGTGAACTGTTATTGGTGTTATAGCACTAATAATAGCTATATGGAGTGTGAATACTTCCAAGTGGTGTGAAGCCTTCCAAGAGTTTTGTCACTAGTACAAATGTATCTAGAAGTTCTGAATTTAAATCCCCTGAAATCACGATCCTCCTGAGCCAGTAAAAGTTCCACGCAATTTTGTCTAGCCCATGAGCAAACTGCAGTCGACTGCTGATTAGGAGATATTGTTGAGCTCTTATTCTAAAATGTGTATTCCGTCAGTTTTTCCTGTGAGTCAAAACCTGTAATTTTCAAAAGCTTCATCGTATAAGCATTCAGCCCTCCTTAATAAAGGAAGCTTTCTCACAGCATTTATTTTTAAATTCATTCAGTGTTGCTAGAAAGAGGGAAGAAACATAATAATGAAGAAGATTTTGAAAGAGCAGAAAACTCAATCAAGTCATGGCAATGTTTCTATATGTGTTGAATTGCAGTCCTGTGCAGGGACTGGGCTGGAGGGGGAGAGGAGGGTTGAAGTCTGAAGTGTTTTAAGTAGTGAATATAAAATTAAGCTTAATTGTTTCCTTTCTGAGCAGGCACTGTGTCTGCACGGAAACCATGGTAACTGGGATGGCATATGCTGGTACCTATTTCCTGAGTGATAACGGGAATGTGGAGTAGACGCTGCTCTTAACAATAAAGACTCACAAAGTGAAGTTCAAAAGAGATCGTTCCACATTAGTCCTCCAAAGGCAGCTTCATTTCTTCTCTGCTGCAAGAAATGTACACTTTTAAGTTAAAAAACTCCTCAGCTTTAATAGCAAAGCTTGTAACTGTTCGGTAATTCAGAATGATCAATTTGTACAAAACCATTTTCACACATGAGTAATAAAGCTCAGGTTGCTTTTTCTGCCACAGAGGCTGCCATAGTAAATGTTCTTTTTAATTAGGATATGTCATGGTGTGTATATGATATATATGCCATAGTGTGCAGAAAAAATGCAAAATACAGCCTAGTAACAGAGTTCAGCTTTCAGAAAACATCAGATTACCTTTGAAAATAAAAGCAACTTTTTAGCTGTTATGGCCAAGAACATATACTTGAAAGGTCATGGACCATGTCCTGTTAAAGTTTCAGAACTGGAAGGTGGAAGAAGTAGGATAATTTTTCTAGTAGTAGGGGGCAGGTCTTCAGCAATCCATGCCTTTCCTTGCTTAAACCCTTGACTAGCAAACTAAAATAAATAATGTAAAATAGGAGAAATTATACAAACTGATCAATTTACACAATTTATACTGGTCTGTGGTCACACAATTTATGTTTGATTGGCACAACATTTGGACTGGATCATAAATTTAGCAATTTCTTTTTTTCACATGAAGCAGCACTTGCAACAGGAGTCTTGTATTATCTTAAAAGACTTAAAAAAGTCACCCCATTATAAGCTTTCGTGAACTACAGCCTGTGGTAAAAGGACATTTCACCACAGGTATTGGTGTAAAAATTTACCACTTTACAAGATGAATGTTGGAATCCACACTTTGTGGATACACAGAGGCTAACATGAAACCACCCTGTGAGGTAATCAAAAGGTTGAAGAACCAGGGTGGTAGTAGTGGTGGTTCTCCTTCTCCTTCTTCTATTCCTTCCAAATTCAAAGCTACAAACATTTGATGGAGCTGGGGAGAAGAACATAAGGCTTTGGCCAAATGTACAGAGATAGAGAACAAAAAAGAGAGGCTGCCCTGAGAGACAGGGTACCTCAGATGAAGGGAAAATCCCCCAGCAGGGCTATAAGCTAAAGAATCACACTAAAGCTAAATCCTTATAAACAGAACAATTAATCAGTATACAAAAATAGATACTTCTACAAATTTTTATATGGTTTTATAATACAAATACTCAATACTAAAGTGCAGGGTGCTCAAAGTGCTCGTGTAAATTCCTATACAGAATCATCCTGGAAATGGTGCACATTGAATATGTAGTATTCAAGACATTCTAATATTGTTTGTGTATTCTGCTACTTGTTTTATTATATAAAGAGCAAATAAAATGATTGACGTAGGCTATCATGGTACCATAAACCATCTTATGTAAGGCTTCTGTAGGAGGTGGTAGGCTCTCCTTCCTTAGAGGTGTTTAAGAAGAGGCTAGATAGCCATGTGACAGCTATGATGATTCTATGACTCAATATGAATGTATGCAGATAGGAAAAGGGAAGGCAGGAAAAGATGAGTGGTTACTAGTCTCTCATGGCCCTTTCTTACATGCCCAGGATAACATTGATTGCCACTTTGGGTTCAGGGAGGAGTGTTCCTCCAGGCCATATTGGCAGGTGTGACATTTCCCCAAGGCCTCAGAAGCAGGATGCTTGGTTTTAGGTTGCCAATGTCTCTGAGTTCGCATCCATGGCCTTGTCCAGTGGTGCATTCCCTCCACCAACATTGCTGAGCTCTGCCATACCTTAGCACCTACCACAGGCCGCTGTGGGGAGGGGGCGGGCTCTCTGTTCATCCCTCTTGAGCCTTTGCCGCCGTGGTGGTGCAGGGGTTGCCTCACAGGCTAGCCAAGCAGCTCTATGCCCCATCATGGGCCTCAGTCTGACCTGTTTCCTAGGTCTCCTTGGGAAGTAGGCATCCACCAGGAGTCCACCCATCCCTGGCCCCCATCAGGGCCCGTTGGCCTCCTTCCTCACCACCTGACTTTCAGTACCTTGCTCTTGCCCTGCTCCGTGCTGCCATCTGGCTTCTCTCCTCACCAACACCACCCGTCTCCCTCCCTCACTTCCTTTTTAATCCTCATACCTCCCTGGTAGTCCCCGTCCTGCCTGCAGCATTCCTCTGCCTCTTCTGGCCCAGCTATGTTCCCTTCCAGTAGGGCTATTAGAGGCATGATGATGCCCTGTGGGGTCAGTCTGGGACCCAACACTGCACTCTAAAGCTCACCCGCGGGACCTCCAGTGGGAGCTGTAGCACCTGAACCACGCAGCAGACCACTGCACAGAGGGCCACAGCACCCAGAGCCACGGTGCCATGACGTGAGTAGCCATACACCCCTCCCCTAAGAGTGTCAGTGCTCTTCTGTGCCTGTATATGCCACTGTGACAGGAAGTCGGAATTGGAGTGCCTATGCCCAATCCAATGTTGGACTGTGGTATAGGGTTGAAGGGCTGGCATCTACTGCTGGACCCTCTTATTGTGTTGGCCTCTATCCTTCATCCAGTGGAGAGCTGCATGATCAGTTACTAGGGTTAAAGGATTACAGAGTAAATAGTACTCCAGAGATGTGACAACCCACAAAGGTAGAATAAGCCCTATCCCTGGGGAATAGCTTCCAGCTAAGAAACAGCAGAGAAATTCCCGCCCTTCTTGCACTTGCACCAGGACCACTCTCAAGCCAACCCCTGAGTCATTGTTTTAGACTTTGAAAAGGGAGAAATCTGGTGCCCATAGCACTGGGGGGTTGGTAAGGATTTGCACGGTCTAGTCCAAGGCCTGTGGGTGAGCCAGTTCCCAAGGAACAGGTTCCGCTACCTCCTTTTTAAGAAGATCAGACAATGGGGAAGTGTGGGACGAAGCGACTATAATAACTCATTAACCCCAAGAGTTGGAGGGCTTGTTTCTTTGTTTCTGGTCGTGGGAGGTCTCACAGAGCTTCCACTTCACTGTGCATGGGTCGGACCTCCCCCGTCCTCCTGGATGTGCTCCAGGTACAGCAGGCAACTTTGAGCTAGATTACACTTCTTTGCATTCAGATGTAGACCTGCCTGTTCCACAGTACTAATAATGTCTCTAAATGTTGTAGATGTTCCTTTCATGAGCAACTGTACACTACCACATTATTGTCAGCAGCGAATTCCTGGCAGGGGCCTAGCCACTGGTCCACCAGCAGCTGGAATATTACAGCCACCCCATGTGACTCAAAGGGCATAGTAACAAACTGATACAAGCCCCAGGGCATTGTGAAAGCTGTCATTTCTTTATCTTGGGCCCATAGTGGGACCTGCCAACAGCCCAATATGGAGAGGAAATAGTCTTCCCCTAGTCACTGTAACAGATGTGGGACCTGCAGCATTGGATACATATTGAGCCTTGAAACCTTATTGACCGCTCCCCTCCCCCCCCCCCCCAAAGTCTAGGTACATGCATACTGAGCTGTCCAGTTTGGGCACTAGTACTATGGAGCTCTTCCATGGGCTCACAGAGAATTATACCACTTCTGCTTGCAGCATTCCCAAGCCTTCTGAGGTAAAAGCCGCAACAGCTCCCATACAACCTTTCCTGGGCTCCATGTCTAGCCAGTATTCAACTAATGTGGTCCTCCCAGGTCAGGCAGAAAACAGACTCACATGCTTCTCCAAAAGCTTTTGTAATCCTTGATGTTGGGTGGCTGACAACCCATTTGATCACACTTCTGAGAGCCCTAGTTCCTATTGTTCCCAGTGGAGGATTTCCTGATCGTCTGGCAGCTCCATTGCCACGGCAAATATCCACCTCTTTCTACTCCTTCAGCAGGTTAATATGGAGCCACTTTGTTTGCACCCAGGTTCACCCTATCTATATTGACATCCACACCATCTCACCATGGGGTCAGGACCGGCCCATGGAACTGCCCTCTTCCCTATCTCAGGGGCCCACACCAAGACTTGGTCCACTTTTGTCAGTGTCGAGGGAAGGGCCCACCTATTATAAATCATCTATGTCTCCTGAGCCCCACTCAGGTGTTGATGGGCCTATTCCTGTGCCAGTCACAGCCTCTTTTGCAGCCTTCAGATATAGTCTCCCACTTCCGCTGGTTCCTTCTTGTGGATGCTTCCCCACTCTTCAGCCAACACTCCCATAAGCCCCCGTGGTATCTGGCCATAAATCAATCAGAATGGTTCTTCCAGAAGGGACTCTTGTGGAACTTCCTGGACAGCAAACATCCAGGGTTCCAACAAGCGGTCCCAGTCCCCAGTCTGTTACACAGCACACCTCATCATAGCTTTAAGGGTTTGGTTAACTCATTCAGCCTACCCGTCTGTCTGCAGGTGGTACACCAGGGTACAGAGATTTTTAAATGCCCAAGGTCTGGCAGAGTAGTTGGAACAACTGTGACATGAAATGAAATGATGCCATTAGAGTGTCAGGATCTCTCATGGTATGCCCACCCAGGCAAAGGAGGACAGCAAGGCTTGCACCATGGCCAAGTTTTTCATTGTCCAGAGAGCAAAGACAGTTGGGAATCATGTAGCGTAGTCTACTACAACCAAAATGAAGTGATGCTCCCAGACTGTCCTTGGGAGGGGATCCACAAAATCCATCCTGATGAGGCCAAAAGGTTCAATTACTACTGGTAGAGATTCCAAGGGCACACGGGTTGGCTGATGGGCAGAAACACATTGGCAGCATGGGCACCACTGGCAATATTTTCCCAAATCATCAGTCATTGTGGGAGAAAAGAACTTTTATAGGATCCGCTCTAGAATCTTCTCTCTCCCTAAGTGCCTGGCCCAAATTCCATAATGGGACTGTGCCTACACAAGAGCCCTTGCTGGCTGTGGAACTACAAACTGCCTGAGTAGGACAGCTTCCACACTATACGTCTGGGTAACCCTCCGAGGTGACCTCTAACCAGTTTGAATCAGGGAACTCTGTGAGTCTTTTGGGAATTAATGGCATGAACTTCCCAAACCAACATATCGGTCCTTACCTCATCCACTGAGGCATTGCCCTCTTGCCATTGGAGAAACAGGCTCGCCTTCCCAGTGGTCTTCTTCTCTAGGTGGCCCCCCATTGTCGCATGCCTCTTGCCTTTCTTGGCTGTCCTCCAGATCTCCAGCCACCTCTTCTATGCCTCTAAGGGAGGCCGATCCGATAACCAATGGGGGAAGTTTCACCCAATCAGCAATGGGGCTGGCCCCTCAGTAGACACCATAATCATGATTGTCACTGTGGCCATAAATCGCCCCACATGTATCTCACTCCTCATGATGGGCCAACTGGTTTGGTCTCCATGCACACACCAGGTTGTCTGAGAGGGGCCTCAGACCATGTTGTCAGGGACGAGATCCACCAGCACTATGGTGACTACTTCCTGTATCTACCAAAGCCAGGACCTGGCACCCTAATAGATGGACCTGTACCAGGGCTCATTTGTAGGCAGAACTCACAGGAATGGTGTTCCGGTAGACCTGAAAAGAGGTCACGTGGGTTTTGGCCCTGCCCATGTGATTCCTTTTCCTCCGAGTGCAAGCCGAGTGGTGCTGGGCTCCAAAGGAATGTAAGCTGCTTGGATTTATACTGCTCTGCTGCTTTACTTGTGAGAGAGAGTGAGTGAATGCAAGGCTGGCTCTCCAGAGGAGGGTAAGCTGCTTTGAGTTCATTCTGCTTTAAGGAAATACCTGGAGATTTTTGTGGAAAGGGGCCTGAGGGGTGGATGTTGCCTTCTGACATACTTCCGGTGATGTCAGGGTGTGTGGCATATGCTAATCAGTTATGCTAATGAGTTCCTGCAGTTCTTTTTCTAAGAAATGACACCTGACCTGTACTTTCAAGGACACCTCAAGAGGGTCCCACCTAAGCAGCTCAAAGGGAATGCCAGGTCACATTCCATGAATGACATTCTCACTGAAAGAGCCCCATATGGCCACACATGAAACAGGGTCCTTGCTCCAGACCCACAGTCATGCCCTCATGAGCTTCTCCTCTGGCCTTGCTGCTGGAGCTTTCTTCAGGACCCTTTTCCAGGCCTTCCAAACCCTGGCCCACAGAACACCCTGGGCTTGGTGGTTGATGACCCCCCTCAGTCCACTGGCCAGCTGTCCCATGGTGGTCTCAGTATGGGCAGTGTCTGTCCTCACTCACCTGAGGAAGCTCTTTGGCTGCCCCATCAGAGTACCCTTGCCAAATCTCTTTCAGCAGCGCCTTCTGAACTCCATGTCTGAGCTTCTCCCTTGCTGTTCCTAATAACTAATTCCTTCACCCAGTAGTCATCCAGGGCCTGAGCCAACTCTTTGAGGGACTCCAGCTGCTGCCAGAGAACCCACATATGGCACAGCAGGGACATTACTTGAAGGAGCTGTTCCATTACTACTTTATCCATGACCTCTTTGGCCTGTGGCCCCAACAATGTTAGCCACTTCTTGGCCAGTTCCCGTAAGGTGTATGCTGTTTCCCAAAAGCCCTCATTCTTGGACTTTTTGTAGGACTGTAACTTTGGGGGGTAAGTTTCAATTGTGACATGCAATTTTTGAAAAATAGCCCTTTTTATTTTGACATAGTCCCTGGCGTCCCAGGCATTCAGGGCCTGATAGGTGAGTAAGGCTGGCCTCATCAAGAAGGGTCCAAACAGGGCGGCCAACTATGCCTTAGGCCAGGCAGTCACCATAACTATCCTTTCAGATGCCTCTAAATATGTCTCTACATCATCTGCGAATGCTGTCTTTTGTATGCGGACCATTCTACTGCTGCTTGCCCCACCCATCTGGCTGGCAGCTGGCTGACCTGCCACCGTAGCCTGGGCCAACTCTTGCACTCAGCGATCTTAGGTGGCCCACTTCTGGTCCAAAGTCATATGCAAAGCTGACACAGCCTCTGCTGGAGTCTTTGGTCCTGGGTTCATCATCCTATCCACTTCCTCTGGGCGGGGCCTTCCAGCCTTCTTTTGGTAATCTGGATGAGCCCCCACACTTGGGTATCCTGAAGGGATTTTGCTTTCCTCTGGGAATAGAGCAAGAGTCACACAGGGAAGTGGAGGGAGGGGAGAAAGCTGTGAATTTCCTGCATTGTGCAGGAGATTGGACTAGATGACCCTAGGGGTTCCTTCCAGCTCTATGTTTACATGATTTTTAATAAGAGATTTTAATTCTTGACAACCTCCCCATTATGCATGTAACATCTATGCAGTAAAGATGTGCATTAGAAACAAAAGGGCACAATCTCAAGATACATTTCAGCACTTTAGGAGTTCGTTGATTTCCATGGGAGAGATTAACTATGCGCTTGACTCTTCCATTGAAATCACTGAGACTTAATGCATGAACAGCTCATCTATAATCTGAGCATTAGAAACCAAATGTGCTTCTATTTTTATGCATTTCTTATGTTAACCTGCAGCCAATAAGACTTAACTGAACATCCTCCTACTTCATTTCTCCTTGATCTTGTCAGTGGATGACTAACACTGAGACTGAATCATTTATAGGTTTTTGATTATATTATACTTTCCAAAAGGATACTGGCTTTATTTTTCTATAACTAGGAGCAAGTATTACATTCCCACAATAATGTATTCATATGGTTTTCATCTATACTGAGCAGATAACAGAAAAGTAGATCAATATGTTGGGCCACTTCTTAGCTATCAGAACAGATTGATCAGATTCAAGAACTCAGAATCAGTTCACTGGACCTGTTAAATAATCGTATGTATTCACAGCAGAGCTGCTCAACATTCTTCGCAGCACTGTGAATTAACCATCTCAATAGTGCCCCCAAAGGCAGGCCTTTCGCTTCCATTTTTTAAAGAAGGAAATTTATGCAAGTGTGCAGCAGTTATATTAAAAAAGACTACCGCACAAACATTAGCTAAAACAAGAACTCTGTGTACAGCTATCAATGGTATTTTGATGGGTTTTCATAAAAGGAACATTACATGTAAACTGTACAAAAATAATAATGGTTCAACTGAGGTCTTCTAGCTAGGATGTTCTTAGACTTTGGCATCTTGCACCAAAGCAGAATAAAACATCCTATTTATATATAATAGGTTTTTTACAAATTCTTTACATTTTCTTTTCTTGCCTAACTGAATGTACAGCTATGCAATGACTCAAAGCACTCCATAGATGATAGTTTTGGTCCTGAGCAATCACTCTGGAAATATGGTTATCAGACGACTGAGGAATAGATACCTTTGTATGTCAGGAAACCAACAAGTTCATGTTTTAGTTCAATGACAAGGGATCCCTTGAAACAGGATTTGGTGAGGTATTTCGGGCTGCTGTGGGAGGTGAGAAAGTTACACTTGAAGAGTGGTAGATGTACACAGGGGCAGTTCAAATTATTTTATCGCTTCTTTCCATGCTACTAACAGCCAGGCTCAAGCCAGGGCTCTGCAGTGCATGACTCCTCTCCTCGTTGTGCTGCCCCAAGCTACTGCTCCACTAGGTAACTTGCCCAGATTGATTGATTAGGTTTTTAGCCCGCCCTCCCTGCAAGCAGGCTCAGGGTGGGTTATTCCTTCATTATAGTCCCCATCACAAAACACAGTGAACTCATCCCCTTGCCTTTCCCTTTACAGCAGGGGCAACCTGGTGATTGTAGTGCCTTTGTGTCAGTTAAGGTTGCCAACATCCAGGTGTGGCAGGGAGTTCTCCCAGAATTACAACAGAGATCAGCTCACCTCTAGAAAATGGCAGCTTTCGAGAATGAGCTCTACAGCATTATACTACACTGAGGTCCCTCCTCTTCCCAAACCTCTACGTCTTCAGGACTCCACCCTCAAATCTAGGAATTTCCCAACCCTAGTGCCAGTTGAACAAAGGTAGCTGCTGTAGCATAGTGGTTAACTTGTTGGGTTATGACTCAAAACTCTGCTGGTTTGAATCCCACCACTGTCATGAGCTCAGCAGATGGCCTTGGGTAAGCCAGCTCCTCCGGGCACCAGCTCCCAAGCTGTATTGTGGGGATAATAACAACATTGACCTTGTTCGCCACTCTCAGTGGGGTACTAATCTGTCTAAAAGAGCAGTATATAAGCACAGCTATATTATTATGCTTCTTACCTTTATTGGTGGGTATGGCTACCAGGCATTGCCTAGCAACCAGTGGAAGCTTGAGGGGGACATGGGGTGTGTGCCATCATGTTACTCTAGGAATCCTCAGAATCTCTATGGCAAAACCATAGGGTTTTTCTTTCTTTCTTCAACAAACCCCTGCAGAACGAGTGGCATTATTCCTTCTTTAAAGTAATTGCCACATGGCTTATTTGCTTTCATTTATTATCATGCAATGAACTTGTTACTCATGTTCTTAATTTCCAAACCAGCTTGAGCTGCATGATAAACTAACCTTGCTGCTTTGTCCACATCCCATAAAACATCTATTAAGTAGTATTAAAAAGCTGACAGATGGCACACAATTGTACCTCTGCAGAGGAAGATAAAGGCCATTCTGTTTACTTTAGAGTATGGAAGGCAATAGCAGACTCACTATCTCCATGGAAATAATGTCTTAAAATACTAGTATAATAAATTACTTATTTTTAAATATGAAGGACTTTCTCTCTGCTCCTCAAAACAAGAGAAATTAATGTTGTTTTCCTTTTCTCCCTTGCACTCTCTTGTTTTAAATTGATTGGCTAGTTATCTAGAACGGTGTGCGTGCGTGCGTGTGCGTGTGTGCGTGCGTGCATGTTCATCTCATGAATGTGTGAGATATCTTATGCCCTACAAAGACTGAGATATCCATCTGTTGAAAAGCTGCTGTCTCTCTTATAAAGTTCCAGTAGCACAGACTGCTGTATTTCCCAGCGCTGTTAATGCTTTTCCATAGTGTAAAATGCCTGTAAACAAAAATAGATTGCAAAATCCAGCACCCTAGAATAAATGGCTAGCTGTGGGGAAGGGACAATTTCACTGCAAAGGTTTTTGTAGATGTCTCATTCTCTATTTAAGGCAGGGCCCACACCAATTAGTCACACAATTACCACTTGAAAACATGCCAAATCAGACAGAAATAATATTTCTCATCATCCTTCTGTACCTCACGTGACCTGTCTAACTTAAACTGATTTACATTTACTCAGAAGTAAGTCCCACTGATGTCAATAATGCAGTCACTCTATTGGCTGCCTGCCCACCAGTTACTGGTTTCGGTTCAAGATACTGACTATCACATATAAAGCCCTTCATGGCCTTGGATCCCCATTCCTGCAGGGCAGCTTCTCCCTATTTCCTGCCACAACTGCTTAGCTCATTTGAGCAGGGCCTTCTGCAAGTACCGCCCTCTAAGTGGGTAAGATCAACAATTGTCCTTACATATTAACTGCCTGCTGTGCCCCCCCCTTGTGGAATGGGCTGCCTGAGAAGGTCAGAAAGGCCCCTGCACATCTGGCATTCTGCAAAGCATGTAAAACAGGAGGACAATCATCATCATCATCATCATCATCATCATCATCATCATCATAGTATGTTATGATGCAATGGTTCAAAAATGTGACTTAAAGGGAACAGGTGGGTTATACTACTGTGTACAGCATATATTATGTTTGCCATATTATCATCTTGCTCTTACTACAATTTTATTTACCTATGCAATCCCACCTTTTGGCATTGTTAACATATGGTTGTTGTGGGTTTTCCGGGCTGTATTGCCATGGTCTTGGCATTGTAGTTCCTGACGTTTCGCCAGCAGCTGTGGCTGGCATCTTCAGAGGTGTAGCACCAAAATACAGCCCGGAAAACCCACAACAACCATCGTTCTCCGGCCGTGAAAGCCTTCGACAATACATTGTTAACATATCATATCTAATATGTATGCTTTGTTTTGGATTTCTGTGATCCTAGTCCTATTACTTTGCTTATCAGATGTCTTATTTTATTGATAACGTTGTGTAATCTATTTTGATTCTCAATGAGAAAGGGGATGATAAATAGTGTAAATAAAGAAATAAACTGTAAGTGCATATGGCATTGCACTCAATCCTAAGCCTCGCCTCCCCACCTTCGTGCGGGTGCCTGCGGAATCCTGATGCCACTTGTTCCCTCCTGAAAGACTTTTACAAGTGCACAAATCTGGCACAGCAAACTTGGCCAGGCTCAGCAAGGAGAGAATGCTCCCTACTTGTCTTGGTAATGCTGGTGTAACCCCTGTGAGGTTAATTGGTTTAGCCCAGTGGGGTGGAGTCAGAAGCTAGAGGCAGGCTGCTGAGGAGGAGGCTGTTTGCTGGGGAGCTTAATAAATTATAAGCTCTTATCACCTTGAATAAGGTAATCAAATGTTGTATGTAAAATATGATTTAAAGTGGTGTTTCTGTATTGTGTTTAGTTGGTGTTACTGCGATTATATTATTTTTGCAGGGCTATAATTCCCAACAAGAAGACAGAAGCCTGGAGTACAGTTGCTTCAGATGGATGAGAGAGGACTCATCACCTCTTGAATGTTGAATGTTGAAATGTTTGCCTTTTCAAGGACATTGTTGATTTGGAGGGGGTTTTATGGTTGCACTTAAGAGTTTATTGTTTTTTTTTAAGTTGTATTTTATTAATTGTTAAAAAGTTTAAAGAAAAAAAAAGTTATTTCTTAAAATTTTGTGTAAGTCCTAAGCCCCATAGAACCCAAGAAAAGAGAAGTTACACTGGCAGAATCCACCAATGGCAGGGTGGCTGCAGTTGAGAGCGCCATGAGTGGCAGGAAAAGGCATAGCCACTCCGTGGGCCAGGTTGCGTTTGCTGTTGCCAGCTGCCAATGCTACTTCCCCACCCTGCAGAGAGCAGATACATAAGTTAGAAAGACTCCTGTGATAGGACTCACCGTACCCCAGCAAAGGCACCTGCCTTCCCCCTGGGGGGGGGGATGGTGGTTCACTGAAGGTGCAGACAGGGCTCCCACCCTCCCACTTGCCCAACCTCCATTTTTGACAAGGATCAGGCTGGCAGCTGAAGCATTACTGGCTCTCAAACTCCCCACCCGCCACTGCTCCAAGAAACATGTACCCCCTCCCACAAAAGTAAGACTATAAAGGCAGTGGGACTTGGTGAGGGTCACACCTGCAACCCCTGGCACTCAGGATTAGCCCCCCAAGTCTCAGATAGGCAGCTCCTTAGAGACAAGTGGAGGGAGGGGTTCTAAAATGCATGACGAGAATGCCCATTGGAAACCATGGGTGATGTGAGCCATCCAGTCACTACCACCTCTGAGGATGAAGAAATGGAAGAATCAGGCCCTGCACCAGAGGAAGCCATGCCTGAGCAGCTGGAATTAAAGGCAGAGCCAGGTAAAGAAGCATCAGGAAATGAGGTTTGCTCATTCTGACAAGACCCGAAAGAAATGGAACAGAGATCTAAGCATCAGCCACCACCAGCATCTCCTGAACCAGCTGAGTGCAGGAGACATTAGAAGTATTTGACAGCTTAGGAGAGACAAAGAAGTGCCCGGTTAATTGCACGATGGTCAGCCCTAGCTCTTGAAGCAGAGTCATTACAGGAGCAAGAAGCAACATCTGTGCTTCAGGGCTGAGCCAGCTAATTAGGAAGATAAAAGGAACACACTGGGAAGGGCAAGTTGTAGAAGCAACCTTGCTTGTTACCCCCTCTTTAAGTTGATTCACTCAAAGAACAGAGGATTACCTTGCTTGCTACCTTGCATTTTGTCCTGCTAATCTGAGCTTGTTTTTCAGCTAGAAACCCAGTCCCTGTCTCCTGTGCTTTGGACCCTGAACTCCAGACCTTCTTGCCCTCCGTGCTTTTCAGACAGAACTTTCAGCTTCCTGGCTCAGTACTGGCTTGTGGTTTTGCTCTTGTCTATTGTCCTGGCTGTTTGTGATTACATCTGTGCAGGGACAGGGACAAGGACTCCCAAACAGAGTAAAAGTGTCAGGCTCTGCCCTGGGCATCACAGTTGTTTTGATTGATTATTATTGTGTTGTGCATTCTGAAGGCTTGTGTGCCACAAACACCAGACTCACCCTTAATGCAATAATGAGAGAGATTTGAAGACCCATTGGATATGATGGTATGCACAAGTGCCCATTGACTTACAATAGCTCTATTAAAAATATTACTTCATTGAAAAGATGCAAGGAAAATGCAGGGTGGACCTCAAGAGTAGTGCTCTGGTGACAGCCTCCAGAGTGGAATGACAGCCCCTGGGACCAGAGAAACTGCTTTGAGGACCATCATTCAGTCCCCAGAGCAAGATTTCTTAAGTCCATCCCTAACTCCACAAACAGCAAAAGGAAGAGTGGTCTGACTGTGCAAGTGAGGAGCACCAGAGGTCCCAGAGACCATCCTCCAGGATGTGTGAAAAGGTAGCCCTTTGAGGAAATAAGTGGGGGAGCTACTGTCATCCACAAGCAAGCAGACAGACAGGGAGGGAGTTATTGTTTGACACAGACTATTGAATTGCCAAAAGTGAAGAGGACACGCAGCCTTCCTTAGGAGCAGCAACCGACATGTCTAAGTGTAGTTTGAATGGGAGTTTCTGAATATTGGAAATAACGTCGGTGAGATAACCATCTTTGAAAAAGACCTTGAAACAGGACCCCCCAAATGAACTGGTCTGCCCGTTAGATGGTATAAATTCCAACCTGCATGGACTTGGACCTATACTTGAAGTTGGATCCTATGAACTTTTTGAGTGATCCTAAGGAATACTAATGGACTTTAAAAGTATCAACTGTTAATAGGTAGTATCACCATTGCTTTGTGCTAGCACTTTATGTATAGGTCTGTATATGAAGACTGTGTGTGTTGATATATATTGAATGGCGAATTGAACTATCCAACAACAATAAGAATATTTTTGCAATTGTTATAAGTGTTTATATTCATTAGGTTGTCACGATTATTGTTCTCTATTGCTATCTCTTCTCATGATTCTCTGCATTTGGTTACAAAAGTGAAGAGGATGTCTGGATGCGTGTTGCCAGCTTATGTCTACTGAGAAGAGAGCTTCACCTGTTTCTTTAGCAATCAGAGCCAGGAGAGACATTCTTCATGCTGCTTGCTCAGGAATGAAGTTGAGTCATGGGCTGCCTGGGGAACCGTTCCTGGGACTGGGCTCAAATGGCAGTTGAGAAAGATTACTGGAGGCTGGAACAACCACCCTCCTTGACCTTCCTGACAAGTCACAAGCTGCCTGAAAGGGAAATGGAGACTACTGTGGCAAGGGGCCTGGCCTCACACAAGCCCAGCCAGGTCTGCCATGTCCTGGGAGGTTGTCCATGACTGGGGGCAGCAGGGGCAACTCCATTGTCACAGATGCTGCCAGCAACCAGATAAGGGTTGCCCATCCAGCGAGAAAGTGCTCTTCATCTGCATCTGGATGTCTTGCTGCCATGACTACTTGGAGCTCTGATCCTGTGAGGGAGATAGTCAAGGAGTTGCATGTCTGCCATCACAGGGGAGTTATGAGAGTGAGCACCCAGTCACCGTGACCCACAGTCACACTCTCTCCTCTGCCCGAGGAGGGAGCCTGGCTGAGGGAGCCTGACTGAAGCCCTGTCATAGGTTGCTAGAATCCCTACTCCAAAACGGCTGTGTCAAGTATGGTTCCCTGGGCACTGCATCCTTGGCAGGCATGGGCAGTGCCAGCTCACAGGCAGGAGTTGGGCCTCCCACTGGCGAGCCTCAATCACAGAGGTCATCATTTGAGGGGGTGCTGGTGAGAGTAGAGGGGAGGGTGGTGTGAACAAGCAAGCTGAGATCCTCAGCTCTTTCTTACCTGTAGGTACACTGTCGACCCTCCCTGAGCCAGGACTCAGGCGACGGGTAACCTGTAAGGGAACTTGGGTGGTAGTTGTTAGTCAGACATTCTAGACTTAATTCCCTTCTCATGTGTGAGTGCAAGGTACACCCCGATTTTCACAAAGTTCCCCCTGTATACTCTTGCCTCACCACCATGGGCACTCCCTTCTGCCTCATGGTCTAAGTCACCATGAAGAGGGCTCTTGGGCAAAGCCTCTAGCCACGTACATACCTGGGTTCATCGATGCCCCAGCCAGTGGGTGTGTAGGGTGGGCGAAGGAATGATTGGGCACTAGGGAGGGAGCTCACCTGCCACAGGAGTGCAAGCAGATTGGTCACTGTGGTAATCAATGTTCTATGCTGTGCCAGGCCACTTGGATGGGACCAGTCACTGGGGGAGACAACTTTTCCCTTACAATTAGCACCTATGGACTATGCCATCATTTTTTGTGGTTTAACTTTCTGCTGTTACAAAGGGGTATTCCCAAGCCTAAAACAGTTTAGGGAACTAACCTACACCCCACCCCCAGCCCACTGGCACAAGGATTTATGCTACAGATTCACCCATGGCTAACCATGCACAGGCAGGGAACTCAGGTGCAAATTCTCCCCAAGAGAACCACTAAGTCAGATTTACACTGGCATAGCAGATACTCCAAAGTGGGGGCTCATTGGCTTCCTAAGAACTCCCCCCCCTGCACGCACGCACACAGAGGATTGCACTGTTAATCTCTTACCACAGAACAACGGTATTCAGGGATTGCTCTGCTCAAATGCTTTTATGTGCAGAATTTTGGTTCCAGGTTGCCTGATCTCATCAGATCATGGAAGCTAATGGAGCGATTTGCCAAGATTCAATACTTGGATCACCTGTGTAACTGTGCATCCAGTGCAGCAGAGACACTGAGGGCCAAGCTACACATGACGAATGACACTTGAACGGCAAGTGGATTGAGTGGAGGGCAAGTGAACAGGGAGAAATACACTTGCCATTCAAGTGTCATTCGTCATGTGTAGCTTGGCCCTGAGCCATCTCTTACTATCTTGTCAGTAGTGGGCAGCTCCCAGATCTCTTTGGATAACCCCAGTTCTGCTCAAATATCAGCTGCCTGTAGAACCCTGGGTGATATCCCTACTATTGGCAGATTCTGATCCAGGAATAATTTGCTCTGTGACAAAATTTCTGACAATAGTGATCTCTTTAAAACATGAAAGGAGCAGATCGTGTTAAGTATAAATGGAAGTGGGTATATTTACTGGATTTGCAAATGGGCTCTCAGTTATAACTAATGCACAAGTCTAGCGATTTTAGTATTAGAATATTTTATCTTACTAGATTTTATCCACCTTTTACTACCTATTTTATGCTATGTATATTTTATTGGGATATTTTATCTTGAATGTTTTGTTCTGCTTGGGATTGGATATTTTAACGATTTTATAATGATTTAAATTTAAATTGCTGTGACTATGTAATTCAGCTTATGGTTATTCGAGCTTGTAAATAAAGATCACGGAAGCTGAGCAATGTTGGCCCTGGTCAGAATTTGGATGGGAGACCACTAAGAAACTCTAGGGTTGCTACACATAGGCAGGCAATGGCAAGCCACCTCTGAATGTCTCATGCCTTGAAAAGCCTACAAGATCACCATAAGCAAGCTACAACTTAATGGCACACTCACACACACACAAGGAGGGGTAAGCAACCTTTCCTGGCCTGAGAGGCATAGCATATAATTGTGAAGTTGTTGATGTGCCCTCAAACAAAAGGAGGGGAAAGATAAGGGAATGGGATGCACTTTGCCAGACACACTGACAACATGCATGACTCAGTTGCTTAGGGAGAGAATCCATCCTGCATGCCAAGCAAAATTGTCTGGGGTGTTTCAGTCTGGCGTGCATACTGAGGGCTGCCTACTCCTGTTCTGGTCCCTAAAGCTAAAGCAGGAGGCCAGTGCTTGGCAGTGTCTTAGAAGTCAGAGTTGGGTAAGCTTTCTAGTTATCAGGGTTTCAAAGCTCTGAATGCTTCTTTGATGCTACTTCTGGAGAGCAGAAGCAATGCTCCTCTTGGCACAGCAGTGCAATTGTTTCACGAATGCAGACTTGAAATGATAATAACCATGATTCAGTGAGCCACATGGCCAGCAGAGCTTTTATTTTCCTCTTTCTGCAGTTCTCCTTTGAATCCGCAAATGACAGCAAATTACTTTTGACAGAAAAATATATACAAACACTTCAAAAGCAGCTCGCTGAGCCTAGTTTGGAAAGAGACGCTTCTTTTTGGAAGAGAGCCTGCTATTTCATCTGATGATTCAGTAGCAGTCTATTGGGATTAGGAAAGAATTTCACCATGATCCTCCCTCACAAGGATTTAGAAATTTCTTTTTTCTTCCACCACCTTTCAATACTTCTGTCTGCCACAGCTGCTATTCCATCAGACTCGTTGACTGGTGCACAAATATTATGATTTTCACCTAAGACAAGTGAGGATTCAAGATAAAGGATTTATCTGAACAAGAAGCAATTGAACATTGAGAGGAAAAGTTTTTCCAGAGTGGAATAGCTAATAACGCCAGTTGTCCTGTCCTATAAGTCGCAGGCTGGATGCTGAAAACATTTTGGCAGATTTCCACATTCTAAGTTCCAAATTCTTCAGTTTTCATGCTCAAAAGTTAAAAGGTAGTTCTGGTGCTTCACTTCCATGCCTACGTACTCTTGCTCTTGAGGACCACCAAAATCCCATCCATACAGCATAAACATCAGTTGATGGTACCACAGTCACATCTGTGAACTAATTGTTGGAAGACTCCTACACCTGAGGCAAAGTGAACCCTCTAGTCTTTACCCTAAGACCAAAATTATCCATTCAGTCATTGACTCATGCAACTGACAACTCAATGGTTTTGTTTTCAGTGACCATCATACAGAGTTTGCTTATATATGCTTAAGTGAGGCTGATGTGGCCTGGTATGT
The DNA here is from genome assembly GCF_028583425.1 of Eublepharis macularius. Taxonomy (NCBI): domain Eukaryota; kingdom Metazoa; phylum Chordata; class Lepidosauria; order Squamata; family Eublepharidae; genus Eublepharis; species Eublepharis macularius. The sequence continues at coordinate 88,248,512 of NC_072790.1, forward strand.
GTTTTAGCTGCAGAAGCATAATTTATCTCAGAGAAATGGTGGATAGGTGAGACTAGCAACTCTGAATGAAGTGAAAGAGTTTCTCACTTTTGCATCTCTGGGTATTGGAAAGGATAAGTCATTCATTTTTCCACAAGCCACCTAGGGCACAGTGTGTCACTATCAGGCCCTGCCCTCCACATGTTATATAAATGACTAGTGGCTGAATTCTTCAATAACATGCAGAGGCCTCTTTTAAAGTGGAGATGAGTGGGTAATGTTCCTCATGTGCTTGTTTTAATTTGTGCGTTTCAGCATTTGAACCTTGAAAGCAATAATAAAAGGAAGGTGCTTAGAAGCAGAAACAGTGGAGACACAGGAAGCTGCTTTATGCTGAGTCAGAGCATGGGACTATCAAAGTCAGTGTTGTCTACTCTGACTGGCAGCAGCTTTTGGGGAGCCATAGACAGTGGTTTTCACATCAACCTACAACCCAGTCCTTTAAGTGGAGATGCTGAGGATGAACCTGAGACATTCTGCATATAAAGTAGATGCTCTTCCACTAGGCTATGTCCCCTCTCCATGCGTATTTCTCTTGCTACTCAAAAGCATGTTTAGAGAACTGGTCTTCCAGGTAAGGAGTGGCTTTCAAGAGGGTTACAGCCTTCTCCCCTATTTTCCTACCTAAGAATTAAGATCACAGGGAGAGGCTTTCCTGACTGCCCCATCAGCTGAGGAAGCTCATCTGGTGGGTTCATGAGAGAGAGCCTTTTTGGTGGTAGTTCCACAATTAGGGGACAGCATCCACAGGAAAGTGTGCCTGGCACCCTCACTACTGATCGTCAGGATGCAGCTGAGGATGTTTTTATTTGGGACTGCTTTTAATTAACTTTGTGTTTATGTTTATTGCCAGTCTTGTGCTGGTGGCGGCGCGGGGTGGGAGGGATAGGCGGCTGCTGCTTTGTAGCGCACGCTCCCACCCTCCATGCCTCCTCCAGCGCTCCCTCCGGCACCCCGTGCCTGAGGCCACCGCCTACCTGGCCTCAATGGGCCCTGACTATATGCAAGTTCTTATCAGTGTAGGATGGGAGATTAGACATCATGCTGTCGCAGTTTACAACTCTCTGAATATTAGCTGCATGTACTGAGATGACTAATGATGAAGTAATCAATTATGCTGGCAAATAAACTTGCCATTGCTACATTTAAAAAATCAGCATCCAAGTTAACACACTTATAAAAAAACCTCTCCTCCTCAAAGCAAACATGCATATAGAGTCATTCAAGAATACATAATTATAACAATTTCCAGAGGGCCTTGTAAATTGCAGTGCAATCCTTCATCATCCTCAAAGCATTTGATTCTCTAGTCCTAGAGAAGCAGTTACAGCAGTAGCTCAAGTAACACAGCAATCTTGAAATCAAGTCTAGATGGAGGCTGTATGAAGCAGACTGGAATAGCAGGAGCTCAGACCAACACACAATCTCTGCAGAACTAAAGTCATCATTTCTACATCTTCCCTCATTCACAACAGGGGGAAAAAATGTAAGAACACTGGTCATTTAGCTTAGAACTATGGGTGGCAATTCAATAAATTGGATCCAACCACTTTTCCACTGGTGAAAAAGAGTAGAGTAGAGTAGAGGGTGCTGTGATAAAAAAATGCTGGATGCTCTTGTTACCACATTAGAGGTCTTCTGGTGGGTACTAGGCAATAAAATCTTCTTCTTGCTGGCAGAGAGATGTCCCTTGTTTGTAGAGATAAATGGGGTAAACCAGCAGGTAATCTTTTGCCCACCTGCCAAGAAATGACAGGATATCCTGAGTAGGGGGAGCAGGCCGGGCTGTGGCTGGGCCTCCTGGGACCACTGACTCTGGGCCTGTTGGTTTTTAAATCTTTGCAAATTTGCACATATATACCTATTACATGTTTATTGAAATGTCTTTGATATTGACTGTACTGATTCACACTGTGTAATCCACCTTGAATCCGAGTGAGAAAGGCAGATTATAAATAATGTAAATAATGTAAATAAATAATTAAATACAAATAAACACAACCACAGACTAAAAAAAAGTTTTAAAATGACTACCAGTAAAAAATAACTCCCAGTAACATAAAAACAAAGTTAATTAACATCAGTCCTAAATAAAAACATCTTCAGCTGCCTCCTGGAGATCAATAATGAAGGAGCCTGAGGATGCTGTTCCATAATTGTTTTCTATAATTGTGCCACCAAAAACACCATCTCTCCAGTACCCACCAGTGAGCTTCTTTAGCTGATGGAACAGGAGGACCTTTCTCTGCGATCTTAATTCCCATGCAGGAACATATGAGGGAAGAGGGCCATTTGGGTACCCTAGACTTTAAAGGCCAAACCCAACACCTTGAATTTTGCTTGACAGTGGATTGGTAGCCAGTGTAACTGCTGTAATATTGAGGTCATATCATATGATCCTGATAGCAGGCCTCAACCAGCAGTCCAGCCATAGCATTCTGCACTAGCTGCAGCTTCCAAACATTCTTCAAGGGTAGCCCCAAGTAGAGTGCATTGCCATAAGGCATGGATCACTGTGGCTAGATCTGACTGATCCAGAAACAGGTGCAGGTGATGCAGCAGCCAAAGCTGAGCAAAAGCACTCAAACCACCACAGCCACCTGTTTGTTTTTCAAATGACTGCAGTGTTGAACAGCATTCCCAAGCTGAGAACCTGACTTTTCAAGGGAAGTTTAACCCTATCCAAGACAGGAGAGATGTTAAGTTCCTAGGCTACCTTTCTACTAACTCAGAGAACTTTTGTATTGTCAGGATTCATTTTCAGCTTATTTACCCTCATTCGGCCCATTACTGACTCCAAGCATTCTTGGAATAAGGTGGAAAAGAAAGGTAGAGCTGAGTATCATCTGTGTATTGGTGACACTGCAGCCCAACCCTTCTGATGACCTTTCCCAGAGGCTTCATATAGATATGAAATAGCATGAGGGATAAGGTTGAACCTTGTGGAACCCCAAAGGGCAGGGCAGAGCAGGAATGTCCCATCACAGCCATCTGAGACCAATCTCCCAGATAGGACTTGTACCAGTGTAACATGGTGTCCTTTAGTCCCAGAGCTGAGAGATGACTCAGAAGGATACCTATGTTAATGGTATCAAAGGCCGTTGAGAGGTCCAGCAGGACTAGCAGGTTCACGCTCCTCCTGCTTAGTTCTCAGTAAAGGTCATCAACCAAGGCCACCAGTGTAATGAAGCCAGATTGCAATGGGTCCAGAAAATCAATCTCTCCCCCAACCCCCTGAAAACAACCACCTGCTTTAACACCTTGTTCAAGAATGGAGGATTGGAAACTGGCCGGAAGTTCTCCAACATAGTAGGATTCAGGGATTGTTTTTTCATCTCAGGTCTAATTATGGCCTTCTTGATTATACAGGTGGTATAATTCCCACTCTCAAGGAAGCTCTCAAGTAATATTTCTTGTTCTGATATTATTTTTCCATGCATCTGTGCTCCTAGTTAATAGAGATGTATGCTAGTTGAATAAATATTTTACTTAAACACTTAGCCATTTATCCATACAAAGACCAAACCACCTAACCGGGCTAGAGAGTTTGCAGGCAGGGGAGAAGAGGAGGAATAGCCTCTCATGCATGTACATAGGAAGCCCCTTGTCAGTGACTCAAACTGCTGACAGGAAGGGAAGGACAGATAAGTTTGAGTGGCGGCAGAATTCTACCCCAATGTTAGGAAGGAAGAAGCTAGGGGATTCAAGCCCTCTCTTTCACATTTACAAGCTGATTCTCACTGATGCTCAGGTACTTGGAGAGCAATGAATCAGGCCAGAGGGGTCACCTTGGACAACCAAAAAGACTGTACAGCACATCACAACCATACTAAATAATTCAATTCATTTCATACAGGAGATCATGGGACCTGCATGGAAAAAAGCCATGTGGGATGGAGGCTGCAAGAAAGACAACTGGCTGATACTGAGCAAAAAAGCCAGCTGATTAAACCTATTTTGTTCAATAGCAGCTATATTCTTGCTTCTTTTAAAAAGCATAACTGACTGATATGTTTGATAACATTGGTATAAAGCAAAGATTCTTGTGGCACCTTAAATGCTAATGCATTTTTTGTAGAGCATAATAAGCATGTTAGTCTTTGAGATGCAATGACATACCCTACTCCAGCAGCCTCTAATTCTAAAATTCTTCCAATTTACTCACTTGCAAAACCCAACAGACTGTACATGAATAAAGTCATAGCCATAATTTTGCTATCTCTCGTCTCAAGTCGGAGTAAGTAAAGTGTATGTAGCTGGTATAATGCATGATTAAAATGCTAATTAATGCACAAGTTGCAGAACAAGACCCATAATGAATAGGAAATGATAAAGTTACTTCTGCTTTGGCATACACATTTTAAAACCCATGAATTTTACTTCATCTGTTTTCAGGAAGATAAAGAAATTAAAGTTCAGTATAGGCCTAGTGCTGGATAAGCAAGTGGCAGCTGTGGCCATTAGTGCCTTTTCAAAGCTTCGACTGGCTAACCTGCTACAGCCTGTCTTGGGCAGGAAAAATCTAGCCACTGTAGTACATGCCCTGTCACTTCCAGATTAGATTACTGCAATGTGCATTTCATGGGGCTGCCCTTGAAAAGTGTTCAGAAATGTCAATTGGTGCAGAGTGCTGAATGGAAGATGCTCACTGTAGTGGGTCATCATAAGGAATGTATCACCCCATTCTTAGCTCATCTGAACTGGGTTCCTATTTGTTTCCAGGAGCAATTCAAGTGCTAGTGTTGACATTTGAAGCCCTGTATGGTTTGCGACCAACATACCTGAAGGACAGCATACCCCTTATGAACTTACCCAGCTACTACCGTTGTGCTTCAGGTGCCGCGGCCTTCTGAGACGAGACAGGTGGCAACCCTGGAGATGGCCTTCTCAGTAGAGTTACCAAGTCGCTTGAACTCTTTCCCCAGGGAGATTCACCTGCCTCCTTCACTTTTAATGATATATTTGTGTGCTGATTTTAATAGTGTGATGTTTTGCGTCTAAATAAGTTTGAGTATTTTATTTCTGGTTGCTAATGTAGGTTTTTAAATAATTTGTTACTGTAGATTTAAATGCAGGCCTCTGAGGAAAGAAGGTGAGCTGGATGGGTGAATGGAAAGTGATCTGATTGGATAACAGCTGTAGCTTAAGGGGCAGAATGAACTACAGTTTTTAGTTTCTGGGAGAAGTGTTCAGGCAATCTGTGTGGAGCCTGAGCTGTCTGTGTGAAGGTTTGAGACATTCTGTCTATCAAGTCAGCTATGTGTGAGCCTAAGTCAGTCTGTGAGTGTCTCCAAGAAAGGATTCAGACTAAATCAGGCAAACTGTGTATGATCCTGGGTCAGTATTTTACATTCTATCTAGGTCAGGCAAGCTGTGAGGGAAGACCTGAAGGAATTTGTCTATGAGGATGAGATGAGAGCTACTCTTTCAGTGAACATCTCTGTGGAAAATTAGTCTGTGTGACTGTGGTTGTGAATATACTTTTGAGATGATGTAATTATTTCTGAAACCATCAGGCTTGAGAATAAACTTATCAAAACTCTGCAACCATCATGCTTATGTACTTACAAATGGAACCCCCAGAGCGCAGGGCGCAGCCGCGACCCCCGGGGGCCCCCGGCCTGCCGGAGGCGGGGCGGGGGGCGTCGGGGGGAGCGGCGCAGCCGCGACCCCCGGGGGCCCGGCTGTCTTGGTCTTGGTCTTGGGGATGGGGATGGGGATATTTATTTTTGGCAACCTCTTCTACATGCAAAATTTAAAACTTTTGTGGTACAAAGTTGTAATGTTATAAAATGGTAAAAAATTCATAAAATTGTAATTTTACTAACAATCCAACTCAAACAAGTGTATAGATAATTTAAACAGTATAGCTTCTATAATCATATTAGGCATAAATATTAAACATAACTTTTAAACATTAAGTAAAAAGTATTAAATACTCGGTAGAGATGGGTTGAAGGTTTTATCTTCAATCCTGAGCAGCTTGAAACCTTCAAGTGAGAACTGAAAACACATTTGTCTGTTTTAGAGAAACTGTTTGTCAGTACAAAATAAATGGGATGGATGTTTTTGTTGCACTCTCCCAACCAGGAGACAGACTCCTCCTAAGAGTTTAATGGCTTCTTTCATTAACAAACGCTAGTCTTTTTCATTAAGTGAGGTATCAAAATATAAATGTTTATTTAAATAAAACATAGAAAAATAGAACAGATGAACACAAGAATTAAGTTTCCTAACATTTTTTAATGAAATCTAACTCAGTCAGATTAACGATGAAATGCATTCAAGTTACCGTAGCACATATTACAAGGGTAACTTTCCTGCCTAGATCTTCAAGAGATTTATTTTGGCTAAAACTCTGATCTGCTATTTGGATTACCATTTTTATATATTATTTTATGCAGAAATCTAAGATCTTTTCATATGATCATATAGATAAATATCAAACCAATCATAATTTAATTCTTTTTTACGATTTCCAATCATGTGACATTCTACCTAGCCAAAAGTACCACTATGCCCAGCTGCAAGATAAGAGAGATGGATAGTAAAAATGACAGGAAAAGTTACATGACCAGATCATCCTTGGTCTCTGCTAACAATTACAGAACATTTATCTGATACTGTTCACTATTTTTAATTGGCTGTCAAAGATAAAGAAGCACCATTTATACACCATACTAGAAAAAGAACTACAGTGAAGTTCATACAGCGTTATTTAGAATACATATGTTTCACGAAGTATGTGTTCTAAACCATAATCAGCAGTCTACTGGTTTGAATCCCACTACTGACATGAGCTCAGTAGGTGGCCTTGGGTCAGCCACTCCTCTCAGCCCCAGCTCCATTGTGGGGATAAGAATAACACTAACTTGTTCACTGCTCTGGGTGAGGCACTAATATGTGTAGAAGAGTGGTATATAAGCACAGTTATTATTATTTATATTTCCATGACACCAACCCTTGACCTGTGAAATTATTTTGATAAATATGAAAGTGATACAAAATATAAATGCATTGCATAATGTGTGAGTGTACATATACAAACTTTAAAAATTGTACTGGATAATACCGCAAAGCATGATTACTGAGAAAGCTGCTTTCACTGCTTTCAGTGTGGAGAGCTGCTTGTAGATCAAAACAACCTGGTGAGCTGTCTTCATGCAGAGTGCACTTGATTCTCTTGGCTTTCAATTCTGCTTTCGTTCAGCATGGGTAAATCAATGTGTCAGCAGTAAACATTTGTATCACTCCTCTCTGAATGACGTTTTAAATTTTACTGCCTATCGTGTCAAAGCAATTAAAATTAACAATACAGTTACAAAGCTGCTAAGATCAATTAATGGCTCTTAGGCTTTATCTATTGATCTAGTGACATCTTCAAAACCCACTGGTAACAGACTATACATACTTCTCTTCTGTCCACAATATATACACAAGGATTGATTACATATTCTTATCTTCTAAATTACATATTTAAATGACATATTCTTATCTCCTAAATTAATTAGTCAAACTCTTTACATCAAGGATTGGTGACAAGTTCTGGACAGACTATGCTTGGACAGAATATACACTGAGAATAAATGACATCAAACAAATTGGAAACTAAATAAATCACTTTTATTTAACAAAAATTTCTTCTGAAGTCTCTTTAGAAATTAAACAATAGAAACAAATAAACTATGTGGCACTCCTCAAATCCACGTGTAGGATGCTATGGAAGTGGTACTTAGAGGGAAATTAATCTCCATTGCCTCCTGTCATGAAGAGCAAAAAGAAAACATTAGAAATGAAATGATATCTAGAATAAGAAAACTAGAAGATGAACACAAAAAAGGCCGCCCAATCTATAAACTTACTTGCTTGAAAATTAAAGGAAAAAATCTCCTCACATTCTATACAAGCTATTAAAGGCACCCAGGAAAAACTCAAACTAATTCTGTAAAATTAGCCGATGTATTTGCTGAATACTACCAAACCATTTGTACATCAGACAATCCTGACACTAATCATATTTTAAATTATTTATCATCACAGGAAATTATTTGGAAAAAAACTCACAAGAACATAAACAATATCTGGACCAACCAATCACAACAGAAGATGTTACAGTCACTATCAAATCCTTGAAAAAAAATAAAGCTTCAGACAGGGATGGATTCCCTGCCAAATTTTTACAAAAAAATACATTCACCTACTTTCAACTCCACTAACTGCCACATGCAACTCTGTTATGATAGGAGGTAGCATCCCTCTATATTGGTCAGAGGCTGAAATAGTAGTTACTCCAAAAAAGGACAACAATATTACAAATACTAAATCTTCCCAACCAATACCCTTACTGAATCAAGACCAAAAGATCTTTACAAGCATATTTGCCAAAAGATTTTCTAAATTTAAATAACCCACAACATTCACCTTGACCAGACTGGCTTTATGCCAATAAGGAATCTTTTTGACAATACACGTAACACTTTAACTATAATTAATTTCTGAGCAGTATACAAAACCCCTGCATTACTTCTGGCCTTTGATATAGAGAAGGCATTTGATTAAGTGGAAATACCATATCTTAAACTTTTACTTCAAAAAATGGGTTTTGGTGACCAATTCTAAAATGCCATTAATGCTCTTTATCTTTCTCCAAAAGCTACAGTTAGGACTAACAATGTAAATTTGATAGATATCCATATAGCAAGGGGAACTAGACAAGGCCCAGCGGGGAGAGCATTCCACCAGGCCAGGGCCAGGGCAGAAAAAGCCCTCACCCTGGTTGAGGCCAGATGGATGTCCTTTAGGCTAGGGACCACCAGGAGTTGCTTGTCTGCAGAGCGCAACACCCTGCAGGGGACATAATGGAAGAGGCGGTCCCGCAGGTATGGAGGTCCTAGTCCATGAAGGGCTTTAAATACCAAGGTTAACACCTTGAACCGGATCTGTAACTCCACTGGAAGCCAGTGCAGCTGGCACAGCACATGATGAATGTGTGCTTGGATGAGCGTTCCGGTAAGGATGCGTGCCGCTGCATTCTGGATCAGCTGTAACTTCCGGGTCAGACCCAAGGGCAGTCCAGGATAGAGTGAGTTGCAGTAGTCTAGCCTGGAGGTGACCGTTGCATGGATTACTGTGGCCAGGTCCTGTGGTGAAAGATAGGGCGCCAGTTGCCTGCCCTGTCGAAGATGAAAAAAGGCAGACCTGGCAACAGTCATGACCTGAGCCTCCATTGAAAGTGTAGCATCCAAGGTCACACCCAGACTCCTCACCATCAGGGAAGGTTTCAATTGTACCCCATCAACAGCTGGGAGCCGGTTCCCAGCTCGATTGCCCCATGATCCAGACACAGAACCTCTGTCTTCAGGGGATTCAATTTCAGGCGACTCTGATGTAACCATACCGTCACAGCCTTAAGACCCTTGACCAAGGAATCCAAAGCAAGATCGGACTGGCCATCTGTAATGATTCCAAGTAAATGTGTGCATGTATCTTTAAATGCTTGGTGAGATAGGTGAAGAGTGGGGGGTGAAAGAGATGGATGAGTGAGTGATATGAGTCAGGCTATTGCATTCCATCCTTGATAGTCTGTTTCACTCCCTTCTGCAAGAAGACAAGGTCTTTTGATTTCAAAAGGTTTATTGTGAAAGACAGCATTCAAGCCCAGATGTGCATATTCCAGGATTAGAGATCCTGGCCGAGCAAAGCATTGCTAGGAATGAATCATAGAGCAAAGGTTGTTACATTTCACACTCTCGGAGCCCAGCCTCCCCCCCCCCCAAGTTCATACAGCAAAACTTCTCAGAGGTGCGCTGAGCTGGCCAAGGTCGAAACAGCAGATAAGACAGGATCCTTTCCCATGGAATCGGCTCCTTGCTGGTGTTGCCTGGAGGGAAAGAAGTCTAAACACTACGATTAAATATGGCGTTACTTAGGTTAAAACAGTTTCTGACAATATGATTGGTTGAGGACTGAGAGGGTGGGTGGAGTGAATGCAGTTTGAGACTGAGAGTAGAGAGAAAATTTTTAGTCAGAAGAAAGCAGGCTAGCTGTGTGCTGCCTGAATATGTTGAAGTGTTTATGAGAGAAATATAACCTGTGTGGAACCTGAACTGAGTATGTTTGTGAAAGGACACTCAGTCAGGGAAAGAGAGGCCAGCTGTGTGAATGAGAGTAAATGAAGTAACTTTAAGAACCGAGAACTATGTTTATGAAACCGATACGCTTCTTGACTAAATAAAAGTTTATTTTTGTTTTGTTATATCCCAGTGTAGCTGTCATTGCTATATCCCATTCCTATCTTCAGGGCCACATAGAACCACGAAGGAGCCTGACGCTTACGAACGTTACCAAAGGGAAAATTTAAATAAAATATCTTGGAATAAAATATTCCTGGTGGCAGCAGACTACCTAGAGGGTTAAGGGATAGATTAAAAGAAAAATCTACCCTAGAGAAAGTAAAGGTTATAACAACATCCATCAGCAGATAGAGCTGAGTGTCATCTGCATACCGGTGACAACCTAGCCCAAAGCTGCAGGCTAACTGGGCAAGGGGGCGCATATAGATGTTAAATAGCATCAGGGAAAGAATCGCCCCCTGAGGGATGCCACATACCAAAGAATGGTAAGCAGACATCTGTTCCCCGAGTGCCACCCTCTGTCCTAGATTGTGAAGGAAGGAGTTCAGCCATTGCAGGGCTGTTCCATGAATCCCCACATCGGCAAGGCAGTGGGTCAGAAGATTATGATTGACCATGTCAAATGCTGCTGTAAGATCTAAAAGTATCAGCAGTGCCGACCCACTCTGGTCCAGGTGTCACTGCAGATCATCTGTGAGGGCAACCAGAGCCGTCTCTGTACCATGGCCAGGCCTGAAGCTGGACTGGAATGGATCCAGGATAGAGGCATCACCCAGGTATACCTGCAGCTGTTCCGCTACTGCCCTCTCAATTACCTTACTCAGGAACAGAATATTCAAAACTGGGCGATAATTGGCTGGATCAGCAGGATCCAGTGATGGTTTCTTTAATAAAGACTGCACCACTGCCTCTTTCAGTGAGTCTGGAAAAAAACCAGAACTCAGAGAAAGATTAATGATGTCAGCTAATAGTGCCCAAATCCCATCACCACCACTTTTCACCAGCCATGATGGGCATGGATCCAGTGGGCACATGGTAGGTTTCACAGCATGCAGGACCCTGCCCACCTCCTCCTGGGAGAGTGGCCTGAATTGATCTAATATCAACCCTGAGGACAATCAAGGGGCCTCCAGTAGACATTGTCATCCGCATAGTAGACATTGATGTCCCCTAAGACCAGAAGCCTGAGGTACTCCAAGGCCCAGCCAGCCACCGCCTCTAACAGGCCAGGCACAGCATCTGCTGGTGCGCTGGGCGATCGGTACACCAGACAGATGGCTATACTCTCCTCGGCATCCCACACCAGGCCCACACAATCAATGCCAGCAATCTTTGGCAAGGGGAGCAGCCTGATGGAGAAAGACTCTCGAATGAGCACCACTACCCCAACAAGACATTTACTAATATGTAAAACAAATATGAGAAACCTGTACCATAAATGTGTTGGAATATATGTGTGTTGCAAGGTCATTATGGGGTTAATGTGTTTACCTACCATGCTATTGTTTAGATTGACCTGGAAGGGGAACCTGGCTCAAAGCCAATAATCTGCAAGTCCGGGAAACTTGAGAGTGTTTGTAAACTGTTATTGGTCAACAGGTCAGGTGATTTTCTTTCAGGGTCAAGAAGACAGAGGAAGAAGAAGATTCTCCATTCAGTTATCCCAGCTCTTTGTTTGTAACCAGTAGTGAGAATGTAGCTCCAGGCATTTGTTATTTTGTAGGCAATCCTGTTAACCTTCTTTCCTTTAGAAGTAAATGATTTTAAAAGCTAAACTCGTGTGCTGACTCTCTATTGATTCAAGATCCATTGCACCTCTGAAGAAAAGCTATTTTTTAACCTTTTTCCCCAACAGTTGAAGTAATTATTAAGGTGAAAAAGATGCTAGCGATTCGTGTATATTATTCTTTGAATAACAGCGGTATGGTATGGCTTTGGATAGGCAATATGAGATCATTAACTCTCGAAAAAGGCAAACCTTATGAGTTATATCATCCTGCTTTCAGATGATACTGCCAGTCATTGCGGCATCTCAAAATAGTCTAGGAGACTCAAAGTTATCTCAGAAGTCTCAGTCAACTTGAGAGGAACAATCCTTACTGAAACTACTCCTTTTTAGCTCTCCAGAGAGCCAGCTAAAAAGAAGAAAGCAAACAAAGTAACTGCAGACAAAAGTATCTCCTTTTCAAGTACAACATAATTCTCTCTCTCATTGTCTCACAGCAAACATGAGAAGGGGGTGGGGGTAGAAGACACTCTGTTGTGCCAGCCAGGAAAAAGGTGGGGAAATAGCTTCCAATGCTACAAAAAGAAACTTTTCAGCAACTTGAGGAAGCCAAGCAAGAAGTGAGAAGGAAAACAAAAGGGAAAAGGTGGGAAACTGCCTCCAGAGCTAAGAAAAAAAACAGCTTTGATCAAACTAAGGTTTAGATGACAAATTAGTCTTGACCAGTTTTCCCTCTTGAGCACCTACCAAAAGTGGCCTTAAGGATTGGATGAGGTCATCATAACTCTTTAAAGGATTTAAAGGTTCTAGTGCAGAGGTATTTTTCCCTGCACTTGTTCCTCTGCAGCAAGTATGCTCTGCGCATTGCTACAGTAGAATTTCCCTACTTTCCTCCCTTTTATTGCAGCCACGAAGCTGACTTTCTGCCCATTTCTTTCCAGACACAGCAGAATAGCTGTGAAGATTTTAGTGTTTTCCACTCTGCCTCTTCTCTTGGTGTTGCTGGGATACAGTTTGCTCTATGAAGTGTGTATTTGTGCTAAAAATGCTTTAATCTATGCCTATAAGCTAGCACTGAGAGCTGATGAAAAGACCAGACAGGATGCATATCGTTCTCTTTCATTTTTAAAAAAGAAAGATAAATCACTGGTTGCCCGCTGTAAGAAAGAACATACCAGAAAACTGTGGGCCAATATAATTGAAGCAGCCACGAGCAAAAACTCAGTGGTGTTCTGGAAACTAGTGTCAAACCGCGCCTCCACAGCCGCCTCCCCCTTGGCTTCCTGTATCCCCCCAGATAAATGGACTTTTTTTCCAAAAAATGTATGATGATCCTATTCAACCCCCTCCTGCCCTAACAATAGAAAATCTGGCCAAATGCCCCCCAGTTCATGCCAAAGAGGTAAAAGCTTATATTAGCCAGTTAAAGAATGCAAAAGCCCCTAGGCTTGATGGAATATCTCCAGAATTACTAAAAACAAATAAGGACTGGTGGGCAACTTTCCTAGCCTCCCTATTTACTTATATTGATGAAACTGGCTACATCCCCAATGATTGGGGAATGGCTATAGTAGTCCCCTTCCATAAGAAGGGAAAGAAGGAGGATCCATCCAATTATAGACCAATCAGCTTGCTAAGCATTGTAAGAAAGTTGTCTACAAAACATCTGCTGGAGAAATTTTTAGACTGGCTAGAACAGGAGGATATAATTGCTGATGAGCAAGCTGGGTTTAGAGCTGGCAGGTCAACAATAGATCACTGCCTACAACACCTTGTAGAGAAATACGCTACAGGAGACCAAGCATCACTTTACCGGGCATTTGTTGATTTAAAAGCAGCTTTTGACACAGCCTCTAGAAATAGACTTTGGAGGAAACTGCAGGCCTCCTCTATTGATAGGCGACTGCTGTTCCTTTCTGGGGCTATGCACAACCAAACTGCCCTGAGTAAGGTGCAGCCGAATTGGGCATTTGACTGACCCCATTCAAACTTACAGGCAGGTGTGTGCCTTCTAGCCCCCTTTCTGTTTATCTTCTACATCAACAATTTGGTAAACCTTTTGAATGACCCTAGATTGCACCCTCCCAAGTTAGCAAATAGGCACATTCACGTACTGCTCTATGCAGATGATGCTGTATTACTTTCTAGGACCCCCATAGGGCTGAAACGAGCCCTAAAAAAATTCTCCCAATTCTGTGATACTGAACACCTAACT